>NC_090937.1:422666519-422969549 GCF_040938575.1 Ambystoma mexicanum | reverse complement strand
TAGGTGTTCCTTTGGCACTTGCTTGTCAATGTGTATGTGCTCACACTTTATTCACTGTTGTGGGTATTTGACATTGTGGGTGTTGCAATGAGATGTGGCTTCAATGTGGAATGGTGGGCTGAACACATCACTTGTGCAGTAGATGGTGGATTGATGTATCACTCCCACATTATGGAGACCCACCCGAACACATCTGCAATCAACCACTACCTGCTCTCCTATCATGCATCACCTCTACCACTGGAATGCAGCTGAGTCCCATGATTTGTGGTTTAGTGTGGCATCAGACATTTTCTATCTCCCTGAGTCGCACACCCTCTGACAGGCTTCACATCACTTATTCAAAGGCCTGTTCTGCTTTGGTCACTGGCAGGGACTTTGACACCCCTACTTCCTGCCTACCTTCACACACACTGAAATGCACAGAGGCATTCATTATAGATAGGCCCACAATGTGATTCTTTGGACTTATGTCCTCTGGGGACATTCACTTGCAGTGCTTTGAGGCCATTGCAATGGCACAAAGGCACTATACATGTGTCACATTTCATTGCATTTCCATGTCACAAGTACATGGGGTGGTCATAATGTAGGTGGTGCAACAGTGTGCTGTCCTGTTGATGTGCAGCTGAGTGTGGTCTAATAGGGAGTAATGGAACATGCTCCAGGCCTGGATTCAACAGCAGTGCTCCCAGTTGATCATGTTGGAAGAGGATATGTGGCAGGTATACAGCATGGTGGAGGAAGACCAGAGGAGTCGAGTTAAGTTGAAGCTCCACATTGGACTAGCAGGGAGCTGAATGGGGGTTGGGGCGGAGGTGTGTGGGGGTGGTGGGTGGTGTCAGTACTTGAGGGGACTGCCTTGGGGTTGGTGCAGATGTGAGTGGGTTGGTGGGTGGTGTCAGGACTTGAGATGGCAGCCTGGGGGTTGGGTCTGAGGTGAGTGGGTGTGTTGCTAGGAGGGTGGACTAGCAGGGGGCTACCTGGGGGTTGGGAGTGGATATGAGTGGGGTGATGGGTGGTGTCAGGACTTAATGGGGCTGGCTTCATGTTGGGGCGGAGGTGAGTGGGGGTGGTGTCAGGACTTGAGAGGGTTGCCTGTTGGTTGGGGCAGAGGTGAGTAGAGGTTTTGGTAGGAGGGTGGACTAGCAATGGGCTGACTGTGGGTTGGGGCAGAGTAAAGGGGGGTTTGGTGACTTTTTCACCAGACATTTGCTTCACTTCTGGTTTATTTACTGATGTAGTGTACATCAGGTTTCTGGAAGACACTTATGTATTACCGATTGAATTACCATTCAGTTAGTGTACATACATGGTGCCCACTCCGCATTCTTTCTTTCTGACTCAGTGATTCTCTTTACACTAATCAGGGACAGAGACACACCTTTCTTACCATGTCCTATGACGATATTTCTAACATCAAAAATAAACATGAACACACACTCGGTTTTATACCGGACGAGGCAGAGGCACTACTTAAAGATACATGATCATTCACAAATGTTTCTGATCACGCAAAATAGATCAAACAATGAGAATATCTCATTAGAAAAGAGATAAACAGAAAATTACATTCCACAATATTGATAAAATGCTACCAAGCACATTGGATACCTAGAGGTCTCAGCATGCAGAAAACAAGGTCAACAATTCCAGTGTAGAATTTCTACATATCATATAGTTCAGACTCAGATGCCCAGATGAGATCTACATCCACAGTGGTAGAAACACAGATTTGGGAGAAGAACAAGCAACGTCATCATGTACTAACCTGGGCAGAGGACTAGAGGAAAGACCCAGCACAATACAGAGACAACCTTTTTAGGAACAGATTCGAGAATAAAAGAACCAGAAGGGGCCGAAGAAGGAGGAGGAACTCAGAAGTCACAGCTCAGATACCCGAGCAGGAGAACTTAGTGGTTAATGTTTTTAAGTAGATTTTGAGTAATCTAGAGACACAGATTTTGCATAAATCTTTATGCATAAATCTTTATGCATCTAATTTTGCATCCCACATATGGGACCAATTTTGTTCAAAACCAAGATTGAAGTATTCAAATTTATACGCAAAATGAAATTGAAAGCATATTTTGCAAACATAGAGACAACATTGACACAACCGTCCACAGATTATCTTGAACTTAAACCAAAAAGTAATTACATGCCACCATTACCACACAGCACGATAGAGGTTTTCACAAGACCCTAATGAGGGATCTGAAGAAAGTGTCTTACAAAACCCCGAAACATGGGAATTTAAGCAAAATGGATCTTTCCATCACCAGAAATCTCTATGAAGATGAGAAGACGGTTATCCACCCGGCTCACAAAGGAGGCGCACTAGTAGTTCATAACATCGAAGAAGAATGTCTAAGACAACCTAATGATCACAATACATACGATGTACTACTGAATAATCCAACAAGGGAGATCATGGGCAATTTGAGCACCTTACTAGACATGGCGGAATGTAATGAGTGGATAAGTGAGAAAACACACACTTTCTAACACAAAGTTATCTGATAACACCTCACTTTTATCTACTTCCAAAAATACACAAATCTATGTTCAAACCTCCAGGTCGCCCCATTGTAGCAGCAACCAACAGTGTTCTTCAACCTCTAGGAATTTACATAGATGCCACTCTACAACCCATCATCCAAAAAAATCCTACCTACATCAATGATACTACAGCTTTTCTAACTAGACTCAATATTATTGAAATTGAAGAAGATGACATTTTGGTAACCATTGATGTATGCATCTTATACACATCCATTCCACATGATCTTGGACAATAGTCAGTTGAATGGCTTTTGGTTAAAGAAGAGGAGTTAGGAGAGGCGCATGCGCGAGCCGCGCATGAGGGACTAAAAACCCCAGATCCCGGCGGCCGCGGCTAATATCCTGCAAACGGAACCACCGTCTGGACCGGTCCCAATAGACTACGGACGATCATTCAGCGGAATCTCACGGGCAGTACTGGCTTCAATCCCGACAAAAATCGAGGCCGGCAAAGGGAGAAAAAGACAGCCCGCCCCCGACGAGGTGACGGCCACCATCTTTGCCCTGGAACCGAGCTGAGGGAGGTGCAGGCTGTGGCTGGGTGCCAGCCATGGGGAAAAGTGCCCCATAAAATTTACCGGTTGCACACACCGAGCCCATCCGGGGCCCTCCCCCCCCAACCTGGCTGAAGACACTCCCTGGTGCCCGCGAAACACACAGCAACTCGCAGCCTGGAAGTCACGTACCCCAAGGATGGTGCACCGGCTGCTCCAGACCGAAGAACTCTCCCCCAGGTGCCGACGGGGCTGCGGATGCTGGCGTACACCTCCCCCTCCCTGCCAAGCACATGAAGCGGATCACTGGACTCAGCTGAGGCCTCCCGCTGCAATGACTCTGCACCTTCATAGGTGCCGGGGGAAGTAAGACTCAGCAGACCCAGGCACGAACACTCGGCACTCCCAACACCCCAGGCAACCCGGACTGACACCGCTGCCCGAGGGCTGTGATGTGTGATGTGGTGCAGTGCCGGAAACCAACCTGCCAGGCAGCACTAGGAATGAACATCAGGGGCAGGTGAGCCCCCACCTAAAGCCTGCGACACACCACACGGCCCTGGGAGATATGGCCACACCAGGAAGGTCCTCAGGCCACCATACCACAGCATGAGATAGAGGGCCCACGCCCCATGGAGCAGAAATGGAGCGGCTTGTACGCCGCAAATGCCTCCCTGGGCAACCAGCGACACTTCCTTGCTACACCCGTGGAGGGGCACCTCAGTAGCCACAAACTCACCCCTGGCTACTCAAATCCAGCACAAGATAGGGGCCTACGAGACACTCTCTTTTCTCCCCCCGCTTGACAACACGCCAGCACAGCTGTTCCCCGGGACACCCTCCCAGCGCCCTTTGAACTGAGCACAGCTGGCAAACGAAGGGAGAGGGAGCCGCTCCCGTGCAACCAGGAGGAACCTCATTGGCACCCCATCACCCACAGCAGAGGCTGGACACATGCAAAACGCCCTACGCCAAGCCTCACCAAGATACCGAGACAACCTATCTAGACCCCGCGCCTCACTGAGATCGCCTACCTGCACCATGGAAAAGGACACTGGTCAAGAAACAAACCCTACAAAGCAAAATGGATCTCTTCACAGCATCTGGCTGGCATCTCCAAGAAAGTTAACCAAATCGAATACCGCGCCGAGGGCAGCGAGGGAAGGGTGCGACTTAACAATCTTAGGATCCTCGGGATCCCAGAAAAGGAGGAGGGCCCCAGCGCCAAACTCTTCTTAGAAGACTGGCTGGCTCACATCTTCACCCCCAAAAAACTATCTAAATTCTTCTCCATTGAGCGAGCACATAGAGTGTCCACTGGGCGACCCACCCCCGCAGACACGCCAAGAACAATTATCGCACGCCTTTTAAATTTCCGAGATCGAGACGCCATTTTTCAGATGGCCCAAGCCTCGGGCCCAATTACATACAACGGATACCGTGTAGGGTTCTATCCAGACTACACTAAGGAGGTCCAAAAAGCCTGCCAATCTTTTGACTCTGTGAAGAAGAAACTCCAATCCTTGTTGATCAAGTATGCTCTCTTCTTCCCTGCACTACTCAAAGTCCAACACAAGGGCGTTACCCACCTGTTCTACAACCCTAAAGAGGCATGGGAATGGCTCAAAACACAGATCCTGAATGGCCCTGATTCCTGACGCTTGCCTCCCAGACCACCAGGACAGAAGCCCAGACCCAAACAGCTCTCACCCTCCTTAACCCCTACGGGCTCAGAAGCCGAAATGCCACAGCACCCCGACAAAAGCACCACTGAGAATGGATGAGGCCTCTACACTGTAATGACCAGACCGCAATATAACTCCAAAGGAAGTCTAACTCTGCGGCTGCCACTCTCCAGGTGGTGAACCTACCAGCCCAGTCCAGGTTATCCCAAAGAAGTTTTACAGTTTAAGTTCAATGTTTGGGCGACAGGTGCTTCCAGTTAGGGGGGGGGTACAGGGAGGGGGGAGTTCTATGGGTGTTGGCAACCAGAACCACAAAACAAGATGGCAAGACATCCATCCCTTCCGACGCAGAAAATACAAACACTCCACTTGCTGGGTCCGAGGCGCCCACAATACCCAGTCTCAAATCATACAGCTACAGGGCAGCCTTCAGACAACCCTCTGCAATAGATACAATCAGCTACTCCAGGCTTATACTCCGCACCCGCTGGCAGCGATAGACCCAGGTAAAGGGAGACACCAAACAGAGATCGAGAAACCACAACACACGGACCAAGAGACTACCAAGACAAGGGATCCTCTTAGATGCCTCAAAACGACACCCACGCATCCAGGACAAACACTGATAAATTGTCCATATTGACCTGGAATGTCAACGGCCTAGGCTCCTGCATGAACGGCGACTGGTATTCCAATACCTCAATCGATACTCACCAGAAATACCCTCCTCACGGAAACCCACTTGATTGGAACCAGCAACGGCTACTTCAGAAGGTCCAACTACCCGCATACATACCACGCGGGGTTCACAAAAGGTGCCAGGGGCACAATGAAACTCATCCACAAATGAGTACCTCTACAGGTCAGGAAAGTGCAGACCGACCCCCGTGGCTGATTTGTAGTGCTACTCGCCGACATCTGGGGAGAACGATGGGGCCTAATTGCGGACTATGCTCCCCCCACACTCACAAAGGAACTCCTTGGCGAACAACAGAATGTACTTTTAGAAGAAGAGGCAGACCTGTGTGGCCCTCGGGGGGGGACTTCAACGAAGTGATTGAGGTCACCGCCGATAGATCTCACAGAAGAGCCGGAACCAGACATGCCCCCACAGCTCTGTATACTTTTGCCGAGATACTGGGAATGTCCGACACCTGGCGATCACTACATGACACTGAGGCCGGATTCTCGTTCTACTCCAGTGCACACAAAACAATCTCGAGAATTAATTATACCTTCATCCCCCGCAACATGTCCCACAGGCTCGTATCCACTGGGTTTCTGGCAAGAGGCATCTCGTACCACTCCCCGCTCCTTATAACCATGAAAAATGCTCGCCACCACCCAGACACCACCTGGCGCCTGAACACTTAGCACCTGAGGCTTCCTGAAATTGCTGAAGAACTAGAGAAAAAGACCACAGAATACTTCAAAATAAATGAAGGCTCAGTGGAATGCCCAATCTCGATGTGGGAGGCGTATAAATCTGTCCTCTGTAGAGAAGCCATCTCTGCGATGTCAGCCCAACGCAAACGACACACCCAAAAGATTGTGGATGCCAAAAAACGAGTATCTGAATGTGAGGAACAATTCCTCACGCAAGGAACCCAAACCACAAAAGATGCCCTGATAATGGCTCAAGAAGCCCTTAGCAATATAGCCCTGGATAACGCACAGATAGCTCATTGACTAGTTCAGAGCCAAATTTACGAGAAAGGAGACAGGGCAAATAAAACCCTGGCCTGGCTGGAGAGACGCAAACAAACAAAAGGGTACGTGCGGACTATTCGATCGTCTAAGTGGGAACTACTAACTGCAAACTCCGACATAGCAGAAGCATTCGCCATCTTTTACGAAAAACTCTACGCCCCACCCATAAGGAAACCCATATCCACTCCTTCTAAATTTCTTGACCGGATCGAGGTCCTGAGACTCTCAGCACAACAAGCAGACCTCCTAGATGCCGATATTACTGAAAATGAAGTGCAAGAGGCGCTTGCACAGCATCAAACTAGAAAGACCCCGGGCCCCAACGGTTTCCCAGTGGAGACCTGGAAATACCATGGCACCACAGTAACTGCACATATGCACCGCATGTTTCTCTGAAGTAAAGAACAAGGCGTACTCCCCCTGGACCTCAGAAGAGCATGCATAGTTGTCATATCTAAAGCCGCAAAGCCTCCAAAGAATGTGCCTCCTACCGCCCCATCTCGCTGATCAATGGAGAGGCCAAAGTCCTCGCCAAGGTACTGGCAAATAGACTGCTCAAGGTGATTGAGTCCCTTGTCCACCCAGATCAATGCGGATTCATGCCCAAAAAGTCCACCCACATGAATCTACGTAGAGTCCAACTTTCTGTTGACAGGGCCCCGGAGATACTGAGCCTGCTAGCCCTCCTGGCGATCGATTTCAAGAATGCATTTGACTCAGTCGAATGGGAGGCCCTGTGGGAAATCATGGCCTGGATAAATTTTGGGTGAGACTTCATCTCCTGGGTTAGACTCCTATAGGCATCCCCAGAGGCAACCATGAGGGTAAATGGCAAGACTTCTAGACTGTTTCCACTGGGACGCGGGACCAGATAGGGCTGCCCCTTCTCTCCCCTCCTATTCCTGCTAGCTATTGAGCCACTAGCAATTAAACTCTAATCAGATAAAAACTCGTTCGGATTCACCTGGCTGGCTCTCGCTCTACGCAGGCGACCTCCTCATATACCTTAGCAATCCTCTCACCTCATGTCCGATCGTGTCCCACATCCTTAAGGAATACCAAGACTTTGCCGGTCTGAAGGTGAACGAGCAAAAAACCATCTACTTCCCGATCCATGGTGGCGACACCGCAATCCCCAAGACTTGCCCTTACCATGTCTGCATTTGAGAATTCACATATCTAGGCATACGAATTGGCCCGACCCTAGACAGATTTCTCCAACTTAACCTGCAGCCTGTACTAGACAGATTCACCAAGGATGTCTCCCAATGGCAATCGCTCACCCTATCATTAATGGCCAGGGCATCTCTGTTTAAAATGATGACACTCCCAAGACTCTGATATGTTCTACAAAACGCTCCACTCCCCATGCCCCACAAAACCTTTACAAGCATAGACAGGAACCTACGTACACTGCTTTGCGGAGTGAAATAACCCAGAATCGCTCTTACTACACTCCAATGCTCTGTATGGGGGGGAGGCATCGGATTACCATGTATACGCATGTACTACCTTGCGACACAGACAGGGGTGGTAAATGAAGGGCTACACGCCGAAGCCACATTACCACATATCTGCATTGAAACCGAGGCTATGCACCCCGTACCACCCCTTCAAGCCCTATACGCCACCAACAAATGTCACTCCATATCCGCCCTACCAGGAGGGAAGAGCATAAACATGTTGGCTGGGGAGCAAAACCAACAGTAGCCCAACCCATATGGTACATCGCACACCTCCCAGAAATACAGAGAATGGGCTATTTCGAGAACTGGGAAAAGCGAGGGATAACTACACTGGCACACGTGATCCAAGAGGGACACATACTAGAGTTCGATACTCTTCAAGACAAATTTGGTCTGACACTGATGGACCGGTTCCGACACGCACAGCTGACTCACGCCATAGACACCCAGTTCCCAGACATATCCACCATACCCCCCCTGCACCCCCTCTAGAAATCAACACTCTTCCACAACGTATCACTTCCAAAGCCACCTCCACGCTCTACCAAGCCCTTCACTCTTTCGGAACTAAAGAACTCATTAAGCTGAAAGAGAGATGGGAAAAGAACCTAGGCGACCTGGAACCAGAAGACTGGCTAGACACATTGATGTTCTCCCGAGAGATATGTATCGAAGCCAAACTTAGACTGATACAACTCAGAATACTTCACCGCTCCTACTACCCTCGCCCAGCCCTCGCCAGATGCGAAGGGACTGGAGATTCAACATGTCTCCAATGCAAACGGGAGACGGGTACGTTTTTTCACATGATCTGGGACCGTGTGTGATGCTGGAAATGCATCAGAGGGACAGGGCCTCTGAATCCTTGTCCTTTACTGCTTTTTATCATGTTTTCTGTCGTGTTTTCTGCCCAGGAGTCCATGTGGGACTCCTGGCAGTGCAGCTCTCTCTTTTGGTTTGGTGAACAGACCCATGGGATACCCTTATGACACCCATGGGTAGGGGTACAACCCTGTGCCCCTAGTGTATGTTTTTGGGCACCTGTGGGTGGCCCACAGAGCAGGGTATGGGCTGGTGGCAGCTCCATGCTGAAATTGACAGGTGCTCTGGGGGTCCTCCATTTTGGGATACCCAGGCCCTGCCATTGGGATCAGTTGATTCCTGATAGGAAACAAGATGGCCCCTGTGGCCTCTTGCTTTCTATTGCCTGTTACCTTGTTTTCCCAAAGTCCTGGGAAGCCCTGACTCTGTCCCTTCCCCCTGACTGGCTGTTGGGTGGAAGTTCCATATATGGTGTTGTTGTGAAGGCCCAGCTAGACTGACTGGAGCCTTCCCAGTGACTGTATGTTGTGGGTACCCCCTGTGGGTGGGACCTGGGTGAATGGAGTGTGTGACCAATATACACTCCTTGTTGTGGTTGTCTGGTTCCTGGCATGAGAGACAAAGATTGAGACAGCCCTGCCCGAAACTGGCCTGAATGCAGTGTGTAGTGTTGAATGGCTGGGTACTTGTCCCAATCCACATTTCTTGTTGTGAGTGTCTGAAAGGGAGGAGTGTGGCCTGAATGCACTGTGTGCCTGATTGGCTGACTGACTGCATGAATGCCCTTCTGTATGATTGGCTGCTGAGTGTGTGCCAGCAGTGTGGATGAGAGACAGAATAGTATATCTGGGGACCTCTCACCACTGGTAATTGTTCAGAAGCGTTCAGGAGCTGAGTCTCCACTCTAAGAGTAACTGGAAATGCTCATCCTCAACGCCCAGCTGGAAGAAGAAGACTTGCTGTTGCACTTGCTTCGACCGATCTGAAAGCTGCCGAATTCGTCGAGGACTGACCCGAGAGAGGACCTGGTAAGGCGCCCTCTTCCCGTGCTCTGAGGGATCATCGAGCACCGCTACATCTTCGCCGAAGTGCCCTGGAAGTCAGACCCTCGAAAGGCTGCCGACCCGAGACGGGACCGCCGAGGAGATCGAAGTGAAGCACCCGGACATCGCCGCTGTCGAAGTCCATTGCCGTCGACCAGGGTTCGCAGGTCTGTGTAACCGCTGGAGGCACGTCGAAGTTGTGTTGCCCAGCCGTGGGAACCACTTGAGGCTGTGCCGCCGACGACCGGAGCCGTCCGCTCCTTGCCTAAGAACATTTGAATCGAAGGACTCCCTCGTCTGCACCGTCGACCGCTTTAACCTGCCGGTGGGTTTCCCGCCACCCGAAGACCACAAAGACTCGAACGACTCGACGCCCTTGCTGGGCCCCCGTCTTCACAATCTTTGCAGTCCAGAAGAATTGTCATCGAGGTGCCCCGCACGCCTCTGCCTTGCAGGACGCCAACGCTCCGTCGTCGACGAGCACCGCTTGGATCGAAGCTGCCACCTCATCGACGCCGTTCTACCCTGTTTGTTGTCGGACGTTCGACGCCCCGTGTCTCCCGCTTGAAAGGGAAGGCATTCAAGAAGGGCCGTCGATTCCCCGACGCTGAACGCCGAGTTCCTCGACGGATGTTCGACGCCCATGTCTCCCGCTTGAAAGGGAAGGCATTCAAGAAGGGCCGTCGATTCCCCGCCGCCGAACGCCGAGTTCCTCAACGCTTCTCGACGCCTCTCGACGATCCGTGACTCCCGCTTGAAAGGGGGTCGCTCAAGAAGGATCTGTCGACGCCTCTTCGAAGAACTCGACTCCACCAGGTACATTGAGGGGGTAAAAACATTATAGGAGGGAATAAGTCTTGCAGAACAATATATGGACTGTGCTTGTGCTATATCTTTATTTTACAGGTTGCCCAGGTGGGGGGATCTCCACACAGAACTGTGACTAGTGGTAGGGGCCAGTATTCTGCCTATTGCTCAACCATCTTATTTTCTCTCCTCTCTCTATTGCTGGTTTCACTCTATTGATCTGTGTGACATTGTTACAGTATTGTTGATGCACTTTAATGAGATCTAATACAAAGGGTGGTACCACTTTAGAATTGTATATATTTCCATTGTTGATGTTCCTAAGTACAAAGTGAGTTATTATGATAAGTGTACATAACCTTGAATATTGATTATATAAAGACTGTGTTCTAACCAATACAGTGTGTGGACATTCCTTTGTGGGGGCTTGGGGACTACACTGTACTTAAGAACCAGCCTGCATCACCTCCTGAGAAGCTAGGCCTTGATTGCTCGACCATAGCTACCGAATAGAGAATCTAGGCTGGGGTCCTCTGTGCTTCCCCTCTAACATATAGAGAGCAGAAGTACAGACCACCCCCTACCAGTCTTTACACCGTGAAGTGCTAAAAACCTTCTGGAATGAATGTATCAATACGGTTTCC
Organism: Ambystoma mexicanum; assembly: GCF_040938575.1. Taxonomy (NCBI): domain Eukaryota; kingdom Metazoa; phylum Chordata; class Amphibia; order Caudata; family Ambystomatidae; genus Ambystoma; species Ambystoma mexicanum. The sequence goes on along the minus strand of NC_090937.1, from coordinate 422,958,313 downwards.
AACATACTAGGAGCACCATTTCCGAAAGACCCCAAAATGACACCCTTGGGAATCTGGGGGCAGGTCGACCTCACTAAACATGAAAAGACGTGCATAGCGATGGCACTGGGAGCAGGGAAACAGCTGATTGCTGCAACCTGGGGCTCGGCACACTCAATATGTTTGAACCGCTAGATCAATAAACTAAGCAGGTGCGCATCTATGGAACGCCACATCTACAACGCGAGAGGCTGCCCCCGAAAATTTGAAAAGATATGGGGGAAATGGCAAGATGTGTACTGAAAGATACCCCCTCCCCCTTACCCTCCCGACCCCACCACCCCCGTCTCCCCTCCCTTCCCTTCTCCCCTCACTCCCCTTCTCCCCTCACCTCATCCAGGGACATATCACATAGCCGGAACTACCACCAGTTTTCTGACTCTCAGGAGTACTCAAGGTACCTGTATGACTTTGCTACCTGCCATTATCGATACTGCCATAATTTTCTTTCTTGAAGAATGTCTATGTTTATGATGTTTTGTTGTTGAAACCCAAATAAACAGAGTTATAAAAAAAAGAAGAGGAGTTAGATGCATTAAAGGAATGGATCATGTTACTGCTTGAATTTATATCGCAGAATACATACTTTGAATACAATGGAAAATATTGTCTACAGAATAGTGGACCAGCCATGGGTGCTAACATGGTCCCACGGGTTCCAACACATTTATGCTGAAATTTGAAGATTTCCACATCATCCCACATCCTGTTTCACATAAGTACATACTGTACTGGGGTTGTTACATTGACAAGGTATTTATGGTATGGAATGATACAATGGATTCTGTCACAGCATTCATTGCATTCCTCAACATTATAGACAATAGAATTCTGAGATTGGAAATCCAGGCATCCACTTCTTAGATGTAAAGATCTCTCCCAAGGCTCATGGTTTTAACACCTCCTTATACCACAAGCCTACGGATCGCAACAATCTTCTCCACAGAATGAGCTTTCCCCCACCCGGGCCACCATCACAAGTTTACCCTACAGCCAGCTACTAATGATAAAGTGTACAGTGAACATCAAATCAGAATACAAAGTTGAACAGATAGTATGGTGAACAAATTTAAAGAAAGAGGATACAAAGAGTATGAGTTGATGTTAGCTAAAAACAAAGTTAAATCTAAAGAATGGTCATCTCTCTTGGCAACAAAGAGCACTACATCACTGTCAGTGAGCCCATTAATATTTGTTAACAAATACAGCATACAGTCATCAAGAATAAAGAAAACTATACTCAAGCATTGGTCCTTACTTACAACCAACTCCAGGATCCCTTCAGAGAAAAATCTATCTTTACATTTCAACAAAGCAACCACTTCAAAAACCTCTTGGTCAAAACAAAACCTAAGAAGGAGAAAAGACAAATAACCAAGAAAAAGGTATGTATTCCTGCATGTCATGCACAACTTGTAAAAGCATTATAAAAGGAGACTCAGTCACGCATCCATGGACAGGAGAAAAGATCAACATGCATGTCTATTGAACACAGAGAATGTAATATATTCCATCAAATGTCCATGTGATCTTCTCTACATCGGTCAAACTAGCCGCAAATCCAGAGAAAGGAGGAATGAACCAAATCAAATATTAGAACTAATAACCAGCAGTCTGCGGTCTGTAATTATTTTCAACAACAAGGACACCAATTGTTGCAAATCAGATTTCAAGTGTCATGCTCACCTGATTCCCACGGAGGCGCAGGTCTGGCTTCGAGTACTGATGCTTCTTCAATGGTGAAGCGCAGGACTCTGAAGATGGACAGGAAGGGCCCCTCTACTCTGGCTTTTCTGGCTCGCAGGAATATTCCCCTGTGCGTGAAAAGGGAGTATTACCTACTGACGGAATAATGCTCAAGCCTCCCACTCCCTTCCAACCCTCCACGATACCCTTCCACGATTCCCCGTGAAGTCTCACCTTAGGGTCTAGAAGGATGAGTTCTCCATCCTGCTTCTGATGCAGGGGCGCGTTGAAACCCAGTTACTTCACTGGATTGAGGTTTGATGGGAGTTCAAAATAAGCTTGACTATTCAGGTGAGGCACTGTAAGAGTTCTGTTGCAAGTTCAAAAGTTCAAGCTTAATAATAATGTTCATTGTCTTATTGCAGCAAGCGCTAATGCTTATGTCTTTTTCCCTTAGGGGCCGGAGTTCGGAATGCCGGAGATATGGCGCCGACCCGAAGTGAAACGTGCAGTTCCAGTAAATGACAGGTAAGTTCTGGATGAGCGTTCAGGTAATGTCTTTGCATTCGCTCATTCAATGTCTTTGTCTTGTTTCCCCATAGGGGACGGGGTCCGGAATGCCAGGAAGCGGCAGGACCCGAAATGAAATGGGAATGACCCAACAGGTAAGTCTTAGAAGGAAACTGAGCCTTTCCTATTCCCTTCCTTCTCTCAACTTGTTTTCTTGTCTTTTTCTCTCTAGGCTCTGGGAAGTGGGTGCGGATCCGGATGATCGCTGCTGAAGATGGTGGCGCCCAGGAAAGGTGAGTGAAATGCAGCGCTGCAGCGATCGAAGCGAAATGCTTTTAAAATGATGACTTCCCTTTCAGGATCGTCGGTGTGATGTCTCCGTGATGCAGCTTTAGCAGGTAAGGTCTTCTTTATCTCCAATTCTCTCTTATCTCCCTTTGCAGGCGACCCAGGATGCTGACAGGCGTGGCTGAAGTCCAGATGCAGGATCTGACACAGTGAGCGTCCAGCTGCGAGGAGCAGAACAACGCGAAGCGTGAGTTGCTGATCGGGCGTGGTTTAAATAGCTTTGGAAGAAGTTCCAGGTATGTATCCTTCCACCGATCAGGTATGTATCCTTCCCCAACCACACCCAGGTGGAAAGTAGTCCCACAGGTAAAGTATTTCCATTCAGGCCTCAAGAGGGCCTGGATGTAGCAGCATGGTCTGCCCCAGGTAAGGTCACATTAAAACACTTGAACACATGTCTAGCTTTATGAGCCTGGCGCCTAAGGCGCCAGGACAGGGGTCCAACATGAGCCTGGCGCCTAAGGCGCCAGGACTGTGTCCAAAGGGCCCCAGCTTGGGCCCACTGGCACTTCCCTGGGGGGAATGATGCCTGCCTCTGGGGTTGCTGGGTTGGACCTGGCTCCTTGGAGGTAGGCATCATGACAGTACCCCCCCTCAAGGCCCCTCCCAAGGTTGTTCCCTCCGGGGATTTTGGCTTGTTCGGAAATCTCCAGTGGAACCTTAATCGAGGTGCGTGAACATGGTTACTAGGCTCCCACGATCTCTCCTGAGGTCCATATCCCTTCCAGTCAACAAGATAGAAGAGTTACGACCTTAACACCTTGGATTCTAAAATGTCTTTAACTTCGAATTCCAATTCCCCTTCAATTTGAACTGGGTCTGGAGGCTTGGACAGTCGAGTCCCTGGTTGTAGTGGCTTCAAAAGTGATGCATGAAAAACTCGATGAATACGCATGTTGGACGGTAAATCCAGTTTAAAGGCCACAGGATTGATTATAGCCTTGATGGGATAAGGTCCTATGAATCTGGGATTGAAGGTTTGCGGGCCCTTGAGGGGTAAATGTTTCGTTGCTAGCCATACCTGGTCTCCTACTTGGTAAGGAGGAGTTTTACTTCGGTGCAAATCAGTGTTTTCTTTATACTTTTTCTTGGCTTGCTGTAAATGAGTTGCAGCTTCTTTGAAGGCTCGGGTTATTGTGGAATGCAGATGATTTACTGCGGGCATTTCCAGGGTCAGAGGTGGATCTAGGTCAGAGGTCCTTTGGATGGTGACCATACAAAGTATAAAAAGGAGTTTGTCCGGTTCCAGAATGCACTGAATTGTTGTATGCATATTCTACGATCCAAAGGATGTTTTTCCAATTTAACTCGGATTGGTGTAACATGCACCGAAGATATTGCTCGAGAGTCTGATTGGTTCTCTCGGTTTGTCCGTCGGTCTGGGGGTGGTGGCTGGTGGATAACCGCACATCTATTTGTGCTAGTTGGCAACACTTCTTCCAAAAATGGGAGATAAATTGACTTCCATGATCCGAGACTAATATGGAAGGGAAACCATGTATGCAAACTATATTCTCCAGAAATTCCTTGGCCAAGGTGGAAGCTGAAGGCAAACCTTTTAAAGGGATAAAGTGGGCCATTTTGGAGAATAGATCCACAATTACATGGATAGTGTTGTAACCAGCACAAGGAGGCAGATCAGTTATAAAGTCCATTGACAAGGTGTGCCATGGTGCCGGTGGAATATCCAAGGGTTGAAGTAGGCCGGCTGGCCTTTTCTTTTGACCCTTGTTTTGGGCGCAAATTCCGCAAGACAAAACAAAAGACTTTATGTCTTTTCTCCAAGAAGGCCACCAGAAGTGGCGTTTGATTTTTTCCTCCGTTTTAGCGATGCCAGGGTGTCCTTCCATTAATGATTCATGTTGATGGGCACTAACAAGTTCTTTCAATTCTTTACTTGGCAGAAACAACCGCTCCTGGAAGTAGGGTAAATCATCCTTAACGGTGTAATGAGGACCCTTTTGACTCCATTCCAGTAAGGCTGAAGAGTCTAGAAGTTGTTTTACTTGCGTTTGGATGTCCTCAATAGTTTGCAATGAAGTTAGGCCTAAGATTCTTTGTTCAGGTATGATTGGCACAGGTTCTAAACTCGAATTGGGTTCTTCCATGCGAATCCGGGATAAGGCGTCCACTTTACCATTCTTGCAGCCAGGGCGATAGGTAATTGCAAAATCAAATTCCGCAAAGAATAGAGCCCATCGGAGTTGTCGTGAAGATTGAGCTTTAGCCGACTTTAAATACTGTAAATTTCGTTGTTCCGTAATTACAGTGATGGTGTGTCTTGCCCGGAGAAGGTAGTGACGCCAAGCCTTGAAAGCAGATTTAATAGCCAGTAACTCTTTGTCGGTAATTGCGTAGTTGATTTCAGGAGGAGAACATTTCCTGGACCAAAAGGCCACAGGGTGTAGTTGGTTAGTTTCTGGGTCTCTTTGCGACAGGACAGCTCCCATGGCCGAACTGGATGCGTCGGTTTCCACAATGTAAGGGAGATCTGGGTGTGGGTGCTTCAAAACAGGTGCAGAGGTGAATTTGGTTTTCAGGTCCTGAAAGGCTTGTTCGGCCTCAAGAGTCCATTCAAAGTGTTTGTTTTTCTTTAGGAGAGCTGTGATGGGTTGGACTGCTCGGGAAAATTCCGGGATAAATCTTCGATAAAAATTGGCAAAGCCGAGCATGCTCTGGACTCCGTTCACCGAGCTAAGCGATGGCCATTTGAGGATGGCATCCACCTTTCGTGAGTCCATTCGGACTCCTTGAGGTGTCAGGATGAATCCGAGAAACTCAACTTCTGTGGTATGAAAAATGCATTTTTCGAGCTTTGCAAATAGTCTGTGCTGGCGCAATTTCTCAAGAACTGCCCTAACATGTTTTCTGTGATCGGATTCTGAAGAAGAGTACACCAGGATGTCGTCAATATAAACAATGACACAGACATCGATAAGTTCCCGAAGAACATCATTCATAAAGTACTGAAAGGCGGCAGGTGCATTGCACAACCCGAAGGGAATCACCTGATATTCGAAGAGCCCAAATTTGGTGCGAAATGCAGTCTTCCATTCGTCGCCTTCTTTTATACGCACCAGGTGATAAGCTCCTCGGAGATCTAATTTGGTGTACACACAAGCGTCTTTCACCTGGTCGATAAGCTCAGGGATCAGGGGCAGAGGATAACGATTCTTAATCGTTATTTGATTTAGTGCGCGATAGTCTATACATGTTCTAAGGTCACCCTCTTTTTTCGGCACGAAGAACAGAGCTGAGGAGACAGGAGACTTAGACGGGAGAATAAAACCATTGGCTAGTTACTGATCTAAATACTGATGCAAATGCAGGTTCTCAGGTTCCGTAAGAGCATAAATCCTACTACAAGGTAGTTGAGCATTGGGTACCAGATCGATTTGGCAATCATAAGACTGATGGGGAGGTAACGTGTTAGCCTGTTCCTTCTGAAAAACGTCTTGGAATTCTTGGTATTCTGACGGTAGCTGTACAGGGGTGGAAGTTGCTGAGGCTAGACCCATAGCTGGATTTCTTGGATAACAAGTTGATTCACAATCAGGAAAACTTATCTTCTTTGCTCGCCAGTCAATTCTGGGATTATGTGTTTCTAACCAAGGAATTCCAAGAATTACTTGAAATTGTGGGGCCTTGATCACATCAAACACGATTGCTTCCCGATGTCCATCCTGACCCACCAGTGCCACTTCAACAGTGGAATGCGTTACAGGCCCTGAGGCTATTCCGGTTCCATCTACTGTACTAATGACCTCTTGGGTTACTTTCGGGCGGAGAGGGAGCTTAATCCTGGAAGCCAATTCACGGTCTATGTAATTTCCAATAGCTCCGCTGTCGATGTTCGCTTTTATAGCATGCAACTGCTGAGGCTGTTTTGGGTCCACGAGCACCATTGGCATGACAAAATGCGAGGTCAAAGAGTTTGTTTTCAAGCTCAGCAAGCGGGCCCCTACGCTTGTCGGGCTAGGTCGTTTCCCGAATCAGGTGTCAATAAATCGTTATCAGTGGCTCCAACCACCTTCTTAGGTGGTTTGACTGGACAATTTCGAAGAAAGTGACCGGAAGTCCCGCAATACAGACAAAGTTGCATTTGCCGCCTTCTCTCTCGTTCCTTCTGCGTTAATGGTCCTTTAACACCGCCGATTTGCATAGGTTCGGTTACGTCGGTACTCTTGGAGTTAGCGTGGGTTTTGATCGGTACTCGGGTTTCGTACTTGAACCGATCTGCTTTTCTATTTTGAAGTCTGTGATCAAGTTGAGCCACCAAGTCTATGTAGTCTGCGCAGACATGGGGTAGATTTACAATCTGAGCTAGAACATCCTTAAGCTCTCCGCACAGGCCTCGATGAAACAATGTGATCCTTTTGTTTTCTGGCCATCCAGTTTCCACAACCAGTCTATTAAAGATGGCAACGTAGGACAGGAGATCCTGATTACCTTGTCGTAAGGATAGCAGTTCGTTATCAAGGGCCTGTCCTTGAGAGTGTCGAGCAAACAATCTTTCCATGCTGGCCTGGAAGCCCTGAAAATCCTGGAGAATGGGATCATCCTGATTTACCAATGGAATAGACCAATCGGCAGCACTGCCACTGAGGTAAGATAGTATAAAGGCTACCTTGGTCTGGTCGTTAGGGAAGGCCCCGGGTCTGCATAGAAAGTGTAAACAACATTGGTTCATAAAGACGGCATATTTCTTGGGATCCCCCGCAAAACGTTCAGGCGGGGCCAAAAGCATGTGTCCAGGTAGATTGATTTGTACCGGGTTATTCAAACCCATTGATATGGAAGTACCTCTGGAATTAGGTAAAGGAGTGTGCCCTGCCTGTGCCTGCAATAACCTTTTGGCCAGGTAATCTGTTCTTTCCTTTGACAGGATCAGTTCTCTTTTGAGAGCGTTAGTCTCCTGGCGGGCTGAGTGCACTTCTGCCCGTAATTCCCCCAAAAGCTGGGCCAGCTGATCTGTCTCGGAAGTCTCCATAGCGCCCAGGTGGGAAATTGTGGGTTGGCTTCGCGTTCTGTCACGCTCACCTGATTCCCACGTAGGCGCAGGTCTGGCTTCGAGTGCTGATGCTTCTTCAATGGTGAAGCGCAGGACTCTGAAAATGGACAGGAAGGGCCCCTCTACTCTGGCTTTTCTGGCTCGCAGGAATATTCCCCTGTGCGTGAAAATGGAGTATTACCTACTGATGGAATAATGCTCAAGCCTCCCACTCCCTTCCAACCCTCCACGATACCCTTCCACGATTCCCCGTGAAGTCTCACCTTAGGGTCTGGAAGGATGTGTTCTCCATCCTGCTTCTGATGCAGGGGCGCATTGAAACCCAGTTACTTCACTGGATTGAGGTTTGATGGGAGTTCAAAATAAGCTTGACTATTCAGGTGAGGCGCTGTAAGAGTTCTGTTGCAAGTTCAAAAATTCAAGCTTAATAATAATGTTCATTGTCTTATTGCAGCAAGCGCTAATGCTTATGTCTTTTTCCCCTTAGGGGCCGGGGTTCGGAATGTCGGAGATATGGCGCCCGCCGATCTGAAGTGAAACGTGCAGTTCCAGTAAATCACAGGTAAATTCTGGATGAGCGTTCAGGTAATGTCTTTGCATTCGCTCATTCAATGTCTTTGTCTTTTTTCCCCATAGGGGCCGGGGTCCGGAATGCCAGGAAGCGGCAGGACCCGAAATGAAATGGGAATGACCCAACAGGTAAATCTTAGAAGGAAACTGAGCCTTTCCTATTCCCTTCCTTCTCTCACCTTGTTTTCTTGTCTTTTTCTCTCTAGGCTCTGGGAAGTGGCTGCGGATCCGGATGATCGCTGCTGAAGATGGTGGCGCCCAGGAAAGGTGAGTCAAATGCAGCGCTGCAGCGATTGAAGCGAAATGCTTTTAAAATGATGTCTTCCCTTTCAGGATCGTCGGTGTGATGTCTCCGTGATGCAGCTTTAGCAGGTAAGGTCTTCTTTATCTCCAATTCTCTCTTATCTCCCTTTGCAGGCGACCCAGGATGCGGACAGGCGTGGCTGAAGTCCAGATGCAGGAGCTGACACAGTGAGCGTCAAGCTGCGAGGAGCAGAACAACGCGAAGCGTGAGTTGCTGATCGGGCGTGGTTTAAATAGCTTAGGAAGAAGTTCCAGGTATGTATCCTTCCACCGATCAGGTATGTATCCTTCCTCAACCACACCCAGGTGGAAAGTAGTCCCACAGGTAAAGTAGTTCCATTCAGGCCTCAATAGGGCCTGGATGTAGCAGCATGGTCTGCCCCAGGTAAGTGCACATTAAAACACTTGAACACATGTCTAGCTTTATGAGCCTGGCGCCTAAGGCGCCAGGACAGGGGTCCAACATGAGCCTGCCGCCTAAGGCGCCAGGACTGTGTCCAAAGGGCCCCAACTTGGGCCCGCTGGCACTTCCCTGGGGGGAATGATGCCTGCCTCTGGGGTTGCTGGGTTGGACCTGGCTCCTTGGAGGTAGGCATCATGACATCAAGTTTTAGAAGCGATCAACACCACTAATCTGAGAATGAGTTTTAGCAAAAAACTTGAGCAAAGGGAAATTTATTAGATCATTAGACTTGATACGGTCTCTCCAAAGGCCTGAACAAGGAATTTAGATTTATTTTGTTACTTATAGAATAAGGTCTATTCTTTTATCACATGACTTTACTGACAACCACAATATAGTTCGTATGACAGCATTATTTATGAATGAGTAGTGGATTTCATTGATACATGGGTGAAATTGTTGTACCACATATGATTATTACCAGGGAGCTTAGAGGCAGCCATTGCTGCACTACTGGAACTGAAGTTTGTATGATACATGAATTGAGCACAAAGTTCTGCAGATACTAGTAACTCCTATTACCAGTCTGTATGTTTACATAGGTTTCTGATGGGCATTGTAATACACTTGAGTAGATTTTTCACTGTATAACAGAGGTTATTTCTGTAGACATTGCAGACGCTCGCTTGAATTTGCATTGTTATGTACATAGAGGGACTATATGTGAGAATGAGAGGGAGAGGTCGTAATTCACACTGTCTATATCTAATTTGCACGCATAGCATTTCTTCCACTTCCATATAGATACCTGTCATGAAAATCCCTCAGCAAATCTTGATATCAGATGCACTAGATTGTGACTAAATACAATTATAACATCCATAACTTTAGTGATAGATCATGTACAATATGTTAGTGCCTACGGGTCAGTATTAAACAGTGAATACTACAGTGCCAATAAAATGAACACAATATGGATGTTTAGTATTGTGCACCACAATGTGATTCATTTATGGGGATTGCTCATTAAACTGCCTTTGAGAACGACTAATATATGTAAACATTAGCAGTTTTAATGTATGCCCATAGGAGAATTTTTTTGTTCACACAAATCTCGGTGGTTCATTGGTCCAGTACTTCAAGGAATGTTTACATCGAGTTTGGGATCTCCCTGAGGAACTACGTTACCCAACAGCATATGGGTTGCATCAATTTCAGTCTCAGGTTGATATCCCTAGAGCTGCACGCTAGAGGGCCCAAAAGCTTTTCCCATGCATACAGAGCCACTCCCTAGGCAAAAGTACGCCTAGTAGATCGTAAAAGCACATTGTTGTCATCATGCAGCAGTGCGTGGTTGCCCTTAGGTAAACGTTAGAAACATTCGTGCCTCATGGCAACATCTTCGTTCCCAGTCAGCACGGACGTGTCAACTTAACGAGTAGTCCTTGTCGCTCACCTTCCACACACTTAAGAAATTGAATAGTAAGGAACGCATCTCTATCTGCGATTGCTCCGACTAGGTGAATCACACGTTGTAGTAAATTGTTCCCCCCTTAAATGAAGACAGGAGCCGGTATTGAATTGCACCAGTGGTTTATTGGTGCTGGAGTGCAATTACGAATCTCAGCTGTAACAACAGTGGCCAACGGGCCTAACCTTGCTGAGGTTGATGATTCCTCAGGACAGATAAATGCGAGGCTTAAACGTCCCGTGCTCGGAGGAGCCGGGGAGACGCCTCTGCTCGCATCCTGAGCTCGTCCCGTAATGCGCGCGTAGCGCGCGGGGGCGGAGCCGTGTTTCGTCTCGCGAGAGCGGGGCTCTCGCGATAGCTCTACACACGTGTTAAAGTTACACTGTAACCTGTTACAGATTGTAATATTCAGCTTCATGGAGAGTATGCCAGTGTAACACGCATCTTGGTGTGTTCCTTCATTTTTTTCAAGCAGTACTCCCCTCCTCTCCTGAACTCTCAACACAGTTTTCATTACCATCAGGGTAACACCATGCTTATAACTGCAGGCAATTTTCAGTCTTTTGTGAGTTTGTGTAGATACCTGTACATATCTCGGTGTTAAGGATACACATTCACATTTGTAGGAGTTGGGAGCTACCTACCTGATTCACTGGATAGCAGTGTGCAAGAACCTTTTCCAGAGTGAACATTGACCACATCTCTGTGGTAAGAGAATGCACTCTTTTGTGCTTTTTACAAGCTTTTTTCACTCTCTTGCTTATGTCTAGTAAGTAAACTATATGCAAAATGTAAACATACCCACTTACTACAGATTCCATTACATTACAGGAATACCAGAGGATACGGTGTTTAAGTCTCCAGTCACTATTAGCTCCACCAGAATACCACTGCTATCTAGGCGAATTGAGATTGATGATACATTCCCTATCCTTATTACCAGGTATAGATGTGGGCTTATTGGCATATTCATGTACAAGAGATGTTGATATGCATATATTAATTGTCTGTAAATTACTTAAGGTCCATATCTAAAGCATTTGGGTACCATTGTGTATTTATAGAGCCTGCCCTGAAGAAGGACATAATGCATTGGCAAGGGGTTCTGCACAACAATAATGAAAAATAAATAAGATGTTTTTACCCACAAGATTATGGGTTAGGAGTGACAGTTTGAAGTTTTGCCGGGGTGCCGCTTGGAGTTACGGGGCACAGACTTCAGTTACGCCAGGATGCTGCTTGGAGTTAGGGCGTGACATCCCACAGTTTTGCTGGGGTGCTGCCTTGAGTTACCTTGGAAAGTATACAGGTTTGCTGGGGTGCCACTTGGAGTTAGGGGTGACGAAGTGTAGTTTTGCTGGGGTGCTGCTTTGAGTTACGGGGAACAGTATGCAGTATCGCCGGGGTGCCACTTGGAGTTAGGGGTGATGGTCCACTGTTTTGCCGGATGCTGGCTTGAGTTGACAGGGGATAGTACGCACTATTGCCGGGTTGCTGCTTTGAGTTATGGGGGACAGTACATGGTATTGCCATGGTGCTGGATGTTGGTGCAAAGGTTACTTGTTGGTCTAGGTTTTTTGTTTGCTCGGGGGCTTGTAGTGGGTGTTCCTCATGCAAATCATTATTTGCATAGTGGGTTACTTTGCACTTTAGAGTCCATGAATCCCTGGACTGCGTAAAACGTTTTGCATGTGCAAAGTAGGCACAATGTCGTTTATGGCGCTAAGTGGTTTGCAGGGACCTAGCACTTTTTCTATAAATAAGGTCCATTGGCTCAAGTGAAGGATGGTTCTGGGGTGCTAAAAGATGTAACCATATCACCTCAGTGGTGAAAGACATGAACTGGTCGCTGTTGGAGGCTGGGATTCAGCACAAAGTAGCTTGTCTACCATATACCTTTTATATATCAACGAAAAGAGGGCAAACTTTGCCCTAGTGCTAATACCATGAAAAACTGTGCTTGCACCAGTGCAAAGTTTCCGTAATCTGGCCCCTGGGTCAGTCATTTTGAGTATCCATACAAATATCATTTTCAGGTACATTTTGTCTTAATAGTTTGGGTTTTTGGAATGAAGTTTTGTTTTGTTGTATTTTTGTATTTGTTTATTATTTGTATCGCCCACCAAACCCTGAGGTAACTGGGCGCTTGAAAAATGTAGTGGTTACATACAGAGAAGTGCAATACAGTCATGTTACATACATGTACAGTCAAATATGAAAAACAACAGAGAAGGGCCCTGGTTACAGGTGGGTTTGGTATGAGGACGTAAACAGATTAGCAAATCATAAATCTTAACAGACAGAAGATTGGTAAGTCATAAATCAGCAGGATATGTTTACATGGTTGTTTCTCTCGGGTCCATCAATACCATTCCTGTATTAGGTTAAAGTTCACGTTTTTTATTGTCACCTTTAATTAACTGTTCCTGTTTTTCTTCAGCTAAAAAGAATACACAAGCCAACTCACTCCCTATCTACCTACTAATGCTACGAATGCACTGCAAAACACAGTTGGTCCACATTACCAGGTACCTACTCACTGTGTTAATAATCAAAATACACTATACAGTTAGAATAGGAAATATAAAATAAGTCATATCAAAATCATGAGATGACTTCAAAAGCATTTGAGGTTAATACAAGAGTAAGGGAAATCTCCCAATCAGAGCTTATTCCGAACAGTAACATGACTGGAAAATGATCTCACAACACATGTTTTGTTTAATTGTTCTTTGTTAAAGCCTGCCATCCACTTGGCAGGCCAAGTGTAAGAAAACATTCTGTAAAAGGCACACACCAAACAGTGCAATAGAAGCAGCACAACACATAGTCATGCCTGTATCATGCAGAGCTGGATTAAAAGATTAGGAGTCAAAAGAATAGCAGACCCCAGAGTTCGCATGAAAAGCAGTCCTCTCTCTACAACTGTGCTTTTGGCACACTTAACTCTCTGAGCAGGGAGCTAGTACGATGTGTATTGTGAGCCAACCGATGAAATGAGCCTTCGCCTGTTGTTAAGCAAAGGCGTGTAGTGCTTTTGTTTGTTTGCAGCAGTTTGCTATTAGCGATTCCTGCATAGGGAATGCCTATGGCGCAAACGCTGCTTGACCGCATTGAGCTGCCTTCTCCTCATCTACAGTGACTGTTGTAATCTAGCTTCAAGAAACGGCATGAATAGTTTTGCTCGAACGTGAACAAGAGAACATATGTGTTTCAGATTTTAATATAACCTGGCATAAATATCTAGGGCTGCCCTCTCTTGTCTGCAAATAATTCCTCGGCTGGTGACTTCCTACTAGCCAGTACAAGAAAGGGAGGGCTAGTAACTGGGAAGTCAGTGTTGCCCCACATCTTTCTGATCTATATGTACATAGATCAATCATCTGTCTACTTGTATGTGTAGGGTGCGCCACATTTCCATTTTTTCCATGTTCATGTGTAACACTCATCTGTTTCTCTTATGTCACCTTCTGTGTGTGCAGCAGATCGCATTTATTGATGGATACAACGAATACTGACAGTTGCTGCAGCCTTTCATTCATTTTTTGACTTTCAGGGCCTAATTTACCACAACAAAAGCGGTAAATCCATGCTAACTACTAAAAAACATTGCGTGGTCCAAAAGAATAGCGCAAGCAGCCGATTCATGGAATCAAAGGTGCAAAGAAACCTGCTGCGCAAACAATAACAAATTGCGCCTAAAATGCCCCTAATACGCCCAAATTGCAAACACAACATAGTGGTGGAGAACCTTCGTGCAGGACCCATGGAAAAAAGTAATCAAAGATTACAAACCAGTAATCACCATTGCCCCCACTCTATTCCTGTGTCCCACAAGTCCTAGACCCAGTACCCTAATGAAACAGCACCTCAAACCCCTAACTCAAAGCCACAACCATGTACCCCAACGAAACCGGGCCTTAGCACCCTAGCTTAAAGCATCAGCTGCTTGCCACGGTGAAACTGCACATTGTCCCCCTAGCTCAAAGCAACACCCGCGTACCCCATAAAACTGCGCCTCATCCTCCCAACCCAAGGCAGGACACCCGTGTCAGCCTTCTCCCCAGTACCCCTACTGTTCTCTGCCCCAATCGCCCAACTGTTACACCTAATATGGCTGTCGGTTCTATATCCAGACTCTCGTACGCGGCGTGAGTTGTTCCGGGTGTTTGCGGAACGAGCTGTAACGCTCTAGCGTTTTTACCGGATCTCAACCGAAGGTTGGCCACGCCCCCAGACTTCCGCATAGTATATCCAGACACTCAACCTGTGGCAAGGCGCGTTGCTTCTCTCCTTCTGAGTAGCTGTACGCTCCGTAAGTTCGTGTAGATTTCAGTCTGCTCCTACTACTTACTTTCCTCACATATTTACGCTGTTATCTCTAATAAGCTGTGACGTTCTTTATTTTCTTCTTAGTGAAACCCACCGGGCTTCCAGCCAATGGTCTTTCCACCCTTACGGGTTCTGCTAGCCTCTTCAGCGACTCTATCAGGTGCGTTACTACGTACTTATTCTTACGGCCCTTTACTTTTGTCAATCATTCTCTGGAGATTCTTTATCATTGTTCTAATCCTATTTTCCCCGTAGCACTTCTGATTCTAGCCACAGCACCAGAAGAAGTAGGAGATCCTACCCGGAAGTACATGAACGGGATTTCCCTTCGGTTTATTGGCTCAGGCGGTAAGGGAAGCATTTTGTGTTTCAAGACAAAGCCACTTGCACAAGACTTGAAGATTTATAACCTTATCCTTCTTTAGCTCATTTAGATTAGGAGTGAGCCTTTTCCCGCCTTTTTTTTACATTTAGGATTGACCGAATAACACCCAGGTAATCCTTGTTTCCACTCTATTCTCATTCCTTATCCTTTCTACTCTCAAGTATTTACTAGCCTGTTACCTTTTGTATTATTACACCCAGTTTCATGTTCCACTGACGATCACCAACTACCCTTGGCTGAGGAACATCACCCTAGCTATCCTCAGGATTCTACGGACCCTACCAGCCCAACAAAGGGTTTTTCCCCCCGTTGGGGGTTTTCCCTGGGGGCTCTTATGCGTCCTGGCTCTTGGAGCGGGAGGTGAAGGGATCCCTAGGAGGAACCTCATAGCCTTCAATAGAACAATTTCAAGATCCAGGGAACAATCAAGTCTCGAGGTGGGTAATATCTTGTATGTTGACGCTTGAGTTTGATGAATAGTACAAGATTTGAAATTAGACATTACAGCAAGCAACGCCCGATTGGCCCAGAACTAAGGGTCAACATACAAGTATATTATTGATCATGGATCAGCAGATCCAACAGTTGATAACTGCAGTACAGTCTTTGACTGCAGAGGTTCAGAACCTCAAGCAGGAAAATGGCAATCTACAGCAGACGCAACAGAATCAGCAACAGGCCGCTCAATATGCAGCTCAACAGGCAGCTGTAAATAGAGTTCCTCATTGTTCTGAAGTCCCTCCGGGGCCCTTGCCCGGGGGTCAGTTTGATGGAAATCTGCACAAGATTAAGGAGTTTCTTGATCCCTGTTCTATTCAGTTTTCCTTTAAGAATGCTTTTTCCCATACTGACCGAGATTGAGTTGGATATATGATTTCCCAAATGGTGGGCCCGGCCCTAGCCTGGGACACTCCTCTGGTTACGACAAATAACATCATTCTTGACTCCTATCCCGCTTTCTGTAACAGTATAAAGACAATGTTCGGAAGACAAGAGATAAGAATTGCGGCTCAGGAACATCTGCTAGATTTGAGACAGGGAAGTCAGGATATATTGACATATATCACTAGATTCAAACAAATTGCTAGTGAATCTACTTGGTCAGATGACACCCAAGTAACCTTGTTTCGGAGGGGTCTTTCAGAGGAGTTGAAGGACGAGATTTCTAGAGTACCTCGTCCAACCTCCCTTACTGAGTTTATTACACTGGTTATGCAGATCGACTACAGATTGAAGGAAAGAAGTAGTGAAAGGCATAAAGGAAGATTCACTAGTACTTTTTCTGCTCCTGTCTCTACCGATAAGGGAACAAGTTCTGAAGAACCCATGCAGTTAGGTGCAACAGGGAGAGGACCCCTTCCTCCAGAAGAAAGGGCTCGCAGAAGGTCACAGGGGCTATGTATGTATTGCGGTTCTTATACGCACACGGTAAAAGAGTGTACTGTGGCTCCTCCACGAAAGTCGGGAAACGCCAACGCCCGACCGTAGGAGGAACCGCGGTCCGGGATCCTGTTTCTAATCCAGGTTCCTCTACCCTTTTGCAGACTTTTCAAGGCAGTACGCCACCGGCCACGAATATGCTGGTGTTACGTGTGACTTTGAAATTTCGTAATCATGTTCTACCTGAAGTATCTGCTTTACTAGACTGTGGCGCAGCTGGAATTATTATTGATGATGGCTGGGCTATGCAACATCAGACACCCAGGATTACCAAAGCAGAGGCTCTTCCAGTAGAGAGTGTTGATGGTAGCCCTCTAATCTCCGGCCCTATTATCAGTCAAACTGGCCCGATATCAATGATTATTGCAACTCATCAGGAGTCCATTACTTTGGACATCATACTCGCAGCTCATTATCCCATTATATTGGGATTACCATGGCTTCGGAAGCATAATCCTTTTATAAATTGGACGGCTGGGTCATTCTTTTTGGGGTCAGAATTCTGTTTAACCTATTGCATCGGTCACATGGAGGAGGGGTCTTTAGAAGCCTACCCTTAAGCTGAAACCCCCAGACAGAGTAGCTGCAGACCGGTAACCTCGCTTAATTTTGTAGCAGGTATCCCTATGGAATATCAGCAATTTTCAGAAGTTTTCTCCCCGGTGGAATATACTCAACTACCACCTCACCGGAGAGACGATTGCGTCATTGAGCTTATCCCGGAACAACCACTACCGTTTGGCAGGATGTACATTTTGTCCACTTCGGAGAAGGAGGTTTTGAGAGACTATTTAGACACTAATCTAAAGAACGGATTAATAACGGAATCCACCTCACCGGCAGCAGCGTCTCTTTTCTTTGTTCCCAAGAAGAATTCTATGGAGCTTAGGCCATGTATAGTTTTCAGAGGTTTAAATAAGATCACCATTCCAGATAGGTATCCCATGCCTTTGATCCCGGATATCTTGGAAGCTGTCAAAGGAGCAAGCATTTACACTAAATTGGATCTTAAGGGCGCATATCATCTCATCAGAATAAGAAAGGGTGATGAGTGGAAGACTGCTTTCTGGACCCCTTTTGGACATTTTCAATATCAAGTCATGCCATTTGGATTATCCAATGCTCCAGCGATCTTCCCGCGATTTATGGACCATTTATTCTCAGACCTGCTGCTTCATTATGTCATAGTTTACCTTGATGACATCTTGGTATTTTCTAAGAATAATTCAGAACACAAGATTCATGTTAAAGAAGTCTTACAAAGACTACTGAATAATCATCTATATTGCAATTTTGAAAAGTGTTCTTTTCACCAACCTAAGGTAACATACTTGGGTTACATTTTGTCTGCTCAAGGCATTGCTATGGACCCTGAAAAGGTTACTGCTGTTCAAGATTGGCCGATTCCCAACTCATGCAAGGACATTCAAAGATTTGTGGGATTTTCTAATTTTTATCGTCGGTTCATACCTAACTTCTCTGCTCTTACTCAGCCCCTTACCAACCTTCTGAAGAAAGGTGTTCCTTATCTCTGGACCGAATTGACACAAAAAGCCTTTGACACTTTAAAAAGAAGATTCTCCACAGCACCTATTTTAAAAACTCCGGATCAATCCCGGGGCTTTATCATCAAAACAGATGCATCTCAGTATGCTTTAGGAGCGGTCCTTTTACAAAAGGATGAACAAGATATAGAACGACCCATTGCTTATCTTTCCAAAACTCTTTCACCGGCAGAACTGAATTACACTGTTCTTGAAAAAGAATTGCTGGCGATTAAAAGATCTTTTGAGGAATGGAGGTATTTACTGTTGGGAGCCCAACATCCTACGGAAGTGAGAACAGACCACCAGAATTTACGGATTCTGCAATATGCTCAAACCTGTAACAGCCGCCAGGCTAGATGGGCTCATTTCTTTTCCCCTTTCAGAATTATATTTACCTTTATTCCAGGGAGGAATAATTTACAGGCTGATGCCCTGTCTCGTAAGGATGGGGTTTTTAATCGGCCGACTAGACCTGAACGCATCTTTGCTTGTCTAGCTATGAGTTTGGTCAAATACCCAAATTTCATACGACATCTGGAACAACACTCTGGCCCTTCCACCCTAAAGTCACTCACAAAGAATGAACAAGACACCCTTTCTAAAAAGGAAGGATGTTATTTCAGGGGTGAGCAAGCTTATGTACCGACAAAATCATTACAAAAAGAAGTGCTGGGCATGTGCCATGATTCTAAGACGGCGGGCCATCGTGGTTATGCTACCACTTATGAATTAATTTCCCGATACTTTTGGTGGCCATCTCTCAAAGAGGGCATTCGTAGCTATGTGGAATCTTGCCCCTATTGTTTTCAGTCCAAAAGTCCTAGACATTCTCCCTTTGGAACATTGGTAAAGATGCCATTACCTGTGCGACCATGGCAAATAATTTCTACTGATTTCATAGTCGAACTACCACCTTCAGGAGGATGTTCCACCATTATGGTAGTGATTGACTCGTTCACTAAACTGGCTCATTATCTACCTCTGGCAGCATTACCATCGGCAACTTTGATGGCACGTACTTTTATTTCTCGAGTATTCTCCCTACATGGTTTACCTGAAACCATAATCTCGGATCGAGGATCCCAGTATACTTCCAGATACTGGAAACATATCTGCTAAAGATTGGGGATTACTCGAGCTTTAAGTTTAGGTTATCACCCGCAAACCAATGGCCAAACGGAAAGACTGAACCAGACTCTGGAAGGGTACCTAAGGAATTACATTTCTGCTGCTCAAGTCAATTGGAAGGATGTGTTACCAATTGCTGAGTATGCCTACAACAATTCTTACCACTCTGCTATCAAGACATCTCCATTCTATTGTACCTATGGGTTTCATCCAGCATCATTTCCAGTGAAGAGAACAGAGGATAATAAGATTCTGGACGTTGACTCTTTATTGAAACAGATTCACCATGGCCAAGAGATTGCTCAGGAAGCTCTAAAGAACACCCAGGACAGAGTGAAGCGGTGTGCAGACCGACATCGAAACCCCTGCGCCAGGATTGAAACCTGGGGATTGGGTTTGGCTTTCTTCTAGGTTTCTTCCCCGACATCTGAGACCCTCTAAACTTTCACCTAAGTTTATGGGTCCTTTTCGGGTGGTGGCTCCCCAGGGACTGCGGCATTTAAACTGAAACTTCCTAAAACATGGGCACGCATACATCCAGTTTTTCATGTTTCTCAATTGAAACCAGACCGACGGAGTGCATTCCACCCCCATATCTCCACTCGGCCTGCTCCAGTTATCACACCTACAGGACCGGAGTATGAAGTCTCAGACATTTACGACTTCCGCCTTCACCATGGGAGACTCAAATATTTAGTTGACTGGAAAGGTTACACCGCCTCTGATCGAACCTAGGAACCGAAATGTGCAGTTCATGCACCACAATTGGTAAAACTTGATAAAACGTTTTCACCAGAGACACCCTGGAAAACCAGGGGAGATTAAACCTAAGAGGGGGCATACTGTTACACCTAATATGGTTGTCGGTTCTATATCCCAACTCTTGGACGCGGCGCAAGCTGTTCCTGGTGTTTGCGGAACGAGCTGTAACCCTCTAGTGTTTTTACCGGATCTCAACCGAAGGTTGGCAACGCCCCCAGTCTTCCGCACAGTATATCCGGACACTCAACCTGTGGCAAGGCGCGTTGCTTCTCTCCTTTTGAGTAGCTGTACGCTCCGTAAGTTCGTGTAGATTTCAATCTGCTCCTAATACTTACTTTCCTCACTTCTTTACGCTGTTATCTCTAATAAGCTCTGACGTTCTTTATTTTCTTCTTAGTGAAACCCACCGGGCTTCCAGCCAATGGTCTTTCCACCCATACGGGTTCTGCTAGCCTCTTCAGCGACTCTATCAGGTGCGTTACTACGTACTTATTCTTACGCCCCTTTATTTTTGTCAATCATTCTCTGGAGAATCTTTATCATTGTTCTAATCCTATTTTCCCCGTAGCACTTCTGATTCTAGCCACAGCACCAGAAGAAGTAGGAGATCCTACCCGGAAGTACAGGAACGGGATTTCCCTTCGGTTTATTGGCTCAGGCGGTAAGGGAAGCATTTTGTGTTTCAAGACAAAGCCACTTGCAATAGACTTGAAGATTTATAACCTTATCCTTCTTTAGCTCATTTAGATTAAGAGTGAGCCTCTTCCCGCCTTTTTTCTCACATTTAGGATTGACCGAATAACACCCAGGTAATCCTTGTTTCCACTCTATTCTCATTCCTTATCCTTTCTACTCTCAAGTATTTACTAGCCTGTTACCTTTTGTATTATTACACCCAGTTTCCTGTTCCACGGACGATCACCAACTACCCTTGGCTGAGGAACATCACCCTAGCTGTCCTCAAGATTCTACAGACCCTAGCAGCCCCCAAAGGGTTTTTCCCCCGTTGGGGGTTTTCCCTGCGGGCTCCTTTGCGTCCTGGCTCTTGGAGCGGGAGGTAAAGGGATCCCTAGGAGGAACCTCATAGCCTTCAATAGAACAATTTCAAGCTCCAGTGAACAATCAAGTCTCGAGGTGGGTAATATCTTGTATGTTGACGCTTGAGTTTGATGAATAGTACAAGATTTGAAATTAGACATTACACCAACCCAAGGCAACACCTGCAAGTTCTCCCTCATCCCAATAGCCCCACTGACATCTGCCCCAACCCCCAAACCTGAGGCAGCACTCGCTATTACACCCTTGTCCCAGTACCCAGACTGACCTCTGCGCCAACCCCCCAACTGCAAGTCTGCCATCATCACAATACCCCCACTGACCTCAGCCCCAAATGCACAACCAAAGGCAGCACCTACAAGACAATGCTCATCCCAGTATCACACCCGCTATTTCACAATTGTCCCAGTACCCAGACTGACCTCTGCCCCAACCACAAGTCTGCCATCGTCACAATACTCCCACTGACCTCTGCCTCAAATGCACAACCAAAGGCAGCACCTGCAAGACAATGTTCATCCCAGTACCCCCACTAACCTCTGCCCCAACCCCCATCCAAAGGCAGAACCCACATGTCTGCCCTCATCACAACACACCCACTGACCTCTCCCCAAAGTCTTCCCTCATCCCAGACCCCACTGACCTCCTCCCGCAATCACACAAACCCAAGGCACCATCTGCAAGTCTGCGCTTGTGCCAGTACTCCCACTGACCTCTGCCCCAACCCCCAAACCAAGGAAGCACCCGTAAGTCATCCCTCGTCCCAGTAGCCCCACTGCCCTCTTCCACAAACCCCCAAACCAAGGAAGCACCCACAAGTCTGTGCTCATCCCAGGACCCCCACTGACTTCTGCCCCAACCCCACAACCCAAGTAAGCACCTGCAAGTCGTCCCTCTTCCCAGTACCCCCACTGAACTCTGCCCCAACTGCCCAACCAAGGCAGCACCAGCAAGTCTGCCCTTGTCTCAGTATCCCCACTGCCCTCTGCCCCAAACCCCCAAACCAAGGAAGCAACCACAAGTATGTGCTCATCCCAGGACCCCCACTGACCTCTGCCCCAACCTCATAACCCAAGGCAGAACCTGCAAGTCATCCCTCATCACAGTACACCCGCTGACCTCTATTGCACCCCCCCAAACCATGCTGCACCCATAATTCATCCCTCGTCCCAGTTCCCCAACTGACCCTGGCCTCATCCCCCAACCCAAGGCAGTACCCACAAGCCCACCCTCATCCCAGTAGCCCCAATGAGCTCTGCCTGAACTGCCCAACCCAATGCAGCACTTGCAAGTCATCCATTGACCCACAAACCACACTGCCCTCTGCCCCAACCCCCAAGGCAGCACCCACAAGTCGGCATGATCCCAGTACCCCCACTGACCGCTGGCCAACCCCCAACCCAAGGCAGCACCAGCAAGTCTTCCCTCTTCACAGTATCCCCAATTACCTCTGCCACAACCACCAACCAAAGTCAGCTCCCTCCGGTCATCCCTCATCCCAATACCCCCACTGACTTCTGCCCCAACCCAATTCAGCTACCTCAAGTCCGCCCTCATCCCAGTACCCACACTGACATTTGGCTCAATCCCAAAAGGCATTGCTTGTCCCAGTACCCCTTCTGATCTCAGTCCCCACTCTCCAACCCAATGGAGCACCCGCAAATCAGCCCTCATCCCAAATCCCCCAATGACTTCTGCCCCAACCCAAGGCAGAACCCGCAAGTCGGCCCTCATCCTAGCATCCCCACTGACTGCTGCCTCAACCGCCCAACACAAGGCAGCAGCCATTAGTCCACCCTCGTCCCAGTACTCCAACTGACCTCTGCCAAAGACTCCAAACCCAAGGCAGCACCTGCAAGTCATTTCTCGCCCCAGTACACTCACTGTCCTTTGCCCCAACCCACAAAATCCATGGCAGAACTTGCAACTCATCCATTGTCCCAGAACCCACACTGACCTCTGCCCCAACCACCCAACCCAAGGCAGTGCTTTCAAGTCGTCCTTGGACCAGTACCCCCACTGACCTCTGCCACAACCCCCCAAAGCCAAGGCAGCTCCCGCAAGTCGGACCTCATCCCAGTACCCCCACTGACCTCTACGCCAACCCCACAACCCAAGGCAGTACACACAAGTCATCCCTCGACCCAGTACCCCCACTGACCTTTGCACATCCCCAACCCAAGACAGCACCAGCAAGTCATCCATCATCCCAGTACCTCCACTGACCTCTGCCCCAACCCCTCAAACCTAAAGCAGCTCCCTCAAGTCCACTCTTGTACCAGTAACCCCACTGCCCTCTACCCTAACCCAATGTAGTAAACATAAGTCGCCCCTCGACCCGGTACCCCCACTGACCTTTGCCCATCCCCAACCCAAGACAACACCAGCAAGTCATCCCTCGTCCCAGTACCCCCACTGACCTCTACCCCAACCCGCAACACAAGGCAGCACCCGCAGATCCGCCCTCGTCCCAGTACCCCCACTGACCTCTGCCCCAGTCTCCAAACCCAAGGCAGCACCCGCATGTCATTCCTCGTCCCAGTACCCCCACTGACCTATACCCCAAAACCCAAGGCAGCACTGGCAAGTCGTCCCTCATCCCAGAACACACAATAACCTCTGCCCCAACCCCCAACCCAAGGCAATACCCCAAGTTGTCCTCATCCCAGTACCCCCACTGACCTCTGCCCCAACCCCCAACCCAAGGCAGCTCCCACAAGCCTGCCCTTGTCCCTTAATCCCCACTGACCCCTGACCCAACCCCCCAAACCAAGGCAGTACACACAAGTTTTCCCTCATCCCAGTACCCACTCAGACCTCTGCCCAACCCCCAACCCAATGCAGCACCAGCATGTCTTCCCATGTCCCAGTACTGCTACTGAACTCTGCCCCAACCCAAGCCTGCTCGCGAAAGTCTGCCCTTTTCTCAGTAGCCACACTGATGTCTGCCCCAACCCAAGGCATCACCAAGAAGTTGTCCCTTGTCCCAGTACCCCCACTGACCTCTTCCCAACCCCCAACCCAAAGCAGCACCAGCAAGTCTTCCCTCATCACAGTACCCCCACTGACCTCTGCCACATCTCCCAACCAAAGTCAGCACCCTCCAGTCGCCCCTCATCCCAATACTGCACTGACTTATGCCCCAAACCAATGCAACTGGCTCAAGTCCACCCTCGTAGCATAACCCACAATGACATCTGCCTCAATATCACAAGTCATTGCTTGTCCCAGTACCCCCTCTGACCTCTGTCCCAACCCCTCAACCCAATGCAGTACCTGCAAGTCAGCCCTCATGCCAAATTCCTGACTGACCTCTGCCCCAACCGCCCAGAACAAGGTAGCACCCACAGCTCCACCCTTGTCCCACTACCCCCACTGACTCTCTGCCCCAGAATCCAAACTCAAGGCAAAAACCTGCAAGTCATTCCTTGTCCCAGAACCCATAATGACCTTTGTCCCAACTTCCCAATCCAAGGCAGTGCCTGCAAGTTGTCCTTGTCCCAGTGCCCCCACTGACCTCTGCCCCAAGCCCCATAACCAATGCAGCTCCCGCAAGTATGTCCTTGTCCCAGTACCCCCACTGACCTCTACCCCAACCCCTGACCCAAGACAGTACACACAAGTCATCCATCGACCCAGTACCCCCACTGACCTCTGCCCATCCCACAACTCAAGGCAGCACCAGCAAGTAATCCTTTGTCCAAGAACCACCATTGACCTCTGCCCCAACCCCCAAATGCAAGGCAGCTCCCGTAAGTCTGCCCTCATCCCATACCCCCGCTGACCTCTACCCCAACCCCCAACCCAAGACAGTACACATAAGTCATCCCTCGACCTAGTACCCCAATGACCTTTGCCCACCCCCAACCCAAGACAGCACTTGCAAGTCATCACTCATCCCAGAACCCACACTAACCCCTGCCCCAACCACCAACCCAAGGCAGTACCCACAAGTCGTCCTCATCCCAGCACCCCCAGTGACCTCTGCCCAACCCAAGGCAGCTCCAACAACTCTGCCCTCGTCCCTGTATCCCCACTGACCTCTGCCCCAACTCCCCAAGCCAAGGAAATACCCACAAGTTGTACCTCATCCCAGTACCCCGACTGACCTCTGCCCAACCCCCCAAACCAAGGCAGCACCAGCATGTTGTCCTTCATCCCAGTACACCTACTGACCTCTGCCCCAACCCAAGGCAGCTCCCACAAGTCTGCCCTCATCCCAGTACCCACACTGATGTCTGCCCCAACCCAAAGCAGCACCAAGAGGTCTTCCCTCATCCCAGTATCCCCCTGACCTCTCCCCAACCCACAACCCAACAACCCAAAGCAGCACCCCAATATCGCACTTGTCTCAGTACCCGCTGATCTCTGCCCCAACCCAAGCCAGCACCTGCAAGTCAGCCCTTGTCAAATCCAATGTGGAGCACCAACCTACCTCGAAGTTCCCTCACCAATTATGCCAAGAGGCAACCCATCTGCTCATGTTGCTGTACACGCATCTCACAAGATCATTGCACAGCATCATGCATTGAAGTCTGCCACCTCAAGGCACACATCAGCAGGGTCTGCCCCTCTTCCAGGATGGCCACATCCCCTGGAAATGCAGTCTTGGTCTGGGTGGCAGTATCGTTGAAGGTTGGTAGTGGTGCAGCTAATGGCCCTGGGATAGAAGGTTGTGCTGACCCCTCCACAGTGGACTGCACATCGTCCTGTTTCATGGCCCAGTGTGCAACCTGTATAGCCTCCTCACTACCTCCACTTGACACTGTGGGCCAAGCTGCAAAGGCCTCCTCCTCCTCCTTCATCAACACTGATGCCTCCAGAGAGGTATCCATGCTTCCTGGCCCCTATGTGGCTACATCACCACCATCCTGTCCCACCACTGCCAAGGTTTCTGCCACAAAAATTTTATCCTGTGACTCACCATCAGCAGCCTTGCACGATGAATGTGACACCACCCCAGCCGCATCACCCTCTGAAGAGGTGGTCACTTCTGGGCATGGCTGGGGCCTCTGCCTGGTTCTGGAGGCCTTGTCCCTGGGTTTAGATCCACAGCACAGCTTGCACCATCTTTTCCAGCCGCAGCAAGTGTGTAAAAGAGAACAAAGAACATTGACAACAGTCAACAGTGACAGTGCATGTTTGGTATACACAATAGTAACAGTAGCATAAAGTTAGCATGAGTCAACAAGGAAATGCCAAACATACACACACTCATGCCCAGCAATCAGAATGAATACAGTCACATAAGTGTATGGAAAATGATCAGACACAATTAGGAGACATGCCCATGTCAACTCAGCACATTGAATTGTGGCCACAAACACATGGCAACAAATCATTCCACATCGGAATACCAATGCTGCAGTGACCCAAGTGAATCCTGCAGTCAGAGCCATGGAATGTTCACTGGGGCAAATGTTTCAGTAGTGCCATACCATGGCTCGTACTATCCCCACATCCGCTCGCATAGACATGCAGTGTGGGAAATAATACAAACAGGACTGGCACGAGGAGTCACGCCTGGAACTTGACAGCCATGGTCTATGGACACCATCACCCAAGTGTGGGTCCACACCCCACGGCCGCCTTAGGCTATGCCTTTGATTCCCTAGATCAGTGCCCTTCCAAAAGGCCTGGGGACCCCGACTGCCTTGCAGAGTCCCAGTTGTTCTAGACTGACACTCCTACCAAATAAAAATAAATATCATGCCAGAGCCCATGTCCCGACAGGGCCTTCAACTCCTGGGATTGCTTAGCCTCTCCCACTGCAGCCATTCCCATTGTTACACACCCGCTATGGTGCCCTGGTCTGACCACAGAGGAGGCCATTCCACCTCCCATGCACAGGTCCATCCCACAGGTAAAAATTTACCACAGACTATTATGCCTGCACGCAGTGTGGTCCATGATGCCTGGCTGCAGACAAATGTGGGAGACAGCCGGGCCATCCTACAGGGTCCTGTCATTAAACTGCCAACACTGCACTGTGGCAGATGGTGGCCTAACACCATCCTCGGGTTGTACCTCAGTCAGAAAGCCTTATGCCCCCTGAGCGTTGCTGGAGAGTCGGTCTCTGTATGCCACATTCCTGTCATCCACTGCTACATGGGTATTTTGCACTGGGCAATTCCCTCCTCATTCGCCGTTACAAAGGGAATCCTGGTCATTTTATGTCCCTCCTCTCAGTAGTATGCTTAAAACCAGTGGGCCACCACGTCTGATCTAAGTTCATAGTTATGTAACAAAACCTCAGGTGGCTGGCCTCGGCCGGTCCTTTGCACCCTCTGTGGGACCTGAGCATCAGAGCATGCCCCAACACTGCAGGTTGGAGGGCCAGGTCAGCCACACAGGCACTAACAGCACAGCTGGATGGGTGGGAGAGAGAGGCTGGGCCCAGGCACAACTTGTGTGAGAGGGGGCAACAGCTGCACACACCTCCACCACCGCCGTGGGGAGCGGTGGGCAGCACCCTGCGGAACGGTTCTGGTCTGCTCTGGATAAACAAGCTTCATGGAGAAGTTCAAGGGAATGGCTCATGTACACCCACACTCAATGCATGGTGGCCAGGCCCTGTGTCCAGCCCACCCCACTTCCACTCGGACATGTCCACTAGCAAACTGCCAAGATTCTCAGCCTTTGCTCTGTTTGGAGGATAGAGCTACCCATATAAGAGGGTTCTCCCTGAAGGGGCATACTCTCCAGTCAACATCATCCCTAGTTGGGTGGAAGGTATTTGGCAGTAGAAACAGCCAAGGGCGACCAATCACTCCAACCCTAGATGGAAAAAGTACACTAGATGATCTGGTGGAGAGTGGGGAGGCAGAGGGACAGGCAGCACTGCTGTTGACATGAAAGTCAGCTGAGGTTCTCTTGTCAGCCAGTCGCCCTGGTGGCCCAGAAATCAAGTTGACCTCTCAGAAGAGTGCCCCCAGCAGGTAAAGCTCTACTGGCAAATTGTTTGGGGCACAGACCTTGGCCGTCTTGAGGATGTGCGGAACCTGGATAGGGCAGTAATAAAAAAGTGGAGCACAGCCAGGGCCCATGCACACTCTTTAGGGAAGTCACACATGGAACAGGGAAACTTGACAGCTATGGTCTAGCCAGTAGCACCCAAGTGCAGTGCCGCACACCCGTTTGTCTGGGGATCTGCCTTTAATTCCCCAGAGCAGTGACCCCCTGAAAGCCCTGGGGATGCCTGACTGGCTTGCGTAGCGTCAGTAGCTCTTCCCTGGAACTCCTACTAGAGCCTGTGTCCTGTCTGGGCCTTCAACTGCTGAACTTGCTTATCCTCTCACACTGTAGCCAAGCCTGTTACTGCACACATGCTCTGGTGCCCTGGTCCGAGCGCAGAGGAGCCCCTCTGGCTCCCATGCATACATTCATACCACAGGGAGACACTTACCACAGACTATTATGCCCGCACAAAGTGGGGTCCATGGAGCCTGTGGGAGACACCATGACTCAGGCCATATGATGGGCCCGGCTCAGCCAAATGGCTAGTTGTGTCTGGCTAATGGAACAGATGGCCATGCAGTCATGAGGTTGTGCTTGCTACAGGCCTAACACTGCTGTGGGTTGAGCCTCGACCAGAAGGACTTGTGCCTCCTGAGCATTGCGCGGGAGTTAGCCACTATACACCACATTCCCCAGGTCCGCTGCCAGATGGGAATTTTACACTGGCCACTTCCCTCTTCATTCGCCATTAATTCGGAATCCTTGCCATTTGATTTCACTCCTGTAGAGGAGGAGCAAAGTACCCCCACCTCAACCACCTCACCTAAACTGCCTATATGTTGGGAGGCTGGATGTAAAAATGAATTAAATATGAATCTTGAAAAGGCAAGGCTGGATGAAACATGAAGTCAAGCCAAGAAGCCAAGGTCTTATCAGGCTGGAGTGAGCTGACAATTGGATACAAAATCGTGTGAGAGAACACGCTCCTGTTCAGAAAGCATGAAAAAAACAAGGAAGATGTCAGAGGCCTATTAAAAATAGTATTTAAAAGACAGTGAAATCTCAAAATCATGGTCTACAGTCAAGTGGAAGGATGAAGTTGGACAAGCAAGATGCTAACACCTACACATGAGGGCAGAGCGTGCCTTCACTCCCCTGATTCTCCACAGTACAGAACAAACTCAAGCCTGAACTTCAAAGCCAATTTGACTATGCTGACCACTCAAGTGATGATAGATTGATATGCTAATTGGTGGGAAGCTGGGGTTAAGACGAGCTCACCAGCACCTGGAAGTCCAATCTGCGTGCTGCTAGATGTAGGTGGAAAAGTACTGGCGAAGGTTAGAGTACCAATAATTTGTAGGGGACCGCGTAATTAAGGGTCCTATAGTTTGTGTAGCCCATGGGACGTCGTGTATTTAGTGACGTTCATAGTGGCCATTTTGAGGGGAGGGCTTAGTTGCCTCACCTGATGTTAAGAAACCTATCACTTTTCTTCACTGTTCATACCAGTATACAACAATACTTAGAGGTTCACTGAGAGCCTATCACAGTTGCCATTAGGTTTTTTGTAGTTTGCCACATAGGATAACGTTGGCAGTGATGTAGGCCAACGTCAATGATGACAAGTTTTTGATATATAAACTCAGTTTTTTATGAAACTCGTTGAGTAAGAGGATCAAGCAAATTCATTGATGTTTGTTGTGCTCCCTGTTTTAGACAATTGAAAATAAAACAGCTATCCTTTCAACCAACTAACTGAGTCATTTTGGTTATTGATCTATGAATGAAATCTGCATCACCATCCATCTCCAGGGTAATTGCTACTCATCTTAGAGGGCTGAGGTTATTCTGTTCACTTCGTAGCAGAGAGGATGGTTTAAAAAATCCATCAACAAAAGTAAACTTTGTAGTCCCGGCAATATCGCACTACCTCTGCCATTCGGCTAACAGGACGTGAAGCTCCCTGTAGATAGTGATTTAGTTTATATTGCTAAAATCTTGCAAGTAGGGTGTAACAGGTCCCTCCAGTTTCAGACTGAATCCCCTCCCACGGTCTATGAGAAGCTGTTTGAACGGAAAGTTGGAGAGGTGGTAAAAGAGGCGTACGATCCGAGTGTCGGAAGACGAACATGCGAGTGGTGAGTAAAAACTGAGCAAGTTGGCAAAACCGAGTGTGGGTAAAGAGTGATGAGAAATGATAAGGGAAAAAAGTGTAATGGAGGGAGGTGGGGTAAACATAACTTGAGAGTAAGAGTGTTAAATATTATATAGAAATTGACTTGTGTGAGGCCAAGCAATTATGAGGTATCGTGAGGAGAGTGCCACGATAATAAAGTACACTCTGTGCCTGCATTTTAAAGAACGTAACAGAAGAAATCTTAACCTAAAATCACATTGCGGAAGCAATGGACGACGAGTTTGATTAAAGACGTAACTTAAAAAGGTTGATTTAAACTCAGTAGGAGTATTGATTTAGAGGGCAAGACGAGTCTTAGAAAAATGATCGTGAGAGATAAGAATTATGTGTGACCGGTTGAGTGTGTCTGTTTGACTGTTCGTTGTATGCATTTATGTATTGATGTGTTGGTGAGAAATGAATAGTTAAAAGTGATTGAGAGAGAAACATGAGGTTAGAAAAATTAATTGGTTGTTTGACTTTAAGTTGATGGTGTTTTTTAGCAAGATTAAAGTAAAAAACATGATTTTGGAGCCTGTGACGATTGGTGCATGCTCATATTATAATTTTTTGTCTGAAACATATTGTTTTTTAAATCTTTAACAAAGGCAAACAAGTATATATAGTCAAGAGTGACGAGTAAAAAATGGAGGATGTTACTCCACCTGTGCACCTCTGTAAGTAATTGCCGAAACATGCACCTAAGCTCAGACAGTATAGTGTGGAATGGGTTAAGGGAACCGCAGACAAAATGTTTATGTCGTGGCCACAAGGAGGGTCACTCTCGAAGGTATTCCTGCAGCATATGACAACATATTTTTATGCAGCATATATGGGAAAGAAGCTAGACAAGCGACCAGCGAGCTTAGGACTTTGGAAAATGTACCAGGAAGAAAGAGAAGAGCTGTCTCCTATAGATTGGATCCTTAATGTATGCAAAGAGGGGATGAGGAGACTTCTGCTCCCACCGCCCCACAGGAAATATACGGCGAAAAGAAGAAAGATGATGGGTTATACCCATTGGAAGAGCTTAAGGCAGTAACATGGTATAGTAACCCGAAATATGAGTCGCCTGCGCAAAGCAGTGATGAAGGCTCAGAGAGAAATACTGAGAAAGGTGTAATGCCTAAGGTTTCCCAGGGACAAGGAGAGACGTGACAAGGAGAGAAGTGATCAAGGAAGCACATCTTTAGATATGATATGATATGGTATTTATAACGTGCTTAATACCCAGAGGTTTGTAAGCGCGGACTGGCGAATCGAACCTGTGGTGCTCCGTGTCGTCTTGCTTCCACGGCAGGCACGTTGAACCTGAGCTATCCTCCCGAGATATAGGAAGAGACATAAAGAGATGGAAGGGATAAAGAGATAAAGCTGAGGAGTTAGCACTTCTACAGAACAAATGGATGGGTGGACAGATTTTGCTCAAACTCGATGGCAAAGGCATCGAGAATGTAAGACAAAGGGAAGATATAGATGGGCAAAATAAAAAGGATAGAGAAAGGGAGGAACGATTGAAAGAAGAAGAGGCAAAAAGAAAAGATAGACAAAAACAAGAGCAGATATATCAAGATGAACAGTTGAAGCAGGAAAGAGCAGAGGAACAAAGAAAACGAGATAATAGACAAAGGGCAATCGATGAGAGGGAAAGGTTAGAAAGGAAAAGAATAGAAGATGAAGAAAAGAAGTTAAGGGATAAGAGAATGCAAAGACAAAAGGACGAGGGGATATGAAGGGCAGATGAAAGAAGGGATATGAAGAAAAAAGAGGAAGACAGTGTGAGGGAGGAAGCAAGAAAGCGCAGAGAGCTTGATGATGACGTAGAATGAAAAAGAAGCCAAAGAGAACACGATCTTGATCACATGGAGAAGGAAGTAAGAGATCCAGAAGTAGCATGGCAGGACATAGAGGAGTTCTTCCCGGAATATGAGTCATTACCAGGCCTGTCTAGAGTAAATCTAGAGGACGAGTTTGACTCTAGAAGCATTGGGGAAGCGATTGATAAAGTTTATCATGACCTGACAGCCCAGAAAGATTTGAAAGGGGAGGGGAAAAAATGACCGATTTGAGAGTACACAGTTATACGATATAGAGGGAGCCTCATGTAGTATGGGCCCAAGGAGTTATCTTTAGATAGACTGACTCTGCACAGAGATGAGGAGGAGAGAATTCATATGAGTTGGACACAGGAAATGTCAGATGAAGATAGAGACACCTTTCGTGGAGAAGAGAGGGGTGACATATGCGATCCTGAGGGTTGATTTACAATGGATAAGGAAGTGAGATTGTCAGATTTAGATGTGTCTATACCTTGAGCATCAAAATCAATGACGTCAGATCAACCTAACAGGCAACCCGATGGCGAGAGAGGGGAGTCACCACCTTATGTGGGCAGATTAAGATTAAGATTGCTGCCAGGAAGAAGGCAGTGTGGAAATATTGTCCCTGCCATAAATACACAGATGATGGGAGATGAGAGTGAGTTTGGGGTTTCACAGTTTCCCTTGCTAGAGAAAGGGAGAGCTAGACCACAGTATGTACCTTGGCCCCAGAGTGACAAGGATAATTTAAGGTGTAAACTTCAGAGTTTAACTTCTGGTGCTGGGAAATGGATACACGAATTAGAAAGGATGACAGGAGGAAATACATTGGCTATAGGGGACAGTAACGGTCTCCTATTGCCATCCTTGGAGAGAGAGCTGGTGATGTTTGGTCCATAGCAGGGTATGCTGCTGTTACTATGGTTAACACTGCTCATGATAGAGCACTGTTCAATAACCGCAGAGCGGCAGTCTGGAAAGCGCATAGAGTACTGTATCCAGACAGGTCTGATATGGGAGCTATAATGATGTAAAAGATGCAGGAAGGGGAAGACCTGCTTGCTTACATTCAGAATTTTCAAAAGCAGTGGAGCTTGTAGACACGCAAAGCTTGGGGAAAATCTATACCTGTATTCTATCATATACTGTGCCAAGGGGTGCCAGACCCAGTACAGAAGCAGCTCAAAAAGTTAGTGGGTATGGAGGCAAACCATGGACAGAAATTCAGCTGACCATTGCAAATTATTGCAGACTCTTGTGGAAAAAGAATCACAAAAAAGATTATATCAGGAAAGGCGAAAAGGCAAAGCTAGTGCAAAAAAAGTTGTCTAATTACGTTATTATCAGGAGTGATGATAACTAGTGGAGACGGATCGAGTTCACAGCAGGTAACAAACATTCCACAGGGGAATAATCAAAGGTAGTTTGATCAGGGCAATAATGGATTTGCTCCATGAGGAAGAGGAGGATTTTGAGGTAGAAATTTTCCATACAATCAAGGGAATTGGCAGAATAATCAGGACAATTTTCAGAGCAATCAATGTGGATTTCAGAACATGCAGAATGATAATCAAGGTATGCGGGAGAACAGATTGGGAGACCTCTGCCTGTATGTTGGACATGTGGTATGACAGGTCATTTGGCTTGCATGTGTAGAAGTCAAGGGTTTGTGCAGAATGGTCAATTTTCAAGAGGGGGGACTTCACCTATGCAGATACAACAAAGCACAAGTATGGGGCAGTTAATGACTCCTAAAATAGGAGCTGTCACTGTAGAGGGAGGGAGTCATTTTACAAGTACATGAATGAGGCTGTATCCACAATAGGATAGCTCACTGGGAGACTTGATGTGTGCAATACTATTCGTGATGCCAAATCCTCATGAGGAACCAAGGGTAGACGTCAGTATAGGAGGCAAAAGTTTTTCATTTTTAGTAGGCACGGGTGCAACACGCTTGTTTATAAAAGAGGGACATTTTTCAATGTCTGGCAATTCCATTAATACTCAAGGGTTCACAGGAGCTACAAGCAGAGTTCCTTTTACTGAAGACGTACCAGTCTCTATAGGAGAATGTGGCATGTCAGTGCCACTGCTGTATTCAAGGCAGAAACCTGTCAATGTATTAGGTCGAGATCTAATGACTAAGTTGAATATGACAATTTTGTTTACCGATTAAGGTATAGTGTGTTCAACACCAGGAATGCATTATTTAAACATGAGCAAATTCATTATGATGTTTGCAGGACAAGTGACCATGCGCGTAGTTCTGTTGGAACCTGAAGTTTTTGATTATGGGGTATGCATTTTGTTGACATGGCCACCAGGCCTGGTAGGCAGAACTATGAAAATACCTGTTGATTTTATTATTCAGGACAAAGATACCTATGGATGAAGAGGAAAGGCAAATCTTTCCTTTAGAATTACAATGTGCCAGTCTCATTATGGATGAAAGGCCCCTATGACGTAGGCCTATTGAAGGGGGTTGGAGAAGTGAACATTAAATTGAAGCCAGGAGCAATTTATCCTTGAGCACAACAGTATCCTATGTCTCGAGAGGCAGATGTAGGTATTTTGAAGCCAATTTCCGCCATGATGGATCAAGGCATCTTGGTGACGTCAGAGTCACCATGTAATACGTCAGTGTACCCTATCAAAAAATCTAAGGGGGGTCATGGAGGCTAATTTAAGATTTACGCCTGATTAACCAGATTGTAGAGGCCGAGTTCCCTCTAGTTTCTAATCCTGCTACAATCTTATGTAACAAACCTGTTAAAGCACAATATTTTACTGTGATTGATTTGAAAAATGCATTTTTCTCAATCCCCTTACACAAAGAATTGCAGGATCTGACGTCATTTACGTTGAGACAGACTATGTTAAAAAGCATGAGATTACCTCAAGGGTATTGTGAGTCTCCATCGATTTTCAATAGAGTTCTCCAGATGGATTTAAGCAATATTGGGCCTCATTACAACTTTTCCGATCCGGACTGCGGTGATTCCGCGGCAGTGGTAACAAAGTTTCCGGGTCCGCAAGGTTGCGGAAAGACCGGCCGATTACGTGCTGTCGGTCGCGTGCACCACACGGACGCGGAAACAGTGTAACTGCCGCCACAGAAACACCCACGGAAATGGACATAGCGGCGCCACAAGTAGCGTAAAACCCATGTCTGCCGCGGTCACCACGGACACGGAACCGGAAATACCATGATCGCCAAAACAGGAAACAGAGAGGCGGCCATCATATAAAGCACAATCCATTGCCATCCAGAGTCAGCACAAGCAGAATCCACACTGTGAGAAGCCAAAAGGGACCACCAGCATGTCTGCCAGGATTCCAGCCCAGAGGCAGCACAAACAGCGCTTTAGTGAGGCGGAGCTAACTGTTCTGGTCGAGCACATAGTGGAGCATGCTGAGATGCTGTTCAGTGCCGATCAACGGCGTGCTACACAGAGCGGAGGAAGGAAGTGTGGGCGGAAGCTGCACGCAAGTGCACCACTGTCGGCGTGACTGTGAGGAGTGTAAAGGACTGCCACAAGTGGTGGGACGACCTCAGGCTGAGGGTGCGGAACCTAATCTCCACACACCACCAACGCAGCAGTGGGACAGGTGGAGGAACCCCTTCCCCACTGAGGTTGCAAACATGGGAGGAGCCCTGCAGCAGTGTCCTCCACCTTGAGGGCATCCATGGGATCGGGGATGCTGAGGCAGGAGTGAGTCCACCTGCATATGCTGGTAAGTGCGCAAATATGAATGCCATATGAGTATATGTTGAGGCCAGGAGTGGGCCAAAGGACCCATTAACAAACCTCTCCCCACTGCCCAGGCAGTGCATGACTGGGCCAAAGGACCCATTAACAACCCCCCCTCCCAGGCAGTGCATGACTGGGCCAAAGGACCCATTAACAACCCCCCCCAGGCAGTGCATGACTGGGCCAAAGGACCCATCATGATCCAGATGGTGACCCATATCATTGCAATGCATTACGGGCAACAAGCAGATGCATGTAAATGCTACTATGAAATGATCAACCTGTATGATGCTTGTGATGCACCCATCAGGCACCACCACATAACTAAATGCATGCCCTCTGTGTCCCCACAGCCGTATCGAGTGACAGTAATACTGCACAACAGCCCAGGCAATTAGCTCCTACATGTGTGCTAGCCAGCGCCCCTGCCCAGGAGGATGCTGCCAGCAGTTCGGCATCTCTGCCCCTAGTAGCAACTGCAACACATGTACCGGCCACCATCACCAACATCTCCACCATCTCCACACTGCCTGATGCAACACAGGTGCCACGGGCACCCATCATGCCAATGCAACCCACCACAGAGAGCATCTGCACTGCAGAGGAGGCAGCATGTAGTGACAACAGTGCCCCAGCAGTGCAGTCTGATACAGGGCCACAGGGGGAGGTGCCCACCCTGGATGACTTGGAATCGTTCCATCAGCTGGAGTTCAGCCCCCCATCGCTCCACAGTCCTATGAGGTCACCTACCCTCTCAATGGCAGAGATAAATTCCCGCATACAGCGGATGGAGGAGCAGCAGGCTACCCTCACCCAGCTGGTGGAGAGGCAGCTCGAGGAATCTAGGCTGCAGAGGGAGTGCTACAGCACATCTGTACGTCGCCTCTCAAGGTCCATTAGACACTTTGCCAGCACTATAGTCACCCTGGCACACCATGTGCGGGAGGGCAATGACAACACCTTGAGGATCATTGAGTCCTTGTTGATTGGCCAACAGGTAAATCTTGCACATTTGCTACCTATTCCAGATTCTGTGCCATCCAATACCACCACCCCATCCAGCTCCACCACTGCCAGTCCACGGAGGCGCTAGAGTCGGTTAACAGGGCTATCAGGCAAGGATGCACAAGCACAGAAGCGCACACGGAAATGATGGCATGTGTGTCGGGCACTGCAGGACACATGTGGACTAGAAGGGTGTGAGGGGGTGGGTATGTTTGGGTGGTGGGGGAGGTCCATTAGGGGGTTTGTGTATTGGGGCCTGGTTGGGGATGGGTACGTTTGGGTGGTGGGACGGGTGGTGGCGGAGGTCCATTAGGGGGTTTGTGTATTGGGGCCTGGTTGGGGGTGGGTATGTTTGGGTGGTGGGGGAGGTCCATTAGGGGGTTTGTGTATTGGGGCCTGGTTGGGGGTGTGTATGTTTGGTGGTGGGGGAGGTCCATTAGGGGGTTTGTGTATTGGGGCCTGGTTGGGGGTGGGTACGTTTGGGTGGTGGGGGAGGTCCATTAGGGGGTGTGTGTATTGGGGCCTGGTTGGGGGTGGGTACGTTTGGGTGGTGGGGGAGGTCCATTAGGGGGTTTGTTTATTGGGGCCTGGTTGGGGGTGGGTACGTTTGGGTGGTGGGGGAGGTCCATTAGGGGGTTTGTGTATTGGGGCCTGGTTGGGGGTGGGTACATTTGGGTGGTGGGTGGGCACGGGTTTACAGCTTCCCTAACCATTGCACCTCCTTCCCTGTTGTGATTTCATCAATCGATCATCATTTAAAAGAAAACATACAAGTGGACATCCATCATTTCATTTGCAGTACAACAATCCATTTACTGGCATCACCATGTCCATGCAATGCTGTGAATGTGCTGTCTCTCAAAAGTAAATGCGAATCAGTGCATCCTATGCGCGTTGTCCATCTACTGGACCCCCAGGAGGAGGTTGTGCCATCCCATCCCCATCCCCATCTCCATCTCCATCTGCATCCCCTATCTTCATTATCTGTGTCTGGGGGCATTGGAATGTTCCTACGCAGGCACAAACGAGCGTAATTTTACCCGTCTTCACTGGGCTGTACAGCAGTGAACCGCCAGATCTGCTCAAACAGCGGAACCGGACCTTCATTAGTCCAAATGTCCTCTCAATCATGCCACGTGTGCGGACATGTGCCCTGTTGTACGCCTCTTCATGCCTGTTCCTTGGCCTCCGTACAGGCATCATCAGCCATGGCGTGAGTGCATATCCAGCATCACCAACATGGGATGTAGATGTGGGGGACATGTCAGTGTTTGTAGTATCATGTCTTCATCAGATGCAGTGCAATCTCGTGTCATTGTTCATTCATGCATATGTGGCA
Source organism: Ambystoma mexicanum (assembly GCF_040938575.1). Taxonomy (NCBI): domain Eukaryota; kingdom Metazoa; phylum Chordata; class Amphibia; order Caudata; family Ambystomatidae; genus Ambystoma; species Ambystoma mexicanum. The sequence continues at coordinate 422,920,270 of NC_090937.1, read as the reverse complement.
TGCAGTGGTTGGACTGGTGATTGGTTCTGTTCTTTGGCCATCGTAGAGGACGTTGGCAACTGGACATTGACCAACGCATTGGTGTGCATGTGTACTCTGCCCTGCGGGTGACATTGGCTTGTGAGTATGGCATTGTGCAGTGATGTGCACACATGGCAGAGTCAGTCCACTGTGATGATGTAGTTGATCCAGGACGTCTCATGTACCGGCATCATGTGCATTGGGAGGGCAGTGTTGCATATTGTGGGTGTGGGTTTGCAGTGGCTCCAGGTGTATGTACTAGCGGCAGTTCAGGCTGTGTGTGTGATGTTGCAGGGTGTGTACGGGGACACTGTGGCAACCTGTCATGTGTTGCTTTGTGATGTTTGGGTTCTGCTGTCTATTCAGTTGATGGGCGGGGGTGATGCATGTGCAGTCTCTGTGGCACACTCACATTGCTCATTGCCCTGGACACACACACACCACTTCAAAAGGGCCGGTGCATTGCCAGCTGTACTCACCCAATAGCCATGTGATTTGCCCAGCATAGCGTTCCATGTACCGTGGCAATGTGGAATTCCGCAGTACCATTGAGTCATGGGTTGAGCCTGGAAAACGTGCGCAGCAATGTGTTATCACTTGCGTGGCATCACATACCATCTGTACATTCAGTGAGTGGTACTGTTTCCTATTGAGGAACACCATCTCGATTGCACGTGGTACTGTCAGCTCAATGTGGGTGCAGTCGACTGCACCTATGCAATTTGGCATGCCTGCTTTTGCATGGAAGGCCAACTTGGTGGCAATTACCTGGGGGAGGGTACGGGTAGGGCAATCTGTTCAGACACATGGCGCAACAGGGTATCCAGTACCTGTACCAGGATTTTTGAGAAACAGGGTTGTGATAGGCTGTGCAGCTCACCAACTGTGTGTTGATAGGTACCGGTGCCAAGAAAATGCAGACCAGACACAACCTTCAGGAGGTGGGGGGATGGCGGTGGGGGTGTCTATGTGGCTGCTGATGTCATCCTCTATCATGTACAGGATTGTTGGACGGTCCAGCCGGTATAATGTGTGGATCTGTCCTGGGGTAAGGTTCCAGGGTGAGGCCCTGATGTGTGGTATTGCAGGCTGCCTGCGGGGTGGTGCTGGCTGGACAATGGGGTTTGCCATGGGTAGAGGGTTAGGTGGTTGCTGCCTGTGCCTCCTATGCCTCCGCCTCCTCCTCTGCAACATTACTACCATCATGTGCAGTGCTGCCTGTTGGTTGAGTAGGCCCAGTCCCAATTCTACTAGAGCTGCTGCCTGCATGGTTCTGTTTTGGCCTGGGTGTGGCCCTTTTGTAGACTCCCAGTGGCCTGCTGGGTCCAGCTGGGCTGATTTGGTGCACCTGTGCCCTGATTCAGGTCACCAGGCACTGTTTAACGTCATGTTCACGGTGGCGGCGGTACCGCCACAGTGATCACGGTTTTAACACCATTTTTCTGGCAGCGTTTCCATGTCCGCGCTATTTGTGATGCTCGCAGTGTTTAGTATTGCCGGTAATGGAGGGGTTTCTGTGAAGGCGGAGTTTACGGGAGCTTAAACTCCGCGGTGGCGGTTAAAGGTGGTGCTATTTCCGAGTCCGCAGGTCAGGATTAGGCGGACGTGGAAACGGTGCCGGTATGGTTATACCGGCGGTGTTAAGTACAGACCAGTGTACTTGTAATGAGGCCCATTGATCTGCAAAGTGTTGTGTTGTAATACGTAGATGACATTTTAGTGTGCAGCACTTCAGAGGCAGGGTGCAGACATGATTCTATTCAGTTGATGATTACTCTCACTGAAAAAGGATATGAGGTTGACAAAGAGAAGTTACAGTATGGCACGGAGAGGTTTTTGAAGCTGCAGTCAGTGGCTCAACCCACAAAGGAAACAGTAGAGAAACACCAACAAAGTCCACTGCTGGATGTGTGTTTTACTTTTGTGTTCTTGGGTTACGGAGTTTTAAAACAACTCCATAGGCATCATCTTTTTCTATGTGTCACACAACACCTTCAGTGCAGTGGCACAGGGATGTCTTTCAGACTTCTCTAGGATTAAATACCTTTTCTGGGACTGACTACTGTCTCCCAGAGCATATAAAGTTAAATTGACTTTACTAGTCTCTTTAAATTTACAGATCCAGCACACACTATCTTCCTATAGAGTGCTGGAGGGGTTGCCTAGCATCCCCTGAGTCAAAACACTCATGTAACAGTCAAATGTTACACATTCCTACTTGAAATGGCTGGTGCCAGTGGTTTAGATCAAGCTACCATGATTTTGCCCAACCGCGAACAACCGAAGCTAAAAATCGGGTCAGCCATATTTTTCAATATGGCGCCCAAGACCTATCTGTAAAAACAGACTCTGGTCAACTTTTTTCACTGTTTCTTTTTGGAAAGATCCTTCTTGTGTTTAACTCTGCATGCCAAACCAGGTTTGGACCCTTTGTTCATTGGCCCTTGGCGGGCTTCAGTGCTGAAGCCCTCCTCTGGTGCCTGAGTGTCTGTGGTGGACAGGATGTGAGGGAGGTGCCAAAACTCCCTATGCTTAGTCTCCTAGGACACCTGAATGCACTCTGGTGTGACCGGCCAGCTGGCTGTCCAGCAAAGACAACAACACTGCTGTGTGAGTGACAGCCAGGCTGGAATGAATGGGGGAAAACTGTTTAAGAGCAGTTCTCTGGGACTTGGAAAGCAGAGTCGACCACTGGAACGAAAGAACCAAAGACGAGCTGAAGGAAGATGACTGCTGCAACTCCTGGATGACCGTTGAAGCCCTGCTGCAGGCAGTGGTCGAAGTGTACAAAAAGAAGTAGTGGAACTATGTTCTCTGCTGGCCCGCACCCACTCCCCACAAACACCATCACCACGCCCCCTACCACCACAATACAAACCCCCAAACACTTGCACCATGCTGTTTAAGGGAACGTTCAGTGCAGTGCTCTGAAAATGCAAGCTGCAACGTCTTCCTACACTTTTATTTTAAAACGAAACCATTCCGCAACGGTTTCTTTTTAAAATGAAAGTATAGGAGCTGTAAAACTGAATAAAAAAAAGTAGAGGAGCACCGCTCCCGACCGCTCCCGCCCACTTCGACCACTGGCTGCAGGTCGAATTGCCTGAAACTGCATCGACAGAGAAGCCCTTCAAGCTTAACTTCTTCCTTTGAGTTTGGTGGGAACAACCAACTTGCAAGTCGCCTGGACACCGTCTCCTCCTGGTCGAGTTTTCTGCAGAGTGCTGTAGAAAACCGGATAGGCAGTGGGAAGGATACCAGTTTGTGGTCTTTAAGGCACTCACAATTTAAACCAACGTTTTACCAAGCTTGTGGCCTCGACCCTGGGCAGTGCAGGAACCTCTCGATGTCTTCCTTTTTATCCCCACGACTGAAGCTCAGGAACAGCAAGATCTGCTCGAATTGCCATGAACAACTGCCTCAGCTGCAGCTCTTCTTAACTTTAAAGGTACTGTGCAAACGCGTTCTGGAAATCTTTTCAGCCACGGTGAAAGTTTGGGAAACTTTACCGACTTCGAAGGCTTGTCCTTCCCTAAATCAACCTCTAACTTTTCATCTTCTAAGATCTGTGGCAAAGACTTAACTGTTTACTACCAGAACTGTGCTATCCTATGCAAAGACTCTGAACCATTGACTTTGGCCCAGTCCTATGAACTGAATTGCTGGTTGTAGTTAACTGAAACCCTTTGCCCTGCCTATGAAAGTATGTGTGCTTCACTTCATTATAACCTTGTCTTTTTACCCCTTTTTAAAGTAACTGAAGTGCCAGTTTGCTCCCACTTCAGGGGAGCTGAAATTGTTCAGTAACTTACTGGTTCTGTATTTGTAGTGTATTCGTATATGATATTGAGCTGCTCCTGCTAATGTAATGTTTTCCAAATGACTGTGTAAATAAATGTATATTCTTTTACCAAGAAATCTTGAGAAAATGTTTGTTTGAATCACTGTATTTGTTGGTCCTTTGTGTAACTTGTTCTACTGCTCACTTTACTCTTGAGATAAGTCTGGCTGGTCAGCCACAGCTACCACATTACTATGTAATACAGGCTTGTACCAAAGGTGAAATTGTACTGACACTTTTAGTCTTAATTGCAGGTAGTGTTCCCCAAGGGTACTGCATGTGATTCTGCCTATCATCCACAGCTTGTTAATAAACACACAGATGTCTGTATGTTCCTAAGGGATCCGAGAAATAATGCAGTATTGAATGAGATTTTGAGAGACATTATATTTCAAGTAAATGTTTATTCCGAGAGAACTCTGAGATCAGAGTGAGGCTGTCCTTCGAGGGACAGATCAAGGGATTGCTGGCTAAAAAGAACCCTTGTTTCATGCTACAAGAAAATCATCATGTCCTCATGTGAAAGGCCAATTCGAGGGGTCCACTGGGAATTCCTGTTCATTGCCAAATAAAGCAATCAGTGGATCAAAACGGTTTTTCAAGTGAGATCAGCAGGTTCCAGAAGCATGGCATAATGGTGCCATACATTCAAGTTTCATTTTTCCTTCCTTAGGCAATAAAAATGGGCAGCATTAGTATCAGTATCATCATGCCAGGTCGAGAGAGACGTCCATGTTGTGTAAAAAATCAATGCTGTACACTTTGGTATCTCTGAGTTATTGTGGTGGCATTCTGTTTATAATACTACTGCTTGCACTCACTCTGTGAACAGCCTGTTGTTAGGGAGAATTCTCTTCTAATGCTAATTTCCTTTACCTATAGAGTCCCCCAGCAGCTTTGCTGGATTTGAGGGGTTTATTTTATTCTTCTGCTAAGAGTGAGACTCTTTTTTCCCACTCTTAGGCATATTGCTGATGTGTGTTTTAGGCTATTCTATTTTTTTGTGTTTATGGTCTATGGGGTTTTTCTCACCCTCATAGGTATCATCTTTTTACATGTGTATTACACAGCACCCTCAGTGCAGTAACACAGGGGTGTCACAGTGACCCCCAAACGTAGACTCCATATCCTGGGACTGACTATTGTCTCCCATGACATGTAAAGTCCCCATTGACTTTACTAGACAATAATTATGAACAAAACCAGTACAACCCATTTTACTATGGAAGTACTGGAAAGGGTTAATAGTTTTTCCCTAGTATTCATTTTGGAGAGGGTATTGTCCAGTCCCTCTCTCCAAAGTTTCTGGCTGGTGGCAGTGATTACTACCGTAAATATTTGACCGCAAATATTTTCCTATGGGATTTTCCCATTGTTTGAGGCTACCACTTTTACTGACAGCCTCTAACAAACCGCCGGTCTATTTTATTATTAAATTTACTTCAGTAGGTTTTTATTGCCAGATCTTTGAGATTATTTCTTTCTCGTGTCTTTTTATGAAATCCTAACCCGGGTCGGGGATCCTTTGTTCGTCCTTTTGGCGGGCAGGCTCTTGCACAGAAGTCCTCCTTTTGGCGCCACTGAGTCTGGGGTAGACAGGATGTGTGGGAGGGGGAATAGGCACCCTGGACAGGGTTACCTAGGCAACCCAAGTCGCACTCTGCCCTGATAGGTTGGGGGTTATCCCGCCAGGATAGCCACCACACTGTGTGAGTGGCAGCTAGGCTCACGGGTTGCCTGGAGCTCAGCTGAGATTGTGCGTGTTAGCTGCTCCAGCTTCTGTTCTGACTTTGTACTCTGGGACACCTCAAGTGCACCCAGAGTAGCACTGAGGGAGATGTTTTCTTCCATCAGGGCATTCCTGTGGGCCCGTGCCACTGCAGATATGGCTGTGCACAGAGCCTCCAGTTCAGCTTGTCGGTCACTGTTGGCGGCCAACATATCCTCCCTGTGTGAGCGGCACGTGGACTCCGTTGCCTGCTGCTGGAGCTCCACCTGCCTTTCGGGGGGAGAATTGAAGTGGCCACCGTATCAACGGCCTGAGTCATCATCTCACATGATGCCCCCTGTTGTGCTGCAATTGCATAAATGGAGTTCTCCCACACAGTATTGCCCGGTGGTGCACGGCCACCGCATTGTCGGACACGACACCTGTTGGCCCCAAGGTGATGTGCACCTTGCTGTGCTGGCACTGCCTGAGGCTGCAGGACTGCATTACTCCTTTGATCTGCTGCCCCAGGAACAGGAGCAAATATTGGGAAGTGTGACCCTGCATCCCTAACCACCACAGGTGGACATTCCAACACTGAATGGGCCATTGAGGGGTCTACCTCCAGTGCAGGTGTGTTGGACAGAACAGCATCCCTGCCAGAAACACTCGCCTGCGACGGGACATTTGTCTCAATGTCTGATTCAGCACCTGAGGCATAGAGATCATCAGTGGTGTACCCAGAGACACCCGTGGATGGTATGTAGGACCAATGGATTTTCATGCCCCACCACCCCACGTCCTCCAGTGGTGCTTGTTGAGGCTCTGAGTATTCCTGCCCCTACGCCATGTCCTTCTCCTCCACAGCATCGAGTGCTTCATCACAAAAGTAATGAAGACATGCACAAACAGCATAGCTGACACACATAGGCATCACAATGTACACATCCAATACATTAATCAGACATGTCACACATGACACAAAGTCAGCCATGCATGCAGTGGCAAAGAAGTGGAAGGGGACCATGAAAGCATACACTGATGACTCTGAAATGGAAAAGCAACACATGTGCTGCATGGTGCATAGCAACTGCATCACACATTAGCCTGTGAGTGGCATGGACCATCCACAAACATGACACATGCAAGCACCCAGATGGCACGTAGCATAGCCATGCCAGAAATGACAAGGACAGCCAGATGGGAGTTAATCACTGCTGTCCCCAACCATGTCAAACGCATACCATCAAACAGAACATGCAAAAGAGTGGGACAAAACACACATGTGTCACACGCTGCAACAACGCCACTGTGTTCAAATACAGTGATGGGAGGTACATGGATTCATCAATGGTAGGTCACTTGGACATGACACAAATCAATTGTCATGTTGAACATTCAAACCGGGCTCAGAAGTTATCGGGTGCGGTGCATGTGTAGGTGCACAGCAGTCAATCAGCCTGATTGATGAAATCATTTGCGTAAAAAGTGCAAATTTGCGGGGGTTTTGAGTGGGGAAATCCCTGTCTGAAGTATGGTGATTTTGAGGCAGAAAGGCACACAAATCTGTGTTTATCATGCAAATGATTCTATCAATCAGGCAGAATAAAGAGAAAAAAACTGTATTAACAATGTCGTGGCCTGATGGCAGTTTAAGGGCAAGTGCAATCATCATGTGCAAAGTGTTTGCAGCGGTCAGTAGGTGTACGGTGAACCCCAAACCCAAGGGCGTGGGATGGCTTGGAGGCACTACATGGGTCACATATAGCAGTTATGACTACACAGCCTGACCTGGCACTCACTCACAAATCATCACCCAAGCAACACACATGGTCTGGACACACACGCGTGGGGACTCATTGGACATTGTCTCAAGATCTGATAGGTCTCCCACGCCTTGGATCTGATCCTCTGCGATGAACCCTCCAGCGATTGCCTCATGTTCTGTGAGTTCATCCTCCTCTGGTGGTGACCCACTTCCAGTCACCAGAGTAGAGGCGTAATTGGAAGCCAGCTTGTTTTTTACTCAGCGTTTGAGGTCATTCCAACGCTTTGAGCAATCATCAGCTGTGCTCTTCACGAATCCAAGGGAACTAATCTGGTCCGCGATGCACTGCCAGTGGGCCCTACGCTGAGCAGTCATAGGGCCTCATTACAAGAGTGGCGGAATGGGTTAACGGGTGCCGCAAAAGGATGCAGACCCGTTAACACCATTCCGCCACATTACGAGGTGCCCTCGCTGGACCCGCTCTGCACGTCTGCTTTCACCAGACGTGCAGAGCGGTTGCTGCGAGGGGAAGAGGGAGCTAACAACGGGCCGGTCCATTGTTAGCTCCCTCTCCCATTCCCATTCAGCCCCATGGGGACTGAAATGGGAATGGGAAGGTCCGGGCCCGGTTTCCTGGAGGGAGGAATTACCGGGCCCTCCGAACTCGGAATGGCCCGGTAATTCCCCATTCTGGGAACCCGGACACGATTTTGGCCAAAATCGTAATGAGGCCCATAGTCTTGCACCCTGCCGTCACCAGCATGTCGCAACCATGTGCCAACACGTAGCCCAGAAGTGTGTCTAGTTCCATATCATTGAAACTCTGCTTCCTTGACGTGCCGGAGGGGTGAGCCGTGTCTGGGGTCCCAGTCTGTTCCGCAAGAGCACGCTTCTTCCTCTTGAGAGGAGGTGCGGACCCTGAGTGGCTTATGCTGCTTTGGTCTGTAGGGGCTGAAATGCAGGTGGACTGGCCACTGGAAGCAGGCAATGGCACGATGACCAAAGGACTCACTGCAGGCATTGGCTGCTGGGTGCTATTGCCAGGACCAAGCGGCACAACTGCCTTTGTGTGAGGGTCCAGGACCAACACTGTGCCGGCTGCTAGACTCAGAGTTGGGGTGGAGTGAGCTGCAGCAGCCCCTACAGCCTCCTCACCCTGGCTACTCGGTGCAGCAGATGACATTGCTGCCCCAGATCCACGTGGCCTGGTGACAGCAACTTTCACCGACACACGTGACTTGGACTTCGTGACACGGAAGTTGGCCTTTGAGTCATCCGGTGCCAGTTCGGTGACCAATTTGGGCATGGCTAGCAGGGCCTGAGCTGGGATGGTGTCAGCTGCATCTCTCTGACCCACTGGAGGGGCATAGGTGTCCCTGAATGGTCCTGAACACACTGCCCTCTTGGGCCACCCTGCCCACGTTGCACACCACTGCCACCTTGGCCACCCTGCTCATCCTGGCCACGTCCCCTACCGCGGCCACCTCTTGGAGGTCGGCCACCTTTGCCTCCCTTACTACTTGGTCGCCTCCCAACCATGGCACTGATGTTCTTGTGCGAATGGGAGGTGCAGAAAACAATTGTGCTGGGCAATTGGGGTCAAGGGGCAGGGTACTAGATGGAATACGTACCCCTGTGCTCTTGCAAGGCTGTCTGTGACCCCTGAGGGAAAATGACAGGCCACGCAATGCTCAGACACCCCAAAAACAAAAACAAACATGCACACAACCCCTCTGTAGCCCACGTGCATGGAATGAAGGACCTGCAGTACGCTGCGGCACCCAGAAAGACAGAAAATGCATACACATGGTACATGCAGGCTACAATGACCTCTGAACGGGTACGTGACACATGGGGGCAACCAAAGTAGAAAGATACATGTGCGACTCACCATCTGCCTGGAAAATGAACCTAAAAAAGATGCACGAGTGCGCGTTAGCAACACCCCCACCAAAAGAAGAATTGAGCTCTGCCTCTGTAAACAAGGAGTACGCACTGCAACCGTTGCAAAGTAATCGCGTGTGAACTGACAAGAAGTACAAGAATCACACGCTCGCTCTCCACAAAAAGCACGTACAAGAAAATGGTGTCCTACGCAGATCTTTAACCTCTGCGCACAGCAACGCCTACGCGTATCACGTCACTTACGTGCTTACACGCTAAGAGCCTTTCTTCGATTTTCACGCAAACATGCTGATTTTTCATGTGCGGATTCACTCTGCATCAAGCTGGCCATGCAACAACACACGGAATACCACGCTCCTGCCCAGAAGGCCATTTTCCCGCCCCCAAGAGCCCCGAGCAGCCTCCCATGAGCCATCTGCTGCTGCCTGTTTGCCTGCTGGCCGTGTACCCTGCTATTTGGTGCCTGCACATCAGCCATCTGCAGGGGTCCAGTTGCTGCAAGCATCCCTGCTGGAACAGAAGACTCCCAACTGCTGTTCCATCGCTCCGCAGCCCAGCCCCAAGAACAAGTTGCCCACCCACACCTGCCTCGGGGGTTGCCATGTCGGGGCAAACACCATCTGAGACCACTGGCAACCCCCAGAGAGAGGCAGAGGGTTGTCAGCTTCTCAGCCACAGAAGTTGGCATCCTGGTGGAGCAAGTCCTGGGGCATAATACCCTCTTCAGACGACCATGCGCCAACAAGGATAGACGTAAGAGGACCTGGTTGGACATTGTGGTTGCCATCAACGCAGAGGGGGTGGCAACCCACGACTTCAAACACTTCCAAAAGCGCTGGGAGGACTTCAGATCTAGGAGCCGCATGAAGGCCCGGCACCTCTTGTGTGCACCGGATGCAGGGGGGCGCCAGGTCCAACTTTCCATCGACCAGGTGAGGGTCCTGGAATGCATCGACCCAGTGCTTCACCACCAGGTCCTGGAGAGGCTGACCCGTCTGGAGTGAAGCAGTGAGTGTCTGGGCTATTCCTTTCACACAGTGCATGTTGAGGTGTGGCAGGAGTGTGCAGCTTGGATATATGTCTGACATGGCCCATGTATGGATGTGTGTTTGTGCGGGGACATTCCCGTGCTGAATGTGAGTGCAGTCATGTGTGATGCACATCAGTGGTGTATGTGCACCAATGCATGATGGCCAACTGCATTTGGAGATGCACACAGGTTTGCATTTCTATGTATGTACTATGCCATGGTTGTGGTGTGACACATGGATGATGGTTCCACCTTCATGTACGTGCACGGTGTACATGTGTGTGTGTGTGTTTGACATGTGTGCGACTGTGATACGCCATGGATGTATGTGACCCGGGCATGTGGGTACCTGATTGGCAGATGTCTCTTAGTTGCCGATAATTGCAGTGTGACAGGTGGCGGAGATGTACAGATGCATGTCTGTCTGGTGGTGTGTGTGCATGTGATCGCACTCCCCATGTTGCTTGTGACGTCATGCCAACCTTTGGTTGTTCATCCAGTTACGTGGGTATGGATGCTGATGCCTTTTGCACGATACCAGTTTATTTGTGCATGTGTGTGGGTTCAAATGATATGAGTGTTGGGGAGTGTGTTGCCATCTGTGAAGTTTGACACTGCCACTCATGTGCAACTGTCATGTGTGTATCAGACCATTGTATAGTGCCCTGATGCCTGTGTTCTATCTCTCCCTGTCTGCAGCGTTGACTGATGAAGAGGGCGGAGACAGTGCTGTGGAGCACAGCGGCAGGGAAGCCACTGCCAGCCGGAGACGCAAGGCCCGGCTCCCCTCCCTGGTACTGATATCTTCCGGGGGTGAGAAATCTGGTGCTGCGTCCATGCCCGCAGCTGCAGAGGGAAGGTCCAAGAGGCAGAGGTTGGAGTTGGACTCCTCGGCAGCAGAGGGGGCAGCTGAGCCCCCACTTGGGCCTATGGAGGAAGACTGCACAGAGTCATCCAGGTTGGTGGGGGGTTTGGTTTAGGAGGAGGCCGTGACAGCCCCACGCACATTGCCTGGAAGGGGGGATTCCACTGCTGCTAGTGGTGCAGTCCAGGGGCAGGGACAGGAGTCAGCACAGGCTGCCGCAGGGGTGCATGTGTGTAATTCTGTCCCGATCCTGTGACTGCATCATCTGGCACCAGCATGGATACTTTCGTCCAGACCCGTTTTCAGGGAAGGGATGCACAAATAACAACTGGCCTTCCTCACCCTGCGGACGTGGCAATCCGTGACCAGATTGAGCCTGTTTTAGCTGATTTGGCATTGCGCGCATATGATATTTGTGATGACGTGTAGGGTGTTTGTCAGGACAATGCACGTCATTTCGAATACCTGTTCGGGCACGTCGAACTACTAGGACAGGTCGTCAGCACTGGGTTCCTTCGTGTGCTGGATCTTCTTGCGACCACCTCCACAGCTGAACCCCCTATGCGCCAGTCATCCTCCGTGCCATCTTCCCGCCCAAGTATCACCTGGGCCCCTTGTGGAGCTGCCCCTGAGCCAGCGGCCAGGCTGGTAGAGGACACATCCTTGCCACAGTCGGGAGTCGGAGGCCCCACAGGGGTGGCCACCCCACCAACTGGACCCCAGCAATTGGAGGATGTGAAGGCATCAACAAGCAGGGCACGTACACAGCGGCACCAGAGGATTCCATCAGCCTGGATGCCATTGTGATGCCCGAGGCAGTTGCATTGGAGGCAGCAGCAGGCTCAGCATGGGAGGCATCATGGCTAGGGGCCCTCAACATCCCTGGGGCAGGCATCGGCCGGTGGGCAGGAGGACCCAGGATTGGGAGTGTCTTCCATGTGGCAGCGGTTGGGCCAGCAAATAGATGTAGAGCGGCAGCGGACGGAGAGGGCACGGCTCACAATGGTCAGGGCGGTGAACTCCATGTACCGGGTTTTGAGGCGGGCTTAGTGTCTCAAGGCAACTGGCAGGGAGTTGGAGGATGCCATAGCTGCATCGCTGCTAGACCCCGAGGCCAGGGAACAGGCCTGCCTCTGGAACATCGACATGGAGTTCGATGATGCCCTGGCCTGGGACATCAAAAAGTGAGCCATCAGACTAGTCTGCCACCCTTGTATATAGTTATTTATGTTTAGGTTTCATCTTATTTTTTTATGATTTGGAGTATGCAGACTTTGCTCTACCTTTTGTATATAGTTGTGTTTTTCATAGGGTTTTTTGTAGATTTAATTTTGTTTTGGGATCATGGACCCTTCAGACTTTCATTGTAAATAATTCTGGACATGTTCATACTTTCTTTTTTATGTCAGCCCATGGAGTTATAGTTTTTTATGCTTTTCAATTTTGGATTTATTTCTATGGACTTTGGCGATGGACCACTTTTCATTTTTCATGTCTTGGATTTTAATTTTTCCTTGGATTTTACTTTCTTTTTCATATTGCATTCATTATTTCTTCATTTGCATGTCTGGTTTTCATTTTGTCATTTAGTTTTCTTTTAAATACATTTCATAAATCTTCATTATTGGTGTGGTCTACTCTCAAAGGTTTCGTGCATGTCTCTATGAGCATTGGCTCAGTCATGTGTTGCCACTCTGTGGCTCTGTAGGACATTCAATCATGGGCATGCTGGTTCATTTCAGACTCTCATGCATGGGTAATTTACTAGGGAGTGGGTGCAGTGGATGGTTGCGTGTTTGTACTGGGTGATGGGGGGTGGGATTTGGGTTAGCATTAGGGCCATGGGTCTGTATTGTTATGATGTGGTGTTTGGGTGGACATGAGTCGGGGCCTGCTGGCAGGTTGCCATCAAATGGGGTGAGGTGGAGGGACATGAGTCAGGGCCTGCTGGCAGGTTGCCGTCAATGGGGGTGGGGTGAAGGGACATGTGTCGGGGCCTGCTGGCAGGTTGCCGGGGATGGGGGTGGGGTGGAGGGACATGTGTCGGGGCCTGCTGGCAGGTTGCTTTCAATGGGGATGGGGTGGAGGGACATGTGTCGGGGCCTGCTTGCAGGTGCCCGTCACTGGTGGGGGGGCGTTTGTTGGGGCTCACAAGGGCATGGGGTGGAGGGACATGTGTCGGGGCCTGCTTGCAGGTGCCCGTCACTGGTGGGGGGGCGTTTGTTGGGGCTCACAAGGGCATGTTGCAATGTGGGCTGCCTGCAGGGCATGGTCAGGGGTTGCAGGGTTCCCCCCTGTGGTGTGGGCTGCCTGCATGGCATGTCCAGAGGTGTATGGTGGTCCCGCATGGTGTGGGCTGCCTGCAGGGCATGGGGAGGGGTGATGGGCTGCCTGCGGGACATGGTCATGTGTTGCAGAGGTCCCCCCTGTGGTGTGGGCTACCTGCAGGGCATGGCCAGGGTTGTATGGTGGTTCCCCGTGGTGTGGGCTGCCTGCAGGGCATGGGGAGGGGTGATGGGCTGGCTGCAGGTCATGGTCAGGGTTGTTGGGGGGCCCTGTGGTGTGGGCTGCCTGCAGGGCATGCCCAGGGGTGTATGGTGGTCCCCCCTGGTGTGGGTTGCCTGCAGGGCATGGGGAGGGGTGATGGGCTACCTGCAGGGCATGGTCAGGGGTTGCAGGGGTCCCCCCTGTGGTGTGGGCTACCTGCAGGGCATGGGGAGGGGTGAGGGGCTTGCTGCAGGGTATGGTCAGGGGTGTTGGGAGGGTCTGTGGTGTGGGATGCCTGCAGGGCATGCCCATGGGTGTATGGTGGTCCCCCGTGGTGTGGGCGGCCTACAGGGCAGGGTGGATGGGCTGCCTGTGGCTTTGAACTTTGGATTTAGTCCCTTTGAACTTCTTTATGGCTATCCAGTTAGCGGATGCTTGGCCCTAATTAAGGAGGGGTTGGAGAGTGCTCCTTCCCCCAAGCCAGTGAGAGCCACTGATTATGTGATAGGTCTCCCAAGCCGAATGTCACACATGATGGCAGAAGCATCAGATAACTTGAAAGCAGGCCGGGCTTTGGTGAAACATTGGCATGACCAGAAGGCCAACATGGTTGAGTTTACTGAAGACCAGCTAGTTCTAGTTATGGTACCTACAAGGCAGAGGGCCTTACAGGACAAGTGGATAGGACTCTTCAAAGATGTGTGTAAACCTGGAGAGGTCAACTATCTGGTGGACTTAGGCAAACCTAAGGAGGCTCGCAGAGTTTTTCACACCAACCGTCCAAATGCTTATGTCTCAAGACAGAAGTGGGAGCTTTGCTTCTAGCTTCAGCTCAAGAAGAGGAGGAGAGTGAACCTCTACCTGACCTACTCAGAGGCCAGCCTTTAGATGAGAAAATAGAAGGCGTTAATCTCTCTTCTATTTTGACACCTGAACAACAGGAGGAGTGCAAGTTTCTGTTAAATCAGTTTACCTCCCTGTTTTCACTATCACCAGGCTTGACCCCTTGGGCCCAGCATGATATTCAAACTGGTGACTGTTTACCTGTTTAAAACAGAGGTTACAGGATGTCAGATCATGTAAGATCCCACATAAATGAGGAGGTCAACAAGATGTTTGATCTCGGGGTAATAGAGCCCTCTACCAGTTCATGGTCTAGTCCAGTTGTTCTAGTACCAAAGGCAGGATTCAAGGAGTTGAAATTCTGTGTGGTCTTTAGAGCTCTTAATGCAGTCACCAAGACTGATGTCCACCCTTTACCAAGAAAAGATGAACTGCTAGACAATCTTGGTTCGGCCAAGTACCTCAGTACATTTGATCTCACTTCAGGCTATTGGCAAATAGCACTGACAGACCATGCCAAGGAGAAAACTGCATTCTAAATCCCAGCAGGCCTCTACCAGTTTAAGGCAATGCCTTTTGGACTAAAGAATGCACCTGCTACATTCCAAAGGATCGTCAATCAAGTTCTTAATGGGATGGAGGACGTCTGCATGGTATCAGGTAATATTATCCCCATATATATGGTTGCCGTAAATAATATCGCCGGGAAAAGGTGTGGCGATAATATTTGGGTGACCATATATATGGGGACAGGGCCAAACAAAAAAACAAAAAAATGTGGGGGTTACGGGGGTGTCCCCCGCATGTTCCATGCAATAATGTCGGCCCAAAAATACGGCCATTTTTCGGCAATATTTTTGTATTGCGAGATTTTTGTGGCGACATTATTACATGGAACCGTCTGCATGGCATACTTGGCTGACATTGCAGTGTTCAGCCCTACTTGGAAATATTGACCACTTAGAATATGTTTTGCAGGCTCTTGAGCAGGCCCATCTGACCATAAAGGCTAGTAAATGTCCAATTGGTCAGAGTAAAGTGGTCTACCTTGGACATGAGGTAGGAGGAGGTGAAATCAGGCCATTGCCTAGCAAAGCACACGCTGTACAAAACTGTGCCACCTCTCCTACTCCAACCCAAGTGAGAGCCTTCCTAGGCCTCACTGGGTACTATAGGAACTTCATTGAGAACTATGGGACCATAGCTTCTCCCTTGAATGTGATATCTTCTCCCAATTTCCCCAAAAAGTTCAGGTGGAATGATGAGTGCACTCAAGCATTTAAAGGCCTAAAGAAATCCCTTTGTCAAGCTCCAGTCCTAAGAGCTCCTGACTATAACCAAACCTTCATTGTTCAGATAGATGCTTCAAATACAGGTATATGTGCATTCCTTAGTCAGCTGGATGAGCAGGAACCTGAAGGAACCAGAAACAAGGCGGGCAACCATTGAGCGTGAGTGCTTTGCTAGTGTGTGGTCACTGAAGAAGTTTAGACCATACTTGTATGGATCTACTTTTGTGATTCAGACTGACCACACACCCTTCAGATGGTTGATGCAAATGAAAGGGGAGAACCCTAAACTACTAAGATGGTCAATAAGCATGCAAGGGTTTGATTTCACCATTGAACACAGGTCTGGTGTCACCACCAAAATGCTGATGGTCTCTCCAGGATGGTTGACCGACTGGAGTAAGAAGATTCATCCAGGAGTGGATCAAATTCTCCTGTGCCTTAGTCTGGGGGGGGGGAAGAGTGTTAGGAAGAATTCTCCAAATGTGCTAATTTCCCTTACCTTTTCAGACCCCCAGCAACTTTGCTGGATTTATACAATTTGATTTTTCTACCTGGGAAGAGTGAGATCCTTTTTTTTCCAGCTCTTCCATGTATTTTGATGTGTGTTTTACTTTTGTGTTCTTTGGTTATGGAGTTTTAACACAACTCCATAGGCATCATATTTTTCTGTGTGTCACACAGCACCTTCAGTGCAGTGACACAGGGATGTCTTTCAGACTTCTCAAGGTTTGAATACCTTCTCTGGGACGGACTACCATCTCCCAGAGCATGTAAATTTAAATTGACTTTACTAGTCTCTTTAAATGTACTGAACCAGCACACACTATCTTCCCATAAAGTGCTGGACATGTTGCCTAGCTTCCCCTGAGTCAAAACACTCATGTAACAGTAAAACGCTACCCTTTCCTACTTTAAATGGCTGGTGGCAGTGGTTTAGATCAAACTACCATGATTTTTCCCGACCGCTAACAATAGTAGCTAAAAATCGGATCAGCCATGTTCTTCAATATGGCGCCCAAGACCTATCTATAAAAACAGACTCCGGTCATCTTTTTTCACAATTTGTTTTAGGAAAGGTCCTTCTTGTGTTTGTCTCTGCGCGCCAAACCAGGTTTGGTCCCTTTGTTCATTGGCCTTTGGCGGGCCTCAGTGCTGAAGCCCTCCTCTGGTGCTAGGGTATCTGGGGTGGACAGGATGTGAAGGAGGTGCCAGAAAATCCCTGTGCTTAGTCTCCTAGGATACCTGAATGCACTCTGGCGTGATTGGCCGGCTGGATGTCCGGCAAGGACCGCCACCCTGCTGTGTGAGTAACAGCCAGGCTGGAATGAATGGGGGAAAACTGTTTAAAAGCAGGTCTCTGGGACTTGGAAAGCAGAGCCAACCACTGGAACAAACAAATTGAAGGCGAGCTAAAGGAAGAGGACTGCTGCAATTCCTGGACGACCAGTGAAGCCCTGCTGCAGGTCCAAATTGCCGGAAACTCCATCGACACAGAAGCCCTTCAAGGTTAAATTCTTCCCTTGAGTTTCCCTATCTGGACGAATTTTCATCAGAGTGCTATTGAAAACCGGATAGCCACAGGGAAGGAAACCAGCTTGTGGACATTGAGGCAGTCACACCTTAAACCGACATCTTGCTAAAGCTTTTGGCCTCATCCCTGGGCAGTGGGGGAACCTCCCGACGTCCTTCTTCTTGCCCCCATGACTGAAGCACAGGAACAGCGAGATCTGCTCGAACTGCCAGGAACAACTGCCTCAGCTACAGCTCTTCTTCATTGACAAGGTACTGTGCAAATGTGGTCCGGAAATCTTTTCGGCCATCGAGAAAGTGTGTGAAACTTTCCTCAACTACGAAGTCTTGTCCTTCTCTTAACATTCGTCAGACCTTTTGCCTAGCCAAATTCTTCTAATCTCTGTGACAAAGACTTAACCATTATCTACCAGAACTGTGCTATTCTGTGGGATATTTTTACCCATGCCGATGTGCCCCACTGCACCCCTTTGCCAATGGGGAAAGAAGCAGCCATAAATGGATGCGCTAACGCTTGTGCGTGCAAAAATCTGTAAAATTGTGCATGGTTCATTAATCACAAAAGGCTGCACATCCCTGCCACACACAGTCAAAGTTAGTGTAAAAACAGAACTCACAGCAGGAGAAAGCCAGTGGGTGCTGTACATGAAGCAAGGCCACAGAAGTGGGCTAAAAAACAAAAAAGCCCTTTAAAATGCAACTTTCCCAACCAATTGCAACCTTCAAAGTGATGTTTTCGCACTAAATTCTGTCATTTTCCAAGTGAACTATTGAAACTAAAAGTGTGCTGAAACCACTGATCATCCAGTACAGTCAGAAGAAACCAGGCCTCACTGACTGACAACAGCTAAGAAATGTATTTCATGCAAAACAAATCCCAGCACAGAATAATGCTGAGTTAAAAGTGTGTGTGCTGCATAAGAAAATTAGATGTAAAAAACTCAGTTTAAATGTGTTTTTTCTCTGAAGAAATGCAAAATTCGCCTTTTTAAAGCATGTTTTTTGTGAAGGGCTTCATTCCTTTACTTGTCAACATCCCTTATAAACTCATTCATTTTATCACTTTTAAATGAAAGATTGTAGGTGAATCTTAAAGTAACACAGTTGGAGTTCAGTTGGAGTTAACTGGTTAATTCTGATTGGACAGTGCCCAGCCTGGGAAAGATGACACTTCATGTTGACAATAAGCTGCTCCCAGGAAGGCTTAATGGACGCTGGATGTTCCCACGTATTTAGAACAAAAACCTCATTAGCCATTCGTCTTTGGCTGACCATAGGACAGAGGAAGGCTTGGACACCCATCCTCCCAGAGGAGGGGCAGGATGTGCAGGAGATTTCTCAGTAAACTTCAAAGGACTGGCCACTTGCTCACTTGGGAAGTAAGAAAAAAAAAACTGCCATGGATTTTGAATGGAAATGACGTATTTTGCCTCAGAACATTATGACATTTAACATGGCAGCCAAAATAAGTAGATGAGTGAAAAATACATACTTATAAATCTGAACTCATACTAGACATTTGAAGATTTGGTAGGAGTTCTTACTACATAAGGAACCAAAGATACACCAAAACACTGATTGCGGCAAAACTATTGATGTTTCAAATATGATATTGTATATCCATGTTCTAGGGGTCATTGCCCAGATATGTATCGAATTAGAAATTGTTAGGCCAAACAGTTATGATAAAAAAGGACAAAATTCCACAGAACGACAAAGACAGCTTTCACAGAGATGGAAATTGGACGCCAGGATAACCCATAAAATACGTAATGCATGTGTCTGATTTTAGTAGAGGGCATGATTATAAAAATGTGTATTTATGGGAAAGTTAAATTGTGGTTCAAATCAATGTGGGAGTTCCAAAATCGCATCATAAAATATGACAGCTCTTTCTGAATGCCAACCAGCACAAGGCAAGTGCCTTTGGCCACTTATAGTGTGGGGGTGTGGTTTGAAATTCTGCCTCTACCATAAACTTTGTGATGTCACTTGGTAGGCTAAATATAGGAACTTTACCACACATAGACAGGCGGATTCCTGACTTCATCCTGATTTCCGCGCAGCGCTTTGTTCTTGAACAGTGTATTTGAACCGTTTTTATTAAAAAACGCACAGTGAAATTTTGCCGCAAATTTGTATTTTACAAAAGTTTTACATGTGCCTTTTTCCATCCAAAGTGTTTCTTAACTCCCATTCTGATCCAAAGTGTACTATTGTTTACTTTGTAGCTCATGTGTGTTAGGACCTGTTTAGTGTTGCTCTCCTAAACATTTCTATCAATTTAAGCATTTGTGCACACTTTTCCTTGTTTCACAAAGCCATTCTCAACTGTCAGTTTTAAAAGTGTCAATTTCCCAAAAACGGTTTTCTCTCTTGTTTGGGGAGGGAAGATTATATTCAAACTCTAGACATTGTCTTTCATTCCTGAATACCTGCTGCTTACTTACATCTGTGTAGAATTGCTCATTTGTGCATTAAGAACTTTGCAGGGGAAAATATTAACCTAAACGATATCTCTTCACAAACCAAAACTGTTCTTTTTCCTGTGTTTTCTATTCTGCATTACTATAAGTGAATGCAATTGCTTTACTTATTTTCTGAGTTGTATTGTCACCACTCAGGGATTGCTGCCCTATATATACATAATATATATATATATATATATATATATATATATATACATATATATATATATATATATATATATATATATATATATATATATATATATATATATATATATATAAAATGTATGTGTGGTTTGATTTAAATGAATAAATAAATAAATACATTTTTACCTTTACAAACCAGCCTGATTCCTGGTCCGGTGTGACCTGGGGGGTATTTTGAGACGGGTGTGATATGAGTGGTATATCATTTGAATATTGAACGTATAGACATAATAAATATTTCATTGCGTACTACTTGCTAGGCGAGACCCACGTGTGTGCCTGATTGAAATCCTTAACAATCCTATACAAAATACTCTGAACCATTGACTTTGGCCCAGGCCTATTGAGAAGAATTGTTGGTTGTATTTGACTGAAACCCTTTGCCCTGGCTATGAATGTATTTGGGCTGTCTATTCATATAGGGCCTGATCACGACTTTGGCAGTAATGCCGGCGGTATTACCGCTGGTGGTATTAGCCCTACCGCCGAACTCCCCGGCACTAATAGCACTGGATCGCGAGTTTGGCGGTAATGTAATTCCCCATTCCCCATTGAGCCCATTCAGGAATGCCCCATTCCCCATTGGGCTCAATGGGGAAAAGTCGCCCTCTTACCGCCGGCAGATTTCCTGCCGGTGGTAATAGCGCACATTTTCAACGGATTTCCCCCCAGCTCAGAGCTGGGGCGAAATCCGCCAAAGTCCTGATTTGGCGGACCCTTAAATCCGGCGGTAATAGCGCTACCGCCGGATTTAAGGGTTACCGCCAAAGTCGTGATCAGGCTTTTACTCCTTTAAGAAGTATCTGAAGTGCCATTTTGCACCCACTTCATTGAAGCTAAACTTGTTCATTTACTTACTGCTAGTGTAATGTTTTGTAACTGATTGAGTATATTAATGTACATTCTTTTAAACAAGAATCTCTCAGCCATCGCTACCATTTTACTGTGTAGTACAGGCTTTACCAAAAGTGAAATTGTGCTTACAATTGTAGTCCTAATTGCCCGTAGTGGTCCCAAAGGGTACTGCAAGTGATTCTGCCTAACAGTCATCCCGGCTTGGAAGGTCCTGCACACATTGCGGACATGTGCCTGCTGGACACTTAGAGTGAGAGGAGGTGTTGCTGCGTACAAGTGACCAATGGGGCGAGGTCCTGCAAGAGATAGCCAAGGACATCCATCACCTGGCTGAACATGTAATCTCCTCAAATGCTGCACACACTACTGAACAACTCCTATTGTGCCAGGAGAGGAGAGAAGACATGCAATAACTGAGGCAGGTCACTAGCTTGGACAGTTCGGCTATCCGGCAATACCAGCATGAGTCTTTGGACTCCAGGGTCCACCAGCAGCAGGTGATTGACACTGTGAGGAAAATACTGCATGGGGTGATAATGGCCTCAGGGGTATCCCAACATCAAAATGTGGAAGCCTGTAGCAAATGCCGCAGGCAGAGATGTCTTTCTGTGAGGCAATCCCTATGTCACAATGCGGAACCCCGGAGCAGATGCCTGCAGTCCAAGATGTTGGCATTTAGGTAATACTGCCATAAAGACACACCTTGAGGCAGTCTGCATGATGAAATATTTATCACAAGGGACCTCCACCGCCAAGAGATGGCTTTCTTGAAACAATCTCTCATCATGCAGTTGATGACATTAAGAGTGAGCATGAATAATGACACTGTAGCCTCTCACGACGTACATCACCATGGCCGTGTAGCGATTGGGACCGACACGGATGCATCCCTCTCATGAGTGGCCCTACCCAAAAGGGATCAGGCCTTGGCACTGTATGGCCAGAGTGCACCATCTGAGGATCAACACAGGATGACAGCCCCAATTGAACCTGACAGGTGTGACCCTTGGCCATGTCTACACACAGCCATATCCTCTTGCCCGCATCACCACTTCTTCATGTGCCCTGGTGTCCATGTGGCTGTGGTGGGGGTATGCATTTTGAATTGGGTGGACTACTGGTGTTGTTTTTTTTTTGGATTATTGCCCACATCCAAGGTGGACTATTTTATTATTTTTCTTCATCAAGGATGGACTCTATTTGTTTTGTATCTCTGCCAAAGGGGGACTTTTTAATTTTGTGTTTTTATTCCTGGGTGGACTCAATTTGATGTGTACCCCCATCAAAGGTAGACTATTTTATTTGTTATCCTCGCCCATGATTTGTACCCCCATCCAAGTTGGACTATTCTATTTTCTTGTCCTCATCAAGGGTGGATTCTATTTGATGTGTACCCCCATCCAAGGTGGACTATTTTCTCTTACTTGTTTTGTTCCCTCATGTCAGGGTCATTGCCCTTTTAAGGGTGTTTTGAGTCATAAAACTAGAAATGCTCAGTGGAGTAAACTTACCGGATGTTGTGGGCTGCTACAGCCTCCCACATGCAGTTACACCTCCCAATCTACAATGATTCTAATATTTGAAGTCGGTATGACTGACTCCTTTAGCTTGTCCAAACCAATGTCCTATGTTGTTACAGGTATCTTGTCTCATCCAGTGCCCGCACTCTCTGAGAGGACCACCCAGCACACTATTTCCACCAAAGTCCCCGCTCCCTCTGCTGGACACTGGCCCTCTGTTAGGACCAATTTTCTATGCTGTGGCCTGGTGGACGGATGTATAGAAGGCCGACCTATACTGTGACAGGGACAAACCTGGGGAGCTCTAGCAAAACCAATTCAGGTAGCAGTGACAGACGATCTAGGCTAAGATCTTCAGAGGTGATGAGCTTGTAAAGGGCCCACAGTGAGGTCACACAATGGGAATCACATATTACACTTAGAATGTATGAAAATACAGTTATTTATTGGCCAAAACACACTATAGAAGAAATAACAACTAGCAAGTAGAGTTATTACACAAGACTGATAAATATATATATATATTACATGGCCACGGTAGTGGCCATGTAGTTATGGTTAAGTTGGTGTTTCCATTCCATAGGAAGAACACTTTTTGGGTGGCTTATAACTTCGCTCCCCCTGGACGAATCCTCACTAAACTTTGCAAAAAAAGTATATGGCCCACTCTGAATTCTTTTGCAAAGTGTGGTGAGGATTCATTCAGGAGGGAAAAAGTTATAGGGGGGTCCCAAAATTTCTTTTTTCCCCATAGACTGAATGGGAAAAAAACCTGGCTTGCGCCTACAGCCCAAACCGCTGGACGGATTTTCACCAAATTTGGACCAGGGGCAGCGGCTTGGTCCCGAAAGCGTGCTTTTGTATATTTGGTGAAAATCTGCCCAGTAGTTTTTTTAAAAATGATCAAAAAGTGGGTCATAAAAAATTAGTGATATCTGTGTTCGGTCCGCAGACACATTTCCCTGTTTGCTCCACGGACAGTGTCCTGATTGGCCGATCGGCTTACATCATGTCCGCGGACATGCAACGTGTTCGCTGATTGGACGGTGTGGAGCGTGAAGCACGTCAGATTTTCGGTGGCGCCCACCATCTTGGATTCGCGGATGTTCGCGGACAGCGCGGTGAAACTTGGTTCAAAGTTTGTATTTAGTAGAGTGTGTTGGTATGTAGAAGTGTTTGGGGAGGGTGGGAGAGTATGAGATAGATTGAAAGTTGTGTTTTTCATGTGGTAGATGTTCTTGTTGTGTTCGATTTGTCTGCGGACATCACGGGTGTTCTGAAATGTTCTGAATAAACTGAATGGGGGGTTTTCTGAGGACTCAATATGTGTCCGTTTTGTTCGGAAGCAAGCTGAAACTGTTCTAAGAACACTTGCGGTGTCCGGAAATGTTCATAGGGGGTGTCCTGAAGACGCTGTCAGTATTGTTTGTTGTCAAGTTGAAAATGTTCTAAGAACTCTTGCGGTGTCCTTAAATGTTCGTAAATAAACTAAATGGGGGTGTTCTGAGGACGCTGTCCGTACTGTTCGTTGTCAAGTTGAAAATGTTCTAAGAACTCTCGCATTGTCCTGAAATGTTGGTAAGGGGTGTCCTGAGGACGCTGTTCGTATTGTTTTCTGGCAAGTTGAATGTGTTCTAAGAACACTAGCAGTGTCCTGAAATGTTCGTAGGGGGTGTTCTGAAGACGCTGTCCGTATTGTTCAATAGCAAATTGAATGTGTTCTAAGAACACTCGTGGTGTCCTGAAATATTCATAGGGGGTGTTCTGATAATGCTGTCCGTCCTGAGGACGCTGTCCGTATTGTTCGATGGCAAGTTGAATGTGTTCTGAGAACACTCGCGGTGTCCTGAAATGTTCGTAAATAAACAAAATGGGGGTGTTCTGAGGAGGGTGTCCGTATTGTTCTCTGGCAAGTTGAATGTGTTCTAAGAACTCCCGCAGTGTCTTGAAATGTTCGCAAATAAACAAAATGGGGGTGTTCTGAGGACGCTGTCCTTAGTGTTCTCTGGCAAGTTAAATGTGTTCTACGAACACTCGCAGTGTCCTGAAATGTTCGCAAATAAACAAAATGGGGTGTCCTGAGGACGCTGTCCGTATTGTTCGTTGTGAAGTTGAAAGTGTTCGAAGAACTCTCGCGTTGTCCTGAAATGTTCGTAGGGGGTGTCCTGAAGACGTTGTCCGTATTGTTCGATGGCAAGTTGAACGCGTTCTAAGAACACTTGCGGTGTCCTGAAATGTTCATAGGGGGTGTTCTGAGGACACTGTCCGTATTGTTCGATAGCAAGTTGAATGTGTTCTAAGAACACTCGTGGTGTCCTGAAATATTCGTAGGGGGTGTTCTGATGACGCTGTCCGTCCTGAGGACGCTGTCCGTATTGGTCTCTGGCAAGTTGAATGTGTTCTGAGAACACTCGCGGTGTCCTGAAATGTTTGTAAATAAACAAAATGGGGGTGTTCTGAGGACGCTGTCCGTATTGTTCTCTGGCAAGTTGACTGGGTTCTAAGAACTCCCGTGGTGTCCTGAAATGTTCACAAATAAACAAAATGGGGGTGTTCTGAGGACGCTGTCCGTATTGTTCTCTGGCAAGTTGAATGTGTTCTAAGAACTCCCGCGATGTCCTGAATTGTTCGCAAATAAAGAAAATGGGGGTTTTCTGAGGACGCTGTCTGTAGTGTTCTTTGTCAAGTTGATTGTGTTCTAAGAACACACGTGGTGTCCTGAAATGTTCGCAAATACACAAAATTGGGGTGTTCTGAGGACGCTGTCCGTATTGTTCGTTGTGAAGTTGAAAGTGTTCGAAAAACTCTTGCGTTGTCCTGAAATGTTCGAAGGGGGTGTTGTGATGACGCTGTTCGTCCTGAGGACGCTGTCCGTATTGTTCTCTGGCAAGTTGAATGTGTTCTGAGAACACTCACGGTGTCCTGAAATATTCGTAAATAAACAAAAGGGGCGTGTTCTGAGGACGCTGTCCGTATTGTTCTCTGGCAAGTTGAATGTGTTATAAGAACTCCCGCGGTGTCCTGAAATGTTCACAAATAAACAAAATGGGGGTGTTCTGTGGGCACTGTCCGTAGTGTTCTTTGTCAAGTTGATTGTGTTCTAAGAACACTCGTGGTGTCCTGAAATGTTCATAAATAAACAAAATGGGGGTGTTCTGAGGACTCCGTCCGTATTGTTCGATGGTAAGTTGAATGTGTTCTGAGAACACTCCTGGTGTCCTGAAATGTTCGTAGGGGGTGTCCTGAAGACGCTGTCTGTATTGTTTATTGTCAAGTTGAAAATGTTCTAAGAACTCTCGCATTGTCCTGAAATGTTTGTAGGGGGTGTCCTGAAGACGCTGTCCGTATTGTTCGATGTCAAGTTGAAAATGTTCTAAGAACTCTTGCGGTGTCCTGAAATGTTCATTAACAAACAAAATGGGGTGTTCTGAGGACGCTGTCCGCATTGTTCGCTGTCAAGTTCAAAGTGTTCTAAGAACACTAGAACACTCATAATGTCCGCGGACATTAAAAGTGTCCATAGGCCATAGTTGAAATGTTTCACTCTATGGGTGTGATATGCTGCGGTGGTTGTGGCCAGAGCATAGAGTGTTGGGTGCATGGCCATTTGCACCCAACACTCTATGCCCTGGCCACAACCACTGCAGCATATCACACTTATAG
The DNA here is from genome assembly GCF_040938575.1 of Ambystoma mexicanum. Classification (NCBI taxonomy): domain Eukaryota; kingdom Metazoa; phylum Chordata; class Amphibia; order Caudata; family Ambystomatidae; genus Ambystoma; species Ambystoma mexicanum. Next base: position 422,894,267 of record NC_090937.1, on the reverse strand, counting down.
ATGCTTATAACCTTGGGTCAAAAACAAATTTATACGGAACAAAGTTATAAGATACTATGGGTGTGATATGCTGCGATGGTTGTGGCCAGGCATCGAGTGTATAATATACTTACTGTTTGCTTTAGTAACTGGAGTACATGTATTTCTTGTTAATTTCTGTGATAAAAGAAAATAGCATGTTAGTATTAGTATTTTGTAATAACTTATTACATTGTATAATCAACATTTTTTTTTTACCCTCATATTTAGTAGATTACAACCCAGAGTACTGTGCAATTTGGTCAGTTTCTGTATTCGTTGCTAAAATCATTGGGTCTGTGGGAGAAAAAAAATCCATGTTGGATTAAAAAAAAACACTTTTTCTGTTATGCTACAGTTCATTTGTTTGTTTGTTTTCAGTGTTCACTTGTTTTTTCTGGCTAATATTTTATACATAGGTTTGTTGCATTTTTTTGGAGCAGTAACATATTATTTATTTGTTTGGATATTATAAAATTTTGGAGCAGTTAGATACCAGTAGGTGTATTCTAACTGTCTATTTTTTTTAATATATTTTAGTGGTATTGATTTATCTGTTTGGCTATCGTTAGATTTTGGGACAGTTAGATACCAATTGGCACATTCTAACTGTCTTTTTTTTGCTATAATTTGTGGGTATTCATTTATCTGATTAGTTGTTGTAGAATCTTTGGGCAGTTAGATAGCTTTTGGAATATTCTAACAGTTTACATTTTTTTACTACAAGTTTACTTAGGGTTTAAGTACAGTTTAGTTATCAAATTTTGGTTTTAAGAACATTAAATAAGCCTTTGTAAGATTTACTTGTAATCTCTGCTTTAGAGTAATGGTATTATCATTACATTGAAACCATCCACATTTCTTTTTTATATATGCAGTGTAGTGCCCTGAATTGGTTGTTGCTCCTGTGTGGTAGTTTATACCTATTGTTGTGAAGGTTTTCTTACCAAGTGATATTTGACCATGTGTGAATCCAGTCAGCTTGCAGTTGGTTTTGGTACCATCTGCATTGTAACGTAGAAGCATTAGTATTACATATTTACTATGTGTTTGTATTAGTAACGTGGTGCGATTATCTGAATTTCAGGTAGAACATAATCTACCATGGTTTGCATTTTGTACAAGTTGCTGAAATGGAATGGATTCACAATTAGGTATTGATATATATATAAAGCGTTCATTGGGGATTTGTTCTTCTGTCACATTGTTGCAGAGAGTGCATGTATGTTTCCACATGTATGAAATCTGGAAGATTTCATTTATAGGTATGTTTTTGTTTTCCAGTACTTGTAGTAAGTACATTAGAAATTCTTGTGGATCTTCCTGTGAGTTTATAGTGAATTTCACCATTCCAGCACAGTAGTCCAATTGTTGTCTTATTCCATAAACACTATATGTGTTATCAGGATTGTTCGCTACATTTCTGTTATGTACTAACATTTGCATACACAATGGGTCTGTACTGTATAAGTAAATGTTGTCAACAATTGGTGGTAATTGAAATAGAATATTCATTGCTACATTTGCGTAGCAACTTACACCAACTATATTTGAGAGTTTAAATTGACCAGGTAGTTCTGTATCTGACTGCTTTTTTTGGAGTTTGTCTTCCTTCTTTGAAGAAGTACTTGGTTTACTTTCCCTAATTGATTCTTTTTTGCTTGTGGTACTTGATGAAGTATTACTTTCTTTTACTCTCTTTGGAGGATTTACAGTGACATCCTGTTGCATTTCTGTTTGATATATTTTTCTTTTATAACGTTTTACTTTTTGTGGAACAGAATATGTGTTTAGATGGGGGGTGTATAGTGAGCGAAGTCTATAGTATTCTAAAAAGCAAGGAACATCAGCGTTTACTTTACTTGCATCAAAGTTGATTAGGAATAGACCGTCAAGTGTACGTAAGCGTGATAGTGCTACGTAGCTCATGCCTTCTTTAAAGACTGTGTTACCAATATCTATCATTGCTTTGTCTAGGGTAAGACCTTGTGATTTATGAATCGTGACTGCGTATGCAAGAGTTAGAGAAAATTGTTCTCTGCGTACATACATGTCTTTGAAGAAAAGGAATCGAGCTGTTGAGCGTCCTATCCTTTTTACTTCTGAAAGTTTGTCAAAGAGAATATTGACAAACTGAATTTTGTTGTCACGTGGGTATGTTTGAAAGCCAACAACTGTACCCAGTGCTCCATTAACTAGTCCTTCGTCCACGTCAAGGTTACGTTTAAGCATTACTCTGCAATTTAAGGATCATTTCAATATCTTATCTAAGCCTGCTGTGTTTGAGATTGATTTTTCTAAACTATTTAGTCTTGTTGTGGCTTGGTCACACATAGGTAGTGTCATACCATGTACATCTAGTTTGTCTGTGGCGCTAAATTTCCATTATTGGTTGCATTTCTTTACTTAACATTATTTCATTGAATTTGAAACAGCTTGCAAGAGTTGGCATTAAGGCCATACAATTGACATTTTTGTGGGCTAATTGTTCCATAACATCTGTAGCACATGCATTATCGCCATAAAGTGAATTAATGTGCTGGGTTTTCAATATTGCTTCTTCTTCTTTAGAAAGTATACCAACTCTGATACTTTTAAAGATGTTGGCATAATTGAGATCTGCAGATTGCTGCATGTTTTCTGTTAATTCTCTGTATTGGAAATGTTGCCAGAGGTTGACATTTCCAATGCTGCCAACAGTTTTATGGCAGAGTTTGTGTCCTAATGTTTTAAAAATAGGCTCACCTTTTACTGGTGTCAATTGAAGAAGATCACCGAAAACAATAATGTGTTTTCCTGCAAAGAGCTCTTCATAGTTTGTTTTGAGTACTTCTTGTAATATGAGATGAATCAAAGCCAACATTAGGTTGGAGACCATGCTCACTTCATCTATTAGTAGCATTTTCATTTGTTTCAATACTCTGCGTAGTTCCATAGCAGCTTCTGCAGAAAGTTTGTAATAGTCTAATTTGTTCTGGTGTTCTACTGGCAATAGTAGTAATCGGTGTAACGTGACACCACCTATGTTGTAGGCGGCTAAACCTGTGGGGGCAGTGACAACAGCTGACAGTTTGTTGTTTGTCAATTGTTGAAGGAACCTACTGATGATTTTGATTAGGAATGTTTTGCCAGAACCAGCTTCACCACTGACGTACAGTAGTATAGGTTTATAATTATGGCAGGAACATTCTTTATTTTCATGTTGTACACCATGTGCAATTTGTTTTGTTACTTCTTCAAAAATGCTACTTTTTTCGTTGTTTAGTTTTGATTCTAGTATAGTTAAGTCTTCTTTATCTTCATACTGACACATGGTGTTTTCTACTTTTATCATAGCTAGTTCTGCCTCATTTATTAATAGTGGTTCTCCCAGTGGTTCTTGGCTTCCTGTTACAGAAGGTTGACTACTGTCAGGAGTGTCTTTATCTAGTTGGGCCTGGAGTTCTTCTTCGTGTTGCTGTTCATTGTGCAACATAGTTTTGTATTGTGTAAAGTTTACATCAGTTATAGTGCTTTCATTTGATTTGAAAGCATCTTCATGTGAGTCATAGTTTTCTAGTATTTCTTCTTCTTTTCTCCATGGTTTAAAGAGTTGTAGCAGGGACATATAATTTACTTCTTTATGTTGAGGAGTCTTCAATGACAATTTGATATGATTCATTAAATTTGGTTTAGTGAGTTTAACTAAGCTGCCTTCACAGTTTGTCACTCTGTATTTACCTTTTTTTCCATCAGGTTTTATATTATTTTTGTATGTGTAGTTTTGGGCTATGTGGTATAGACACATGGTTTCCAAAGTATTACTTCTGTTTGGGTAGTATGTGTCCAATAAATTGTTTTTTAAAATGTCTTGGCTGTTGGGATCACGTTTAGCTATTGTTTCTATATCTTCGTAGGATTTTACCTCTCTTTTTCTAGATTTAGCTGGACCAAGACTTAGCCATACTATATTTTCAGATTTACCATACAATGCAGTACCAGTTAAACAATCAGCTGCTTCATATGATCCACATTCTCTATGGGAGAGCATTTTTATGCCCAAGCTGTATAATTTCTGAGACACTGTTGTATCTGATGACAGGTCATTCCAGAGGTCTTGGAGCTCTGTTTTTTCTGCTTTGGTCAAGTATGCTGTGACATATCGTGCAACTGCAGTAGAATTGTCTGCAATATACTGCACATCTATGTTTGCATTCCATAAGTGGGCAATGATTGCATTGTAATCATTGATATATTTTTCTTCTTCTTTTCTTTTTATGTAATATGTATTTTTAGGTGACTTACCTTTAACACTATGTCTAACTGAAGACATGAGGTTGTTCACTTGACCTGTATTTGGAACTGGTCTAGGGAAACCAAATCGGCATTTGGTGTAGTATTTCCCTTTGTTTTTGTATTGCGACGACAATATTTGCCACATTTATGTCTTTGAAATTGTAAAATTTGTGCATGAAGATCACTATTTGTGGATTCTGATGGAATTTCACAAGTGACATATTTTTCAATAAACTGTAAAACAGTGGCATCACTGTCTTGACCAAATTTAGGAGCATCTTTAATCCATAAAAGAATGTGGATATGTGGTGTTCCTCTGGCTTGGGATTCTTTTCTCCAAAAGAAGTGTTGTACTTCTCCGAGGGGAGGAACAGTTTTATTACAAATAAAATGTAGCATATCAATGAAGCGATGGTGAAAATATCTTGAAACATTTACAGGATCCAAAGAACAACGTTCTCCTGGTGTTAGTATATCTATGTTTGTTTTGTTTTTATTTGATATGCGTAGGAAATCATGTAAATCTTCCCATGCATATTCTGCACAACTTAATGTAACAAACCAAGTGGGTGGGCCAAGGTTTCTGATCATACAACGTACATCTAATGACGTTGAAACAGTACTCTTTAGTACCATGCATATTTTCTAATAGATTTCTAATATTTGATTGTAAAACCTCATCCTTTTGTTGCACTTTTTGTAATAATTGTGTAGCTGTCATATTTTGAAAGTGTGATCCTGATTTTAATATGTGTGCAACGCCGTAACATAAAGTTGGTAGTTCACTTTCAAAGAGTAGGGGGAATATGTATTCCACATTTTGTCTAAATCTGGGATCTTCAGAATACATCCGTAATGAGCGGTATTCTGAAGCTTATATTTGAATAGGTCTATCATCATACCTTCCTCCTTTGCCAGTAGGAAAGAGTAGAGGAAAAGCACGTTCTTCTATACTTTTTTCCCATATGCTGATTGGTGATCCTTTTGTTTGACGCATTTGGTACGTTTCCAGTGCATCTTCTATGGTGTCATTAGAGTACAAAGGATGAATTGTATAATGGTCTAAAGTATTTTATATTGTAGCAGGATCTAGGAGCTCAAATTGACCAGCTTCTTGTGTTTCTTGAATTATTTCAGTTGTATCCTTCAAGTTTTATTCAATATTAATTTCTTTGTAATATTCATTATTCTCTTTAAGATATTGCAAGGCATGTCTAACTTTATGTAAATCTACCAGCTGTTGCCATATTTTTGATGTCTTTTGTAGGTACTCCATTTACTAAGATAATTAAAGATTGCTGCATTGGACGTTGCACTCCTAGAGTATGCACATTTTCTTTTAAATCTAATGGCAAATAAACTACAAATGCCTTTTACCAATTCAGAGGGAGGTAATTTTGCTGTTTTTGGTTGAAGGCGTATTATTGCTTGAAATGGGTGCACTGTTTGAATTATGATGCTCTCATATAAATTAAGTTGCAGTAGGGGTTTTGGTAGTGGGTATAATTCCAAATTATTTGTGATAGCACGTGATGGAGTTTGGTTGTTGTCAAGTTTTGTAGTGCAGTAACTGCAAAGGATTAAGGGGTCAGTTATTTCGTATTTGTTTTCTGCTACAAGGTAGAGAACTAATTCAAACCATTTAGATTCTTCATTGTCTTCTATTTTGTATGATAGGTCTGCAGTTTTTGTGTTACTTTTATAAAAAGTTCTGCGGCAACATACACACACATGGTTTGGTACTTCAGCTGATGTACTTTTACATTTTAGTATTTCTTTTTTGTATGTGTTTAGTAAAAGGTTGCCATGTGTAGAATTGTTGCTAATTTGGTTTAAAGCCATTTCATTCTGTAAGTGGCTTTCACTTCCAAAATATTTTTTCTGGATATAGTCAATTTCTTCAAGTAGGTCTTTTGCTGTACCATGTAGAAGAATGTTATTTAAATTGGCTAGTGCTAAAGCAGGACTTTTAGCATAGTACAGTTTATAAACTAGATTTCTTATAGCTGCATGATCTGTTGATATCCTTTTGATATCATGGAAGGTGGTTTTACAAATACGTCCTGCAATGCAGGCCAATGAATGTCCATGTAGTCCTGTGTACTTGCGCATTGGACAGGTATCCATATTTTGCAGTAGTTTAATTTTGATTTTGTCTTTGCTTTTTACATATTGATTGAGGAATTGGCGTAAAGACTTGAAAAATTGTTTGGGAATGTTACACATTGACGTGCATGGCCATTTGTACACTAGCAGGGTAATTCATAGAATTTCGCACAAAAGTGATGCACGCGGCTGGCGCACAGTGTGCACGTGCAAATGTCTGCGCCAGCCGCGTGCGCTAAAATCGATTTCTGCGCACAGCGTATTCATGGATTTTAGCCTCCAAAACCAGCCGTTGCGCAGAGTGGCGCAGCGACCCTGCAGCAGCACCAATTACGTCCCCAAGAACGCCCTCGCGCAAGGAAAAGCCATCAAAATTCCCAATTCAGCGCAAAGGGCTGCGCTAACCCTGGACCAGTTTACAGGGCTGCCAAACAGCAAACGCCAAGCGGGGAACGTGTATTACTGGGGTGCGCGTGAAGTTTCACACGCGAAAGGGCCTGTGCGAGTGGGGTACGTGTATTACTGGGGTTTGCGGGAAGTTTCACACGCGATTTCAGCAGGGTACGTGTATTACAGGGTTCGTGGGAACTTTCACACGTGAAAGGGCCTGTGCGAATGGGGTACGTGTATTACGAGGGTGCACAGGAAGTTTCACACACGATTGGCCTGGGTACGTGTATTTCAGGAGTGCGTGGGAAGTTTCACACGTGATTGGCCTGTCTACGTGTATTTCAGGTGTGCGCGGGAAGTTTCACACGCGATTCGCCTGGGTACGTGTATTTCGGGGGTGCGCGGGAAGTTTCACACGCAATTGGGCCTGGGTACGTGTATTTCAGGGGTGCGCGGGAAGTTTCAAACGCGATTGGGCTTGGTACGTGTATTTCAGGTGTGCGCAGGAAGTTTCACACATGATTGGCCTGGGTACGTGTATTTCAGGGGTGCGCAGGAAGTTTCACACGCGATTGGGCTTGGTAGTGTATTTCAGGGGTGCGCGGGAAGTTTCACACGTGATTGGGCTTGGTACGTGTATTTCAGGGGTGCGCTGGAAGTTTCACATGCGATTGGGCTGGGTATGTGTATTTCAGAGGTGCGCGGGAAGTGTCACACGCAATTGGCCTGGGTACGTGTATTTCAGGGGGGCGTGGGAAGTTTCACATGCGATTGGCCTGGGTACGTGTATTTCAGGGGTGCGCGGGAAGTTTCACACGCGATTGGAGTAGGGTACGTGTATTACCGGGCTGCGCATGAAGTCTCACACACGATTTTGCTGTCAGAGCGGGTGAGACAGTGTGGGTCCTCCCAGGTGTCCCCTCTAACCCCTCCACGGCCCCTGCAGGCAGCCCACACCACAGGGGACTACCCCGCACCCCTGGTCATGTCCCGCAGGCAGCACATCCACCATGGGCATGCCCCCCAGCCAAGCCACATGTCACGTTGCAATATGATCACCAACTCATGTCTCCCAGCACCCCCACCCCCCAGCAGTGCAGGGCACCTGCCAGCAGGCCCCCACACATGTCCCCCAGCACCCCACCCCCAGCAGTCAGGGGCACCTGCCAGCAGGCCCCATACATGTCTCCCAGCACCCCCACCCCTCAGCAGTCAGGGGCACCTGCCAGCAGGCCCCCACACATGTCCCACACATGTCCCCCTGCACCCCCACCCCCCAGCAGTCAGGGGCACCTGCCAGCAGGCCCCCGCACATGTCCCCCTGCACCCCCAACCCCCAGCTGTCAGGGGCACCTGCCAGCAGGCCCCCACACATGTCCCCCAGCACCCCCACCACCCAGCAGTCAGGGGCACCTGCCTGCAGGCCCCCACACATGTCCCACAAATGTCCCCCTGTACCCCCACCTCCCAGCAGTCAGGGGCACCTGCCAGCAGGCCCCCACACATGTCCCCCTGCACTCCCACCCCCCAGCAGTCAGGGGCACCTGCCAGCAGGCCCCTACTCATGTCCCACACATGCCCCCCTGCACCCCCACCCCCCAGCAGTCAGGGGCACCTGCCAGCAGGCCCCGCACATGTCCCCCTGCACCCCCAACCCCCAGCAGTCAGGGGCACCTACCAGAAGGCCCCCACACATGTCCCCCAGCACCACTACCCCCCAGCAGTGCAGGGCACCTGCCAGCAGGCCCCCACTCATGTCCCACGCATGTCCCCCAGCACCCCCACCCCCTAGCAGTCAGGGGCACCTGCAGCAGGTCCCCACACATGTCACCCAGCACCCCCACCCCCCAGCAGTCAGGGGCACCTGCCAGCAGGCCCCCACACATGTCCGCCAGCACCCCCAACCCCCAACAAAGACAGGCATGCATTAATGTGTGCATTCCCCATGCTGCTCCGCATTTTGCATTGTAACACATGCATCAACCATGTGGTTCACACATTACTGGTCTCACATGCATGACCATGATGTCCCTGCACACACACATACGTACATGGCCTATGTCATACATACAGGCAAGTATCAGGCAACCAGCACCCTGCAACATGCCCTGTCTCACACAGAAATGCTTGGCCACATACCGCCACTTACCGCTCAACTCTGGACGGGTCTGCCTCCGAAGGATCTGGGCGTGGAGCACTGGGCCTACGTTTTCCAGGACCCTCATCTGGATGGTACTCATGCTGCCTCGGCCCCCCTCCACGAGGCGCCGGGCATTGTTGAGGGTCCTGGACCTCAAGTCCTCCCAGCGCTTCTTGACATGTTGGTAGCTGCGGGTTGCCACCCCCTCCGTTGATGGCAACCACTGCGTCATCCCAGATCCTCTCCCGTCCTTCCTTGTTGGCACATCTTGTTCCGAAGAGGGCATCATAATGCCCCAGGACATGCTCCACCAGGACACCAACTTCGGTGTCAGTGAAGCTGGTGGCCCTCTGCCTCTCTGGCTGGGGGTTGCCAGTGGTGCCAGAAGGAGATGTGCCCGACATGGCAACCCCAGAGGCAGGAGTGGGTGGGCAACTGGTCCCTGGGGCTGGGCTGTGGAGCGATGGAATCCCAGTCGGGAGTCTTCTATTCCAGCAGGGGTGGACACAGCAACTGCACCCCTGCAGATGGCTGATGTGCAGGCACCAAATAGCAGGGCATGTGGGCAGCAGGCAGGCAGCAGCAGAAGGCTGGTGGGAGCATGCTCGGGGCTCTTGGGGGCAGAAAAATGGCCTTCAGGGCAGGAGTCTGGTCTTCTGTGTGTGTACGCGTGGCCAGCTTGATACGGAGTGATTTGGCACATGAAAATCTTGCATGTCAGCGCGTAATTCGAGGAAAGGCCCTTAGCGCATAAGCGCATCAGCACACGGAGCGATATCAGTGGACCAAAGGCCCTTAGCGCGTAAGCACATCTGTGACGTATTGTGCACGGACGTTGCCCTTTCGCATGTAAAACTTGCCGTGCACCCCTGAAATACATGTACTCTGCTCGAACAGGGCCCTTTCGCGTGTGAAACTTTACGCGAAACCCGTAATACACGTACCCTGCTGAAATCGCGGTTGAAACTTCACGCGAACCCCAGGAATACACGTACCCTGCTGAAATCGCGGGTGAAACTTCCCGCGAACCCCAGGAATACACGTACCCTGCTGAAATCGTGGGTGAAACTTCCCGCGACCCCCAGGAATACACGTACTCCGGTCAACAGGGCCCTTTCACGTGTAAAACTTCACGCTGTACCCCAGAACTACACGTACCCCGCTCGCTCGCAAAGGGCCAATATTTCTGGCGGTCGTGTGAAGTTTCACACGCGATAGGCCCTTTGCGAGTGGGGTACTTGTATTTCTGGGGTGACCCGGAAGTTTCACACGCGATTTCAGCAGGGTACGTGCATTTCTGGGCTTCGCAGGAAGTTTCACACGCGATTCCAGCAGGGTACGTGTATTTCTGGGGTTTGCGGGAAGTTTCACACGCGATAGGCCCTGTGCGAGTGGGGTACGTGTATTTCAGGGGTGCAGGGGAGTCCTACACGTGAATTGGCAATGTGGTTCCTCCCCGGTGTTCCCTCTACACTGTCCACGGCCCCTGCAGGCAGCCCACACCACAGGGGACTACCCTGCACCCCTGGTCATGTCCTGCAGGCAGCCCATCCACCATGGGCATGCCCCCCAGCCAAGCCACATGTCACTTTGCACTGGTGATCACCAACGCATTACCCCCTTGCACCCCCACCCCCCAGCAGTGCAGGGCACCTGCCAGCAGGCCCCCACTCATGTCCCACTCATGTCCCCTTGCACCCCCACCCCCCAGCAGTGCAGGGTATCTGCTAGCAGGCCCCACTCATGTCCCACTCATGTCCCCCAGCACCCCCACCCGCCAGGAGTCTGGGGCACCTGCCAGCAGGCCCCCACTCATGTCCCCCAGCACCCCCACCCCCCAGCACTGAGGGGTACCTGCCAGCAGGCCCCCACTCATGTCCCACTCATGTCCCCTTGCACCCCCACCCCCCAGCAGTGCAGGGTACCTGCTAGCAGGCCCCACTCATGTCCCACTCATGTCCCCCAGCACCCCCACCCCCCAGCAGTCTGGGGCACGTGCCAGCAGGCCCCCACTCATGTCCCCCAGCACCCCCACCCCCCAGCACTGAGGGGCACCTGCCAGCAGGCCCCACTCATGTCCCACTCATGTCCCCTTGCACCCCCACCCCCCAGCAGTACAGGGCACCAGCCAGCAGGCCCCCACTCATGTCCCACTCATGTCCCCTTGCACCCCCACCCCCCAGCAGTGCAGGGCACCTGCCAGCAGGCCCCCACTCATGTCCCACTCATGTCCCCTTGCACCCCCACCCCCCAGCAGTGCAGGGCACCTGCCAGAAGGCCCCCACCCATGTCCCCCAGCACCCCGACCCCCCAGCACTGAGGGGCACCTGCCAGCAGGCCCCCACGCATGTCCCCTTGCACCCCCACCCCCAGCAGTGCGGGGCACCTGGCAGCAGGCCCCCACTCATGTCCCCCTGCCCCCAGGTCATGACGATCCTCAATCATGGTCCTTATGGCCAGCCTCCCCAGCCCAAAGACCCAACCAAGTATTGCATCCACCCACATAGAAAAGGCAATTACATGATAGAACCCCAATGGCAAGTATGTGAATGAACACATGTCCGTCACACACAAACAATGGTTGCAAGTGAATGTGAAAACCCATATCATGACATGCATGAAACCAATGAGATAATACCACACATCGAAGTATGAAGAAAAAAATGTATTAAACGCAACATTAATGGAATTAAAATCAAACAAACAACAATAGGAATAAAAAAAGAAAATCTGCATGTCTGTAAAATAATGAAAAACAAGAAATCATAATCCAAAGGAAAGGTGTCCAAAGTCACAGTCCAACAAAGCAAATCCAAGGGAAAAAAAAAGTGAAAACCATTGCTCCATTGGGAAATCCCAAAAAAAGAGATGAATCCAATAGTGAACTATACACAGATGAACAATCCAGGGTCCATGATCCCAACTGAAGAAATGAAACCTATCAAAAATACTACCTAATGAAAAACTTTATACAGAAACGTGGTGCATTGTCCAAGCGCAACCAAAATAAAGAAAAAACCAAAGGAAACCTAACACTATCTAACTATTTACAAGGGCAGCGGGCTAGTCCGACGGCTCACTTTTGGATGTCCCGGGCCAGAGCATCATCAAACTCCTGCTCAATGTCCCGGAGGTGGTCCTCTTCCATGGCCCGAGGGTTCGCAGGGACGACAACATGTCCTCCAACTCCCTGCGAATCGCCTCGAGGCACTCGGCCCGCCTCAGGGCCCTCTGCATGGAGTTCTCCGCCCTGACCATCATGAGCCGTGCCTCTTCTGCCCGCTGCCGCTCCGCATCTATGGCATGGCCTAACCGCTGCCACACGGAAGACACTTCGCGTCCTGGGTCCTCCTGCCCTCTGGCCGATGCCTGCCTCTCTGATGACGAAGGCCCCGTGCCATCATGGCTCCCACCTTGTTGCTGCTGCTGCTTTGCCTCTGCCCGTGCCCTGGCTCTTGCTGCCTGCACATCCTCCTCCGGCTGGGGTGCAGTTGTTGAGGTGGCCACCCTGCTGGACGCCCGACTCCCGACTGTGGCAGGGATGTGTCCTCCACCAGCCTGGCCGCAGGGTCAGAGGCAGCTCCACAGGGCACCCAGGTGACACATGGGTGGGAAGATGGCACCGAGTATGACTGGCATATACGGGGTTCAGTTGAGGAGGGGGTCGGAAGAAGGCCCAGCAAACGGAGGAATCCGGCCCTGGTGACCTGTCCCAGTAGGTCAATGTGGTCAACGAAGCATTCCAGACGACATGCAGTCTCCCCATGAAAAGTCTGCATTTCGCCTTGCATGGCCCGTTGACGCAACGCCACACCACCCAGGACAGGCTCAACCCGGTCCGGATAGCCACGTCCGCAGGCAGAGGAAGGCCAGTTGTCGTAAGCTCATCCCCTGCCTGAAAACGGGTCTGGACGTAGGTATCCCTGCTGGTGCAGGATGATGCAGTCACAGGATCGGGGACAGGATTACACACAGGCACCTCTGTGGCGGCCTGTGCTGCCTCCTGTCCCTGCCCCTGCACTGCACCACTAGCACCAGTGGAATCCCCACCTCCAGACCGCGTCTCTGTCCCTTGCACGGCCTCCTCCTCCACCAAACCCCCCACCAACCTGGATGACTCCGTGCCATCTTCCTCCGTCGGGCCCTGTAGGGTCTCAGCTGCCCCTTCTGCTGCCGAGGAGTCCAACTCCGCCTCTTGGACCTCCCCTCTGCAGCTGCGACCAGGGCTGCGGCACCGGACTCCTCAATCCCCGACGAGATGACAACCTGGGAGGGGAGCCGGGCCTTGCAACTCCGGCTGGCGGTGCGATCCCTGCCGCTGTGCTCCACAGCACCCTCTCCGCCCTCTTCATCATTCGACGCTGCAGACAGGGAGAGATAGGACACAGGCATCAGGGCACTGTACAATGGACTCATACACACATGACAGTTGCACACGAGTGTCATTGTCAAACTTCAGACATGGCATCACAATCCCCAACACACATGTAATTTCAAATCACACACATGAGCTATTCCACAGCCATATCGCAACAGCCAGCACCATCCATACACATACAACAGCATGAGCAGGCAAAGGTGAGCCAGACATCACATGAGACACAGAGAGTGCACTAGACATGCACACACGCCACCACACTTACATGCATGTGTACACCTCCACCAAGTGTCGCAGTGATGAGATCGGCATCCATGTCACATCTGGCAATCAGTCTTCTACATATCAGTCTCACATGCATCCATGTTGCATGACAGTTGCACACTTGTCAGATACACATACATGCACATGTACACAGTGCAGATACATGCAGCTGGAACCAACATCCATGTGTGACACCACAACCTTGACAACTGACATACACAGTCATTCAAACATGTGTGCTCACACATCTGCATTTGGCCTGCATGCTTACCCACAAATACACCATCCATGTGTCTTACACATGAAAGGACTTGCAAGTGTCAGCCTCACAGCACTGTACATACACATCCATACATGGCCCTACAAAACCACATGTGCAACCTGCACACTACTGAAACACCACCACACGCTCAGCGTCCAATCAGTATGCATGTACACTTACCGCTCAACTCCAGATGGGTGTGCCTCTCAAGGACCTGGACGTGGAGCGCTGGGCATACGTGTTCCATGACCCTCATTTGGTCTTCCGACAGGTGGCCCTGGCGCCCCTTAGCATCTGCTGCCTTCAAGAGGCGCCGGGCCTTGTTGAGGGTCCTGGACCTGAAGTCCTCCCAGCGCTTCTTGACATGATAGAATTCGCGGACTGCCACCCCCTCCGTGTTGATGGCAGTCACGATGTCCGTCCAGATCCTGGTACGTCCTTCATTGTCGGCGCGTGACCTTCTGAAAAGGGCATCATACTGCCCCAGGACTTGCTCCACCAGGACACCAACTTCGGTGGCAGTGAAGCTGGTGGCCCTCTGCCAGTGCCGCCAGATGGTGTAGTGCTGGACATGGCAACCCCAGAGGCAGGAGTGGGTGGGCAACTGGGTCCTGGGGCTGGGCTATGGAGCGATAGAATCCCAGTCGGGAGTCTTCGGTTCCAGCAGGGGTGGTCACAGCAACAGCACCCCTGGATGACGTGCAGGCAGCAAATGGCAGGGCACGTGGGCAGCAGGCAATCAGGCAGCAGCAGATGGCAGGTGGGAGCGTGCTCGGGGCTCTGGGGGGCAGTAATTCGGCCTTCTGGGCAGGAGCATGGTCTTCCATGTGTGAACGCGTGGCCAGCTTGATACGGAGTGATTTGGCACGTGAAAATCTTGCACGGCAGCGTGTAATTCGAGGAAAGGCCCTTAGCGCGTAAGCGCGTCAGCGCACATACGCAATTTCATTGGACCAAAGGTCCTTAGCGTGTAAGCGCGTCTGTGACGTTACGCGCGCGGGTGTTTCCCTCATAGCACGTGATGACAGAGCACACGTGGAAAAGCTGCACGTCCGAGTGTCAGCACGTGTAATTGGAGGAAAGGGCACGTACACACGTAAGTGATGTGTGGGCCGGTTTAAAAGGTACGTGTAGGACACCATTTCTTTGTACGTGCTTTTTGTGGAGAGCGAGTGGGTGGATTCTGTACTTCTTGTCAGTTCACACGCGATTACATCACAGCGTTTCAAGTTCATACTCCCTGTTACCTCTGACAGCTTTCATTTTTCTACTTTTTTTGGGCCTGTTTCCTCAAACAGTGTTCACTTCTCCTTTTGTCCTGTCTCCTCAGACAGCGTACAATTCTTCTTTTGGCGGGGGTGTTGCCAACGCGCACACATGCGTATTTTTCACGTTCTTTTTCCAGGCAAACGGTGAGTTCCGCAAGTACTTAGCAACTGTGCTTGCCCCATGTGTCGTGTACCCCTTCAGAGGTCATTGTAGGCTGCGTGTATCACGCATACGCTTATTTTTGTTTTTCTAGGTGCCACAGCGTAGTGCGGGTTCATTTTTCCAGGCACGTGGTCTACGAGGGGTTGCGTGCATGTTTACTTTTGTTTTTGGGCTGTGTTAAGGAGAATTATCTGTTTAGGCTGTATTTCCTAACCTAGTGAGTCCCCCAGCAGCTTTGCTGGATTTCTGGAGTTTGTTTTTTCATCCTTCCAAGAGTGAGACTCTTTTTCTCCCACTCTTGGACATGATTTGTGGTATTTCTTTGAATGTTAATGTGTTCTATGGGCTATGGGGTCTTTTACTCCATAGGGTCGCATGTGTTTTGCTATGTGTGTTACACAGCACCCTCCGTGCCGTAACACTGGGGTGTCCTAGGTGACCCCCACCATAGACTCCATACCCTGGGACTGACTACTGTCTCCCAGGGCATGTAAAGTCACCATTGGCTTTACTAGACCTAAATTTACCAACAGAACTAGTACAAACCATCCTATTGTGGACGTACTGGTAGGGGTAATTCGATTACCCCTGGGTCTGTTGTTCGAGGGGGCACTGTCCCGTCCCCCCTCGTCGAGTTTTGGCTGGTGGCAGTGGATACTACTTTTTATATTCAACCGCGAATATATTCCTATGGGATTTTCCCATTGGTGGAGGCTAATACTTTTTCTATATAGCCTCGGTCATACCGCCGGTTTATTAAATTAATATAAATTCCCCGGTTGGTATTTTCTGCCAGAACTCGGTTTTTAAATGGCGTATGTGTTCGCCTCTGTAACTCCAACCCAAAGGTTGAGCTCTTTGTTCCACTTTTGGAGGGCTTCTGCACAGAAGCCCTCCAGACTGGTGCCATTCTGTCTGGGTACCACAGGGGGTGTGGGAGGGGGTTTAGGCACCCTGGACTGAGTAGCCTTGCCAACTCAAGTCTCACTCTGGTGTGATTGGCCCAAGTGGTGAGCCGCCCTGCTCACCACTTAGCATGTTTAATTGACAGCTAGGCTGAATGAATGGGGGTTTTCTGCATAAAAGCAGGGCTTTGGGGACTGGAACTTCAGAAGTCGCCACAGGACCTAAGAATCCGACGAGGGAGAAGCTGAGCCGACCTGCAACGACGACACCACCAGTGGAGCCCTGCTGAACCGGCTCACCACTTCCCAACGACAGATGAGATCTCCCTGCCGGAGAGTCTTCTTCCCTTTGACTGGTGGGAACAACCAGTCCCTTGCTTTTTCTTTGCTTCCAGATGTCTAGTGGTCGAATTTCCCGTGCTGAGCACCCCGGCAACCGGATAGCCACTAACCACTGTACTGCGACCAAAAGGTGGTGCCTTGTGACTGAGCACTCCGCGTCTGGTCTCTTCCCTGGTGGTGCAACGATCTTCAACTTTCCTCTACGACAAGATCATCTCTTCTTCTGGCAAAGTCCCGACTTGCATCCACCACCAGGAACAACTGCCCCCGCCGGAGCTGTCTCTCCACTTTCAAGGTACTGTGTGCGCCTGGCTTCCCTTGAAACGGTTAGCGTGAGGTGTCTTAAATCCTTACCTTTCCACTGGGTCACCTCCAGACCTTCTTAACTTTTGTTCTAAAACTGGTCCAACCTTTATGTGACATTTTGCTACACAGACTTGAAGTGCATTTCCACTGTGGTACTTTTGGGACATACCGCCTTGCCTCTCTCCGAGTGGGCCTGGCCTCTGAACTTTGTGATCTACAGTAGACCCTGCCTTGCTTGCCTTGCATTTGCTTCGTAAAAGTGTTGGTACTGAGTTGGTTTCAAACCCTGCCTTTTTCTCTCCCTTTCTAACGAATACTAGAGTTCCATCTAGGTTAAAGCACTCACCTCTGTCTGCAAATAAGTGGTGCCGTTGAACCAAGACTTGTCGAAATATTGTTATGGGATTGATATATACTTATAGTAACTGTGATTGAAGTTGTTTGCCATATTAGTGCCAGTGTGTTTTTCATAGATGTGTTTTTAAATAAATAATTATATATCTTACACCCAAGCTCTGATCAGTGTCTGCTTGTTCTACTGTGTAAATTGCCCTATTTTGTATACTCTAAATACTGCCTAACTCGTCTTGAGAGAAGTCTGACTGCTCAGCCACAGCTACCAGGTAAATCTGGGTGGTGCAGACTGCTACCAATTGGGTTTACTGCTAACTCCTGTAGTCTTAAACTTTTTCCAGTGGTCCCAGAGGGAAGTGCACAGGTTTCTGCCTAACAGGCTGCCTGTGCGTTGCGTGACCCGTCATCTTCCCCCAGGGGTCACAGACAGCCTTGTTAGAGCTCTAGGGTCCGAATTCCATCTAGTACCCTACCCCTTTGACCCCCAATTGCCCAGGACAATAGTTTACTGTTCCTCCCATATGCACAACAACATCAGTGGCATGGTTGGGAGGCGACCAAGCGGTAAGGGAGGCAAAGGTGGCTGACCTTCAAAAGGTGGACGTGGTGGGCGCAGTAGGGGACGTGGCCGGGATTTGCAGGGTGCCCCTATGCCCCCATGTGTGGAGGACCAATCAGGGACACCCATGCCCCCCCATGGTTGAGGGAAACGTGGCTGAGACCATCCCAGCTCAGCCCTTGTTGGACCAGCCCATTGTCGCACCTGACCTGGCACAGGATGACTCCCTGGCTGACTTCCAGGTCAGCAAGTCTAAGACACGTGTGGCGGTGCAAGTTGTGACCAAGCCACGTGGATCTGGGGCAGCTATGTCATCTGCTGCCCCAAGTATG
Organism: Ambystoma mexicanum; assembly: GCF_040938575.1. Taxonomy (NCBI): domain Eukaryota; kingdom Metazoa; phylum Chordata; class Amphibia; order Caudata; family Ambystomatidae; genus Ambystoma; species Ambystoma mexicanum. Next base: position 422,876,205 of record NC_090937.1, on the reverse strand, counting down.
CAGGGTCGTGAGGCTGCAGGGGCAGCTGCAGCTCCATCCGCCCCAGCTCTGACTCTCCCAGCCAGGACAGTGTCGGCCCTGGTCCATCATACTGATGTTCCCCCTGCCCACATCACACTTCAGACAATGCCTGCACCAAGTCCTATGGTCAATGTGCATTCGCACACTCCAACAACCCAGTCCACCGGTGATTCTGCCCCTACTGACCAGAGCGGTGTTAGCCACTCTGGCTCCGCTCCACCTTCTAAAAAGAGGAATAAGGGTGCTCTGGCACGACAGGCTGAGACCCCAGGCATGGCTACACACTCCGGTACCTCAAGGAAGCCTTGCTTCAATGATTCGGAACTTGATGCACTTGTGAGCTATGTGTTGGCACATAGCCACGAAACGGTGGTGACTGCAGGGTCCAAGACTACACCTGGTCAACGTAAGGCACACTGGCAGACCATCGCCGACCACATAAGTGCCCTTGGATTTGTGAGGCGCTCATCTGATGATTGCTACAAGCGGTGGAACGACCTGAAACGCAGAGCAAAGAACAAGCTGGCCTCAAGTCATGCCGCTACTCTGGTGACTGGCGGTGGGTCTCCACAAGAGGACAACAAACTTACTGAACATGAGTCTGTTGCTGGGACCTTCGTCACAGAGGAACAGATCCGAGGTGTGGGAGAACTACCCGATTATGACACATTGTCCGGTGAGTGCTCATGCGTGTGTGTGTAATGCATGTGCATGTTGTTTGGGTGATGGGTTCTGATTGAGTGGCAGGTGAGGGTGTGTATGACTGAGTAGTATGGGTCACCCATGTGCTTCATCCAAAACATTCTGCGGCCTTGAATTTGGGCGTGACACTATCCCTTCTGCCCACAGTAGTAATTTAGCGCAACATTACGGCAGTTGCCCTTGAGGTGGCATCATGCAACAACATTGTTTGTATTTTTCAGTGTTCTTTCAGGCTGATTGTTTCAATTCTCCCACTTTTGCAACACATTCCTCAGCCCTATTGTGACATATGTGACATGCTTCTGTCATTGAAGAACTCCACTTTGGCCCACATGTGTCACCTTGGTAGTTGAATGATTTGACCATTCAGGCAGAATGAGTATTGTCCTGATCACATGATGTTTTTGGGCCTGTTTGAATGTGGAACATGCTAGTTGTTTCCTGTCATGTTGAAGTGCACAACCATTGATGTGTACATGGCCCTGCAATCACTGTATTTTTGTACACTGGATGTGTTGCAGTGTGTGGCACATGGCATATCTTTTCACACTATGTTGCATTTTTCATCTCTTCATGTCCATGTCACATGGATGGGTGACAGTACTCATTCACTGACATATGGATTTACTTGTGGAATGTACCATGGCTATGGTACATGCCATCTGTGTGATGGCATGTGTCATTTATGTGTATAGGACATGCCACTCACAGGCCAATATGTGATGGCAGTGCTTCCCAGCATGCAGCAAATGTGTTGCTCTTCCATCTTGGTGTCATCGGTGTCTGACTTTTGCCACCCCTTCCAACTCTGTGACAGTGCATGCATGGGAGGGTTATAGTCATGTGGGACATGTGTAAATCATGTACTGGTTCTGTAGCTTGTCAGGCCTATTTGTGTGCTATGGTGCTAATGCCTGTTTCCATTTTTTGTCTTTCAAGTTTTTGCAGGGGATGACGCACTTGATGCTGTTGAGGTTGAGGAGATGGTGCAGACCCAGGAAGAACCTGAGGCACAACCGGTCACCAGTGGGGAACGTGGTGTGGTGGTGGGTGAGAACCCACTCTTGCTGCAGATGATTCTGTCAAGGGGTGTCTCTAGGTGCACATCCCCAGACCTCTATTCAGGCGCTGATTCGGATGATGAAACCTATGTGGCGTTTCAGGTAAGTGTTTCTGGAAGGGGTTCTTTTCTGTCCAACCCACCTGCACCAGGGGTAGAACCCTCTATGGGGATGTCAGTGTTGGTTAGTCAGCCTTTGGCGGTTACGGGTGCAGGGTCACACTCCACAACATCTGATCCTGTTCCTGGGCCAGCAGATCAGAGGGGGAATGCAGTCCTGCAGCCTCAGGCAGTGCCGGCACAGCAAGGCGCAGATCGCCTTGCCCCAAACAGGTGTGGGTCCCACCGACGTGGTGGCTGTATGCCATCAGGCAATACCGCATGGGAACAATCCATGTACGGTATGGCAACCCAACAGGCAGCATCAGTTGAGATGATGGCTCAGGCAATGGAGAGGGTGGTCACTTCCATTGTCCCCCCGGAAAGGCAGATGGAGCAACTACAGCAGGCAACAGACTCCATTTGCCAATCACACAGGGAGGACATGTTGGCGTCCAACAGGGACAGACGGGCGGCACTGGAGACTCTACGCCAATCGATATCAATAGAGTCCCAAGGCCACAGGGAAGCCCTGAGGATAGAACTCTATCACCTCAGGGAGACTCTTGTTGACCTTGAGACTTCCACTAACTTGAGGACAGAACAGCAGCTGGAGCGGCTCACACGTTCGCTCTCAGCTGAGATGCAGGCAACTCGGGAGGAGATCCGGGCAGCACGTCAGGTGCTGCAGGGGGATCTCCGCACTATAATCCTCCAGAACGAGACCTTCCACACCTGCATGCTTGCTGCCATGGAGGACCATACCAGCGCTTTGCGTGGGCTGCCTCCCATAGCACCACCACCTCCTGTGGCAGCAGCAGAGGGTGTTCAGAGCGCCAGCAGCAGTTCTCCCACATTGGCATAGCCGTGCAGGCCATGAGCCCATGGAGGTGTTTTTTTTTCCACACAGGTGGCTGTTGGTGCGCTCCCTGTTGGGCTGTTGGTGCGCACCCTGTCCTCGGACCTCCTGGATGGCCTTATCCCCCCACCCCCCGGCCCCCACATGGCCATTTTTGATTTTTGATTTTTGATTTTTTGATTTTTGATGATTTTTTGACAGTGTGTTGCCTTGTGTGGCTCCCGTGGACATCCACTGTATTCGGCTGGGCACATGCAGGCTTGTCCTGAGTTTGGGTTCGATGCTTGGGTTCATGAGACACACACCCCTCCTGCTTCCCATTTCCATGGGCTTGCAAAGGGTGTGAGCAAGTGACAGTGATGTACACAGTGATGTTGGGCTCCCATGAGCTGTGTGGGCAGTCTGTAGTCAATACTGTGTAGACATTGCTTGTGTATATTGTTGTTGTATTGTACACTGCATGTTGTAATTAAGTATGCTTCTGCTTCCATGTCTCCCTCTAAATTTGCAGGTTCATTCCTCATGTCTTCACAAGGCTATCTACTTTGGAGATGGAGTTCATGTTGTATGCAGTACACAGACAAGTTTTGAAGCCTGCAAGACTACAGTTGGAAGGGGGCTATGTGGTGGCATATTCAGGTTGTAAGACTACGACTACTTTAACTTAGTGCTGTCATGTTTTAGTTATGTTTGAGCTTGTGTAGCTGCATTGTATTGTTGGTAAGTATTTGGTCATGTGTGTTGTTAGTTCAACATTACTGGGAGGATATTATGCGTGGCCAGTTTCCATTAGGGACACTGTACTTGTGACACTTGTGTCAGGTTTTTGGATTGCTTTGTTTGCTCTCACATAGCATGACATGCCATGGTGTGTTGGGTGGCGGTGCTGGGGATGGGTTGGGTGACATGGCACTGTTCTCATGTTGTATTTTGCAAGGGGGTAATGAATTTAGCAGCATATGTGTCTTTTGATGACACAGCATTGGTGGTGTTTCTGTAGGTAGGGATGCACACATTGTGAGACTTCCAGGTGACCAATCTCAGGCTGGTATGGTTGTGACAGTTGACTGTCCCTTATGTCATCATCATTGATTGTCAGATGGTATGTGGCAGGGCTGTGTGCACTCTACAGGGGTGTGATTCTAAGTGAAGTAATTAGCTACCAGCTGCGTTCGGGCTGCCTCACCCCGTGCCCTTTCCCCTCCCATGCGCAGCGGGCGTGCATGTGGTTGGGGATGTGGGGACACCACCATGTCCACCGGCAGGCCCTGGCGTGTTGCAACGTTGTGCAGGACACATGCTGCCACTATGATCCTGCACTCTACTGGGAGAGCGTATAACAGCTGCCCGCCAGAACGGTCAAGGGAGCGAAAGCGTGACTTGAGCACTCCGAATGTGCGCTCCACTATGCCCCGGGTTGCAATATGGGCTGTGTTGTATCTTACCTCGGGTGGCGTGGTGGGGTTCCGAATTGGCGTCATCATGTGGGTGCTCAGAGGGTAGGCACTGGCCCCTGGGGAGGTGGTGATGGGTATCATTAGTAGGGTTGTGACATTACTCAGTATCTGGCATGCATGCATGTGCTGTGGCATTTATACTCACCAAGCAGCCATGTATTGCCATGCCGCCCAGCTTCTAGGTCCCGGTTTAGGGTTGACATTCTGTAAATGAAACTGTCGTGGGTGGACCCTGGATAGTTGGTATATACTGAGGTGATGATTCCCTTGGCATCACATACTACCTGCACGTTGATGGAATGCCAGTGCTTGCGGTTTCTATAGATGTGCTCTGATGCCCTGGGGGGACATAGAGCCACATGGGTGCAATCAATGGCACCTAGGACTTTGGGGATTGTGCCACCCTATAGAAATCCTGGACGGCAGCCTGCCTTTCTGCAGGTGTTCTGGGGAGGTATATGTGCCTGCGGACTGATGGGTGTGCAGTCATAATGGCCAAGACCTGGTGTAGGCAGCGTGACTGCGTGGCCTGTAACACCCCCCCCCACTATGGCACTTGTCCGCTGAAATGATCCGGTGGCCAAAAAGTGCAGTACATTGAGGACCTTCTCCAGGGGGATGAGTGTTTGGGAGCAGAGGGTGGGTGATGTGAGGTCATCCTCCCACTCACTGACTAGGTCGATAATTATGTGAGGTGAAAACCTGTACCTCCCATACACCTGGTCATCAGGCATCCCAAAAAGGCTGGTTCTGGGTATGAAAATTCTGGGCCTGACTATCCTCCTCCTCCTCCAGCAGTATCCCACGACCACTGCTGCTAGGAACGGTATGTTCATCCTGGCGTCTGAGCTTGCTTGTTGTTTGCGCGCACTTTTATGCTGAGCTGGTCCACGTACGCCTGCTTTCTACTGGCGTACGTGTTTCCGGATTAGTGCATCTTTTTTGGTGCGTGCGTGTGGGCGTTCCGCGCATTTGCCTCCTGTACTTCCCCACCCACCCCAGTAATACACGTACCCCGCTCGCCCAGGCCCAATTGCGTGTACAACTTCCTGCGAGCCCCTGAAATACACGTACCCCGCTCACCCAGGCCCAATCGCGTGTAAAACTTCCCGCAAGCCCCTGAAATACACGTACCGCGCTCGCCCAGGCCCAATCGTGTGTAAAACTTCCCGCGAGCCCCTGAAATACACGTACCCCACTCGCCCAGGCCCAATCGCGTGTAAAAATTCCCGCGAGCCCCTCAAATACATGTAGCCCGCTCGCCCAGGCCCAATCGCGTATGAAACTTCCCACGCACCCCCGAAATACACGCTATTTTTGACACAGCGGGTGTCTGTGTTTGTCGCATACCCCTTTGCACGTCATTTGTCCTAGAGGGCCACAGTATGGGACATTCATCAGAGCTGTATATACGTGCTTTTTGTTAGCACACAGTTTTTTAATGCGCAGGGACGCTACCGCCTGCCTTTGTGTGGCGGACATGTGTTGATGTACATAGTTGACTTTTGGTTTGTGTCATGAGATCGCCATTTCACTGCTGGGGGGTGGGGGTGCAAGGGGACATGAGTGGGACATGAGTGGGGGCCTGCTGGCAGGTGCCCTGCACTGCTGGCGGGTGGGGGTTCTGGGGGACATGAGTGAGGGCCTGCTGGCAGGTGCCCTGCACAGCTGGGTGGTGGGGGTGCTGGGGGTGCTGGGGGACATGAGTGGGGGCCTGCTGGCAGGTGCCCCTGACTGCTGGGGGGTGGGGGTGCTGGGGGACATGAGTGGGGGCCTGCGGGCAGGTGCCCTACACTGCTGGGGGGTGGGGGTGCTGGGGGACATGAGTGGGTGCCTGCTGGCTGGTGCCCTGCACTGCTGGGGGTGGGGGTGCAAGGGGACATGTGTGGGACATGAGTGGGGGCCTGCTGGCAGGTGCCCTGCACTGCTGGGGGGTGGGGGTGCTGGGGGACATGAGTGGGGGCCTGCTGGCAGGTGCCCTGCACTGCTGGGGGGTGGGGGTGCTGGGGGACATGTGTGGGACATGAGTGAGGGCCTGCTGGCAGGTGCCCTGCACTGCTGGGGGGTGGGGGTGCTGGGGGACATGAGTGGAGGCCTGCTGGCAGGTGCCCTGCACTGCTGGGGGGTGGGGGTGCAAGGGGACATGAGTGGGACATGAGTGGGGGCTTGCTGGCAGGTACCCTGCTCTGCTGGGGGGTGGGGGTGCTGGGGGACATGAGTGGGGGCCTGCTGGCAGGTGCCCTGCACTGCTGGGGGTGGGGGTTCTGGGGGACATGAGTGGGGGCCTGCTGGAAGGTGTCCTGCACACCTGGGCGGTGGGGGTGCTGGGGGACATGTGTGGGACATGAGTGGGGGCCTGCTGGCAGGTGCCCTGCACTGCTGGGGGGTGGGGGTGCTGGGGGACATGAGTGGGGCCTGCTGGCAGGTGCCCTGCACTGCTGGGGGTGGGGGTTCTGGGGGACATGAGTGGGGGCCTGCTGGAAGGTGCCCTGCACTGCTGTGGTGTGGGGGTGCTGGGGGACATGTGTGGCACATGAGTGGGGGCCTGCTGGCAGGTGCCGCCCCTGACTGCTGGGGGGGTGGGGGTGCTGGGGGACATGAGTGGGGGCCTTCTGGCAGGTGCCCTGCACTGCTGGGGGTGGGGTTGCTGGGGGACATCGGTGGGGGCCTGCTGGCAGGTGCCCTGCACTGCTGGGGAGTGGCGGTGCAAGGGGACATGAGTGGGACATGAGTGGGGGCCTGCTGGCAGGTGCCCTGCACTGCTGGGGGGTGGGGGTGCTGGGGGACATGTGTGGGACATGAGTGGGGGCCTGCTGGCAGGTGCCCTGCACTGCTGGGGGGTGGGGGTGCTGAGGGACATGAGTGGGGGCCTGCTGGCAAGTGCCCTGCACTGCTGGGGGGTGGTGGTGCTGGGGGACATGAGTGGGGGACTGCTGGCAGGTACCCTGCACTGCTGGGGGGTGGGGGTGCTGGGGGACATGAGTGGGGGCCTGCTGGCAGGTGCCCCTGACTGCTGGGGGGTGGGGGTGCTGGGGGACATGAGTGGGGGCTTGCTGGCAGGTGCCCCTGACTGCTGGGGGGTGGGGGTGCTGGGGGACATGAGTGGGGGCCTGCTGGCAGGTGCCCTGCACTGCTGGGGGTGCTGGGGGACATGATTGGGGGCCTGCAAGCAGGTTCCCCTCAGTGCTGGGGGGTAGGGGTGGAGGGGGTCATGCGTTGGTGATCAGTAGTGCAAGCTGACATGTGGCTTGCCTGGGGGGTATGCCCATGGTGGATGGGCTGCCTGCGGGACATGACCAGGGGTTCAGGGTAGTCCCCTGTGGTGTGGGCTGGCTGCAGGGGCCATGGAAGGTGTAGAGCGAACACATGGGAGGAGCCACACTGCCAATTGACGTGTAGGACTCCACGGCACCCCCGAAATACACGTACTCTGCTGAAATTGCGTGTGAGACTTCCCACAGACCCCAGATTTACACATACCCAGGCCAATCGCGTGTGAAACTTCACGCGAACCCCAGATTTACACGTACCCCGCTCGCCCAAGGACAATCGTGTGTGAAACTTCCCGCACACCCCCGAAATACATGCACATGCTATTTTTGACACAGCGGGTGTCCGTGTTTGTCGTGTACCCCTTTGCAAGTCATTTGTCCTAGAGGGCCACAGTATTGGACAATCATCAGAGCTGTATATACGTGCTTTTTGTTAGCGCACATTTTGGCACACATGTTTTTCATGCGCAGGGACGCTACCGCCTGCCTTTGTGTGGCGGATGTGTTTAGGCCTGTGCGCGTATTCGCCCGTGCGCTGGTTTGTCCTATTCAATTCCATGAATACGTGTTGTAGGCGAGCGTGTGGGTGTTCCGCGCACTTGCCTCCTGTACTTCCCCTGCTATGTGCGCTTTCGCTGTGGCCGTAGCGCACGCCATTAGATGACCTGTACGCAGGAGTGCGCCACGCAGATTTTCAGCGCACATCCGAGATTTTACTGAAGCATGGACTTCCATGAATCTATGTGCCTGGGTTTTGCTGCGATTTTCACACTTGCACTGCAATTTTCGCACTTGCGCTGCGATTCGCACGGTTTTGTACGCTTGAGCAGGAATTTTCGGCGCACATTAATTCCATGAATCGGCCTGTAGATGTTCTGATTCAGTTGAATGGATGGGTAATTCTAAGTTTTCAGGGCATATTTTTGTAAGGAGTACTTCTTGTTCCATTATGGTATTATTTACTTTTTCATAACCTCGACGACTGCTATGTATGGCAATTGTATTTGTTTGCTTTTGTTTGTACGCTTCTTCATTAAAGTATGGTTCTGTGCTCGTAGTGTGATTCCATTCACCTCCGCAGATACTTAAGAAGTTCTTTATGTTGACATTTCATTTATTGAGAAGTCTTTTTTGTAATTTAGTTATTAGTTTTGTTAGTGGTTTCATTTTGTTTAACACTAAAATAAATAACTTTCTTTTGAGAAGAATTGCACTATCTATCAATGCTTCTAAGATTAATTTCCTACGATAGGTTTTAAGGGTTGAACCTGGTTTCTCTCCTGTTTTTATAAGATTTTGAAGGACTCTGTGACGGAACATTTTGGCTAAAATACTTTTCTTGGTATGATTGCTTTGAACTTTATCAAGATTTATAGAAGCAGTTTTATCTGTAGTGATAGCTGATTTTTAGTTAATTGTTTTCTGGTTTGTTTTACATTTTGATAGAGGATGAAAAGTTTTTCCACTTGACACTTCTTTTGTTTCACTAAATGACTGTATTTGCTGTTTGTTTTCAACTTCTTTTACAAATTGCGCTAGATATGGATGCTTATGTTGGGCACTTTTATTTTCATTTGCTCTAATTCTGCGTTGCTTTCTACGGACTTGACTTTTGGTTGGAATTCTTTAGGGTCTGTTGAAAAAAATAAAGAAGGTATGGGTTGGGGTGTTCTGCAATGTATGTGTGCTGTGTGCATGAGTGTTTGAGTAAGATGATAAAGATATATGTAATGGTGATTGTGCATTGGGAACTACAAGTAGGGATGGGTATTCTTGAATGTATGTGCTACTAAACTGGGGTTCAGATGACAGAAAAAAGTAAGCTAGTGGTGTGGAGAAGTACAAATAGTAAATCTAATGTATACAATTAAAACAGTTGTTTGTTCTATAATATCCAAATTGTAGCGGTTGAGTTGGGTAATTTGTGTGTCCAAAAATAGGAATTTGTGGGCCATTCTGTCTGTAAATCGTTGTTTAAAACATAGGGATTTTTGGACAGAATGGTGCACAATGTCTATTGTTAGGCACAGAAATAGCATGAATTAACTTTACAGTGTGTTTCAGTAATAATACAAATATTATTGTGATATTCTACTTACTTTTTTTCTAAAATGAACAGGTTAATTCTTAGTTCTTCTTTGTTCTTCAAATTCGGTTGCTTCTTTTCAGGAGAATGGTCTTCACTGTAATTGTAAAAGAAACAAATTAGTAATGTTGTTTGTATATAGCACTGTTTTTAATTCAGACATTGATATTTTTAATTGAAATCCTCAGCGCTTTCCTCAAAACCATTAAAACTATCTTATTTACATAAGATACGTCGCACAAGTTCAATACATATGATATGTTCTTAATGAACTAATTGTATTGTAATCACTAACTTTAGCAAACAAAATATCTTTACTATGTTTGTGAAATTCATAATGCACCACTGAATACCACTATATCTGTAAGTAAGCTCTTCCAGGTAATAGTGCCTCAATGTCATGCTTAAATTAAAGTAATTGAATAAATAAAGAAATAAAACAAAAATATTAAGTCAATTTGAAAATGTGTTCATGTATTGTACAGAAAATATGCATACCTGTAATTTGTGTTCATGCATTTGGATATGCATGGAGCTGCAAGTAGAAATCTTGGAGACTTGTACAGTATTTGTTGTAGATGGTGCTTGCCAATGATATGACACTTGTACTCCGAGAGATTCACAGTACATTTGCAGTGCTGATCTATGATGATGCAGTTAGATGTAGAGGTCTTGAATGTGATTGGTGGATGGTCATGTGACTATTTAGCTACATCCAATGAGGGAATGGCACAGAAAGTGAAGTGGAAATGGTAGAAGGACTGTTCATGTTATGATATGTCCGCGGATATGGCGGTAGTTCGTGGACATCGGGTGTTACATCCGGGGATTTTTGGGTTCAGAAGTCATGCACATGAGAATGAGCACTGAAAGGGATTGGTCAGGAAAGTTTAGTGGGTGTGTTGTGCCAGGAGAGAGTTTCTCAGATACTCTTTTTGCTGAGAGAACAACAGATAGCTATGGCTGTGTGTTTCAGAAAACAGATTGTTTGGATTTTGGGAGACTTATGGATACATTGGTTGAAGGTGCATGCAGAAACCTGTGGAGTAGCTTTAGATCTTGGATTCCCACATGTGGAAGTACACTGGCATGGAGTACGTGGAATGAAGTGGTTGTACTTGTTACCTCTCTGTGCTACTTTGGAGACAGAGCAACATCCAGACATAATAGTAATTCATTGTGGAGGGAACAGTTTAGGACATGTGTCTGGAATTTCTTTGCAATTTTCTATGAAGGAAGGACTTGGGAAGGTCATGGAGATGTTTCCTAATTCTGAAGTAATATTTTCACGGATTGCACAGAGACAAATGTGGCTTTGTTCTTTTTCATTTGGTCCACAAATGGAAAAAGCAAGGCGCAATGTTAATAAGGCTGTTTGTGCCTTTCTAAGAGATTTTGGCATGTCCTCTTTTCATAATGAAAATATTATGTTTCGTAGTACATACATTTTTCGCAGAGATGGAGTCCATTTTACTTATGCTGGCAATCAGATTTTTTGGACAAATGTACAAACTGCATTACGACCTTTTTTAGATTTACAGCATCCATTTTGAAGTAGGTGTTAAGTATTTATAATTTTTGGCATACAAACATCTCCCAAAGGCTCTTTTAAGAGCCACCACTTCCTACCAGAGAAAATTGCAATGGTTATGATAGGGTATCAACCCAATTTTTTTGATGTCCGCGAACTGTCTGCGGACTTCTCAAAAATACAAAGGGCCCTGCTTAATTTATTTTCACTTCTATTTTTTAACTGTGAAAGGCGGCTCTGAAAAGAGCCTTATTTTTTTGTTGATTTTTGTAATTTTGTATTTTTTTTTGGTTTTTTAGACACGACACACTAGGAGAGGAGGGGAAAGGGGGGCAAAGGGGGGTTACCAACTATAGGGATAAGAAAGGGAGAGCTGAGAGAAAGGAAGATGTAGAGTGGGTTTTATTTGGATAGTGAGCAGGTCTTCTCATGCTCTGAGACGATAGTCTCAAAAGCACTGCAAAGTCGCTCCAGCCTGCAGAGTACTGTGTCACAGTAGATACATACAACTGTGACCCTCGAAAGGTAAGGGTCATCAGAATTCTGTATGGCCTGTGAGGCAGCTTGAGGAAGATGCTGTCCCACAGAGGTGGTCCTTGTGGTGACACAATCAGAAACAGAGGATGAAGTAGAGGAAATCAACCTACTACATTCTTCGCAAGGTACAACCTTGCGAATAGCCCCAGAGTGAAATGACCTCAGGTGTCACTTCATGGTCGTGGTCCCAAAGCTGTACGAAGCGTGCCTCCCACGACTGAGTATCATTTTGCACTCATTGCAGTTGACACGGTTCGCACAAGCCTTAGGACCATTCCCATGAATTGTAAACAACCGCCACACCCAAGACTAATGCATAGTGCGGGTAGTAGGGATTTCCTCTACCTCATTCTCATCATCCTCTTCTTCCTCCTCTGCATCCTCACTCCTGTTCCCCTCTTCAGGCCCTTGGGAAGGTGGTGGTGGTGGAGGGGGTGGTGCTGAAGCAGGTGCAGCACCAAGTGGCAGTACTGCAGCCAGGGATGCCATCTCGATGGTGTAATCTGCAAGTTGCTCGAGAAATAGCTGTGCTCTGAAGAATAGCCAGAAACACAATGAGAATAAGCTCTAGGGCGTGGTCGTTTATAGGGGTGCTTGTACGCGGTTCGCGGACATGCGCGTTGTCCGCGGACAGATCGAACACAAAAAAGGGTTCAAAAAGTTTAAAAAGGTATGTAGAAACTCAGGATTACTATGTGGGACTTGTGCCATGATGAGTTTTTATGGAAAAATATTGTTGATTACTCGAAAATGTACTTTTAATTTGTTTGGGGACACGAACAGTATCTGCATTCAGAACACGCGATTAGCGTTAGTGCGGTCACATGATCCCTTCGCGAACATGTCCGAGAAGGACGCTACTGTCCGCAGGACACCAAATGCACAGACATTGGTTTGCGCATGCGCGTTGATATTCTACGGACACTGTTCGGGTCCTGAATTAATTAAAAGTGCGTCACACATCAAACAAACATTTCTGGACATCGCGTGTGTTCTTAGAACAGTTTCAACTTGCTAGCGAACACCATGGACAGGTATAGTGTTCTTCAGGACACCTCCATTGTCGTTTATTTACGAACATTTCAGGACATCGCGTGTGTTCTAGAACAGTTTCAACTTGCTAGCGAACAGTACGGACAGGTATAGTGTTCTTCAGGACACCTCCATTTTCGTTTAATTACGAACATTTCAGGACACCACGTGTGTACTTAGAACAGTTTCAACTTGCTAGCGAACAGTACGGACAGGTGTAGTGTTCTTTAGGACACCTCCATTTTCGTTTAATTACGAACATTTCAGGACACCGCGTGTGTTCTTAGAACAGTATCAACTTGCTAGCGAACACAACGGACAGGTATAGCGTTCTTCAGGACACCTCCATTTTAATTTATTTACGAACATTTCAGAACACCCGCGCTGTCCGTGGACACCTACATTGTTTTAAAAAAAATAAAAAACGGGAACTAATTACAACACAATATAAAAATGTAATTTTATTTAACATATATTAATAATTTATGGCAGAGAAGGTGAAGCAGAAACAGAAACAAAAACAGGAGAATTAGGGGTTTCAATATGATTGGTATCAGGTGAAGAAGGGATGGAAGTCTCATCAAAATGTTTTGGCTTATGGAGAGGGTTTGGGGATAATTGACTGGGATATGGTGAGGGGGACAAGTACATGTGGGACAATGGTATGAGGTTTTTGTTTTAAAATGATCCTCAACAAAAGTTTTCAAATTATTAAAATTGGTCAATAATAAATCCATTTTTTCTTTTATGCTGTCAAGCATGTTTTCCATAACAGTTTCTTCAGAGATATTTTCTATTTTGGTATGCTCTGGACAAAAATAAATATATATGTTAAATATATATAAAATAATAACCATTAAATGGTTTATATTATAAAGTGTGTACCATTAGCTTCACTATCTTCTGACATTTTGTCATGTGGGAAGTGCTCCTCTAGCCATTCCAGAGTACTAGACATTTCTGTGAGAAAAAAAAAATATAATATTTTTTTTTTATCTAATCCAGAAAGTTTATAAATATATGAGTAAAATTAAGTACACTTACTATTTCAGGTGAGATATGTTCTTAGTACTCTGTAGGTCTGGTCTCGATCTTAGTTGTGGAGTGTCTGTGAGGTAATTATGTTGGAAGCCAATTTATCTTCTCTTGGTATATTCCATTTTAGAACATATTGTATTTAAATGAATGGTTAGTGTGGTACATATATGGGTTACATTTTTTTATGTATTACTACATATAATATGTATGTGTACTACTTTGTGAATTTTTTAAATGTTATCATGTTGTAATATAACAATTAAACATACCCCCCCAGACTTTTTAGGTAGTGGTACTGTTGTCCGAACATGTCCACGGACATCCAAAAAGTTTGCGGACATCACATTCGGTAGAAGTGGTTCAGTATGTTCCATATTACATGTACATAAAGTCAAAGTTACTATTGTTAAGCTTTGCTACTAAAAACCTATGAAATTTAGTGAAAAAATCTTTGTTAAAGGGACGTTATGGTTAAGTTGTGCTACTAAAAACCTATGAAATTCAGTGAAAAAACTTTGTTAAAGGGACGTTATGGTTCCAAGTAAAACCGAAAAACCCTTGAAATTCGCCAGTTATGGTAAGCTAAGCAACCATAACTCGCGCCACCACTGTTCACTGCTAAGACTAACACCCAGAACATCAAAGATGACATCACAAATGTCATTGATGACATCACTGATGACATTACATGTCTGGCTCCCCCTTTTTTCCTTTACTGACATAAGTAGGCCACATGGTTTTCTTCAGTAACACTCAGGAATTAAAAGTGGAAAAGGTAGTATATTTGTAGACTTATCCTTCAAGTATGTTCTTACAATAATTCCCTTAGGGTCCAGTCACATCATATGAAACATATACATAGGGGAAGACACAATCTTGAAAGATAGCAATCCTTTCTGTGCATTAAAATAATCAGTAGAGTTGTCAGCACTTTCTGATAGTTCTGTTGTTTTTTTATTACTGTACTATCCCTGTATAAGCTCCTATTTTTATATCTTGTATTCACACTACTTTCATTAGAGTCCAGGCACATCATGTGATATATATGCATAGGGTAAGTAGCAGCTTTGAAACAGAACAATCATTTATCTGCATAAAGGTAATCAGTTAGGTTATGAACACTTTTTGCTACTACTGCTGCTATTTTTCTCTTACTTCAATTTCTTTGTATATACTCATATTTGTATGTGGTGTTGTCTCTTTGTGTTTTGTCTATAATAATGCAATTATGTAGTAAGTGGTTTATATTATCTACTTATCACATGTTTCACAGTATTCAAAAGTCTAATAAGAAAACAGTTATCATTTCACTATTCAACATGGCAAGCTTATGAATATTGCATCTCCATCATGTTTGCTGCACACAATGCCTACGTTTCTACATGAGCACATTAGTAAACTGGATGGACTAATTAGCCCTTGAAATTTATTCTAATGATCCTTCACACTTTAAAAAAAAGATCACAATAAGAACCCCTTGTACAGACTTTTCATGAAAGGTAAATGCATATGTGATGTCATCAGTGATGTCATCAATTACATTTGTGATGTCATCTTTGATGTCCTGGGTGTTGGCCTTAGCAGTGCACGGTGGTGGCGCGAGTTATGGATGCTTAGCTTACCATAACTGGTGAATTTCAAGGGTTTTTTGGTTTTACTTGGAACCATAACCCATAACGTCCCTTTAGCAAAGTTCTTTCACTGAATTTCATAGGTTTTTAGTAGCGCAACTTAACCATAACGTCTCTTTAACAAAGTTTTTTCACTGAATAAATATATATATATATAAATATATATATATATATATATATACATTTACTACAAAAAAAACTTTGTTAAGGGGACGTTATGGTTAAGTTGCCCTCCCAAAAGCCTGTACAATTCACTACAAAAAAAAACTTTGTTGAGGGGACGTTATGGTTAAGTTGCCCTACCAAAAACCTCTACAGTTCACTAAAAACATGATTTGAACCTCCCCTTTATGGTTCAAATTAAAACCGAAAAACCCCTGAAATTCGACAGTTATGGTAACCTAAGCCCTCAAACCTGCCACCGCCCCTGTGCACTGCTAACACTAACACCCAGACCATGAAAGATGCCACCTCAAATGTCACTGATGACATCACTGACGACATCACATGTTTAGTCCCTTTGTTTTCATTCCCTGCCATATATATATATATGTATATTCAGTAAAATAAACTTTGTTAAAGGAATGTTATACTTCACAGCGAAACCAAAAAACACTGCTCATTATGGTAAGCTAAGCAACCATAACTCGCACCATCTACGCGCATTGCTAAAACTAACATCCAGGACATCAAAGATGACATCACAAACATCATTGATGACATCAGTGATGTCATCACATGTATGCCTCACTTATTTGTGTGCATTGCAAAATGTAGGCCAGGTGGTTTTATTCACTGACAACGACAATATAAAAATTGAAAAGGTGCTGTATATCTAAACGTTACCCTTGTCGTGTCTTCTTAAAGTACGTTCCTTAGGGTCTGGTCTCAGCTCATGATGCACATGCATAGGGCAATAGCAGGCCTCAAACACACAATTAATTTGTCTACAGGAAGACTTTCTCATGATGCTGTTTCTTTTTTCCTTACTTCAGTTTCCCTGTATGTGCCTCTCATTTATATGCATTGGGTCTTCATATGTATTGTTTGTACTAGCACAAGTGTATATTAAGTCATGGGGCCTCATTACAGGTCGGGCGGTCCGGAAATAACAGTGGCAGTAAACCCGCCGTAACTGTTAATTCCGGACTGCCCGATCCCGAGTCCTGCAGGCGGGAGGTGGCGTTCCTGCCAGGTCTGACCTGGCGGGTTTACCACCGCCCACCTGCAGGCGGACGAGGAAACACCGGCACCATCACGAGATGGTGCCGGTGTTTCCATGATCCCCATTCCCATTGAGTCAGATAGAACTCAATGGGAATGGGGATTTACACCATTCCACCTCCGGAATTCCCGGGACACTGGGGTTGTAATGCTCCGGTAATTCCGGGAATCACAGAGGTGGAATGGTAATATGAGTTTGGCGGTAACCAGGCGGTTTTACCGCCTCAGTTACCGCCTCGGTTATCGCCGACTCGTAATGAGGTCCATGATTTGTTAGCTAGTTATTACATGTTTAACATCACACAATCACCCCTGACATCTTGCACCCAACATAATAGAAAGCACCCCTTGTAGGTAGGAACTTTTCATCAACATTCTTTTCACATGTAATGTCATCAGTGATGTCATCAATGATGTTTGTGATGTCATCTTTGATATCCTGGGTATTAGTCTTAGCAATGCGCGTAGAAGGTGCGAGTTATGGCTGCTTAGCGTACCATAATGGGGGAATGAACAGTGTTTTTTGGTTTTGCTGTGAAGAATAACATTCCTTTAACAAAGTTTTTTTTACTGAATGTACATATATATATATATATATATGGCAGGGAACGAAAACAAAGGGACTAAACATGTGATGTCGTCAGTGATGTCATCAGTGACATTTGAGATGACATCTTTCATGGTCTGGGTGTTAGTGTTAGCAGTGCACAGGGGCGGTGGCAGGTTTGGGGGCTTAGGTTACCATAAATGTTGAATTTCAGGGGTTTTTCGGTTTTAATTTGAACCATAAAGGTGAGGTTGAAATTATTTTTTTAGTGAACTGCAGAGGTTTTTGGTAGGGCAACTTAACCATAATGTCCCCTCAACAAAGTTTTTTTTTGTAGTGAATTGTACAGGTTTTTGGGAGGGCAACATAACCATAACGTCCCCTCAACAAAGTTTTTTTTGTAGTGAATTTTACAGGTTTTTGGGAGGGCAACTTAACCATAACGTCGCCTTAACAATGTGTTTTTTTGTAGTGAATTGTACAGTTGTTTGGAAGGGGAACTTAATCATGACAGTGTGTCAATGAAGGTGTTGTGTGAAATATACACTGTGATGATGTGATTTTGAGAGATATGTAGTATAATCTACGTACTTGATATACATTTAACAGAGAACATACAGAACCCCCTCCCTATTGATAATAGAAAGGGACGGACTGAGCGCCTGTTTGCGGACGGGGGCGGACAGGATCAACATTACCCAAAGAGGTGGGGGGTATCTGAAAATGTACTATTGTCTTACACAAAAAGTGCACAACATAGAAGAAGGACATAAAGATATTATAATTAGTAATAAGTAAATATGGAAACCTGAAGAGGTGAAAAGAAAAGGACACATTTAATAAGCATGTAGAATGAAATGGATGGTACCAAAAAAAAAAAGAATGCCTCCATCGTAATCACTTCACAGAAACTCAGCAGCGTGGAACGACAATGGACGGACGCACTAGGAAGAAGGGAGATTACATCAAAAGAGTGAGTAGAGGTCTTTTTTGTGTGTGTGTGTGTGTGTTTTTTTTGGTATGTGGTGCAGAAATAATAATTTATTTCTGTTGTTTTGACTCAGAAATGGCTAATACTTTGGAGTGGCTGGAGGATTATTTTTCGCATGGGGAAATGTCTGAAGACAGCGACAATAATGGTACACATTGCTCTGCATATGAAAAATAATGACCAGTATTTTATAGGCATTTAACATATGTATATTTTTTTTTAACAGACCAGGAAATAAAAGAAGAAAGGGCAACAAAAGAGACAGAAGAAGATAGGATAAAAAGGATTGAGCAGAAAATTGACATATTGAACAAGAATTTTAAAAGTTTACGGGAGTTTGTGGAGGACTGTGTGAGAGGAAAAGTTCATTACCATTGCCCCACCTGTACCTGTCCCGCTTCTTCATTCCGTAGTGAACCTTCCCCAAACCTTCAAGAGGAAAATATACATCCCTTCTTCCCCTCACAAATCTTCTCCTCATAACCAGCCTGTGTCGAATCCTAATTCCCCCGTATTTGTGTCAGTGTCCGCTTCCCCCGCTATTTCTATGGAATGAAGTGTGTGTGTGTGTTTGGAATGTTTTTGTACAGTAGTTGTATTGAAAGAGTGTGAGTACAAATTTTTATTTTTAAAAAAGACATAAAATGTTCGTGAACAGCGAGCCTGTTCGACCTATCCGTAAGGAATGGAATGTGGGTGCTGTAAAGGCAGTACACCTACCCTTACTAATGTCAAGTAAGATGGACTTGATGTTTGACCGCACCATCTGTTGAAGTTGTGCGTACATAAACAGAAAGGGGAGTCCTAAGGACATTATACCTTGCTTTACCACTTGTAAACGAGATGAAACATGTTCGTAGAACACACCAGATGTCCGGGAGGGCTGTAAATGAGCAAAATGGGAGTGTGTGAAGGACAGTATACCTGTCCGTATCAGGCGCAGGCAAAATGGTGCCGTCCGTAGAACAGGCGTGGTGGCCGGCAAGTTCGTAGGCAAACAAAATGGAGTTGTCCTAAGGACACTGGAACTGTCCGTACAGTGAACATATCATGTACGCACATGCGCAGTACAACCGTAAATATAGCAAACATCGCACGTGTCCCTAACTGTCCGTCTCACTTGTGTTGCACTTTGAATTAGTTTGAGAACCCGAACACTGTCCATAGGACACTTGTGCGCATGCGCACGTTTGGTACTCAGCATTTGCTGTCCAGCGGACTCCCATTTCTGGCGCGGATGTGTTCAGGACGTCCTCATGTGACCGCACCCACGCTGAGTGTGTGGACTAATTTGCGCAGTTTGTGTGCTTCCGCAACAGTCCAAAAGAACTTGTAGAGATAAGGCAAAGTATTGTTGAGTGTAAAAATATAATTACACATATCCCAGACAATAGCTGACCTGAGGACTTGGTGTGTAAAATTTTTGTACCGCTTTGCAGTAATGAAGACGGTCACGAGGCACACCCTTACAAATGGCCACACCCTTGAGCGCATCTTCATTGTCCTTCTAGCTATAGCAGATTGATGTGTACTGCCTTTACTGCTGTAGTGACCAAAAGGAAACTAATTGGTATGGCTTCCATGGCTGCTGTTGGTTCATTAGCCTCTACACCACCCCCAAACCCGCCACCACCACCACCTCCCCAAGGGCCTGCAGAGAGATATATGGGTGAGGATGTAGAGAGCGAGGAAGAAGAGGAGGAAGAGAATGAAGTGGAGGAACTCGGCACTAGGAGCACTCGCCAGGAGTCGTGAGTGTGGCGGTTGTTTTCCGTTTATGGGAACGTACCAAAAGCACGTGCGAACCTGGTGAGTGTAACCAGTGCGAGGTGGTGCTGAGTCACGGGAGACTTGGTTCGTACAGCTTTGGTACGACAACCATGAAGCAACACCTCACTTAGTTCCACACTATGGATATTCGCAAGGTGATGCCATGTGAAGAGCGTAGTCGATTGAGTTCCTCCACAGCATCCTCCGTGTCTGATCCTCCCACCACAAGAGACACTCCTGTGGGGGAGCGCCTCCCTCCAGCTGCCTCACAAGCCATTCGCAATGCTGTTGACCCTTACCTTTCAAAGGTGACAATAGTGTGTAAGTACTGTGATGCAGTACTCTGCAAGGGGGAGAGTTTTCATAGTGCTTTTGAGGCTACGGTCACAGAGCACCAGAAGATCTGCTCCTTACCTAAATAAAGCTCACCCTATATCTTTCTCTGTTCACTTGCCCTTTACAGAAATTACAGAAAAGGCTATTTTGAGAGCCGCCTTTCTCAGTTTAAAGACAGAACTATGAAGTGACGGTTGTAGACCCCTGCAGAGTGGTGGAAAAGTTTGCGGACAGTCATAGCAGAAAAAAGGGAGGGTGCAAGCGGAGCAAACACAATGAAGTGTACGCTGGGAGTAAGTAGTGGCTCTGAAAAGAGTCTTTCAGTGGTGTGTTGTGTGGGTCAAAAACAGTGGATTGGAGAAAACGGATTGTCAGATAGGTTAGTGTGAATTCAAAAGAGGTTGCAATGCATTTTGTACATTGCAAAGAAAAATCTGATTGCCAGCATATGTGAGGTGGACTCCATCTCTGCGGAAAATGAAAGAGCTGCGAAACAAAATGTTTTCATTGTGGAAGGAGGACATGCCAACATCTCTTAAAAAGGCACAAACAGCCTTATTCACATTGCGTCTCGCTTTCGCCATTTGTGGACCAAAAGCAGAAAAACGCAGCCATATTTGACTTTGTGCAATACGGGAAAAAAGTATTTGACAATTTGGAAACATGTCCATGAGCTTCGCAAGTCCTTCCTTCATTGCAAATTGCAAAGAAATTCCAGAGGCATGGCCTAAACTGTTTCCTCTGCAATGATTGATAAGTATATCTGGAGGATGCTCTGTCAGTAAAGTAACACAGAGAGGTACCAAGTCCAGCCACCTCATGCCACGCACGCCATGCCAGTGCACTTCCATATGAGGAAATCCCAGATCTGCAGATAAACTGAATCTTTCTGCATGCATCTTCAACCAATGTATCCATGAGTCTCCCAAAATCCATATAATCTGTTTCGAGCATGGAAAGCCATGGCTGTGTGGTCTCCTGTCAGGGAGAAGACGATCTTACTGAAGTGCGCCGTTCAGAACACACCTACTGAACTTTATGGACCAATCCCTAGCTCCTCTCATTCTCACCCCTGAATCCCCGTTGGTGATATGCGCTGGCTGCAAAGTACTGCCATGTTCGCGGACATGTACAGGATCAGAGCGTGACAACGGTACAGTAAAGTGTTATTCCCCTTTTTCCCCTTTAAGGTGGGCTCTGAAAAGGGCCGTTTTTAAAAAAATGTTGGCCAGATACCGTACAGGCATCTGTTATTTTGTTTATTTTTTTGTATTTTTTCTCCTTGCTTTACTCTTACAACCATTACAGAATCTTCTCTAAAGCAAGCCTTACATTCCAAAAGAACATTGCATTTCCCAATGATGATAGCGCAACAGCATCTGCTTCAAAATAATCTGCATTGCTTGAAGCAATGTTATCGTGGCTGCAGAAAAACATACCAGCTCATAACATGAATGCACGCCTGCCGCAATTGATGATACACCTCCAAATAGTTTGATCTGGAAAGAAAACAGAATTGTTGTCCCATTTTACTCTAGGGAGTAAAGCAGAAAAAATTACTTTTGTTGTTGGGAAGATGGTCATGAGTGCTTCCACCAACTGTGCCAAATCTGCCAACAAAGTACGTGAACTCACGTATCCCAAATGGGAAGCACCGTAGTGCAAAATTACCACATGAGGAGTGGTCATTGTACGCATGTGTCTGCAAACTTGCAGAATTGCCGCAGCATTGGCATCAGTGTCAGCATACCACTTCACCTCCACTCCTCTCACATCGAATGGTGTTCCACATGCCTACTCTTGGCATAGTGTTGTAAGCCATGCGCAAAAATGTCTCCAAGCACTAAAAGCCTGACCCTCTCCACCTCTGCCATCTTCAGTGTACGCACCGTCTTTCGACACAAAAGAGTAATGTGAACATCTGATTGGCTGATGCCTACAGTCCCCTTTCCATGCAGGATTTGCTCGAGAAAGCCGTATGTGACACGCCCTACCTGTGGACAAGCGTTGCCTACGTGCAGCACGTAACTCTTACCCAGTCCTTCCACCCTTTCCACAGCGGTAGGAAGTCGAGTTCCTCATTGGACACAACTAAGCAGTCACACAACCATCCACCAATCTCATTCAACATCGCTAATTCTAACTCCGTCATCAACATTGCGCACTTCAAAATTACTGTCGATGATTCTGAATGGAAGTCGCATATCATTGCAAAACACCTACTTCACAAGCTACTGTGCAAGAATTGCGAATTTCTACGTACAGCTCCATGCATGCGCACATGCATGAGTATAGAATACAGGTATGTATATTGTAATCAGAGAACATGTGCAACCCTTATGATTTAATTTAGACAAATTAATGCTGCTAAATGTGCATAGGCAATACATACCAATGCTTCCCCTTTTAAGTGCAAGATGTCCGATTTATCATTGACAAACCGCACAACTTCTTACTGTCTTCCACCTAACCTATACATACGTTGCAAGCATGCCTATTTATGGTGGAACTCAATTTTGTATGTGAAAATGTCAGAGTTGTGTACTGTGTACAGGCTACAGTAATGCTACTTGCAATGTAATCGTATGAGAAAAGTAAGCGCTCCCGATTGCTGTGGTGACATATCCCTCTGAGGGTCTCTCGATTTCTCGGCATCATGCTTTTAATTTGCAAGTAGAACATTTTTCCCCATCTACTACTATGCCCTCTCGCTTACAAAACTCTCTCCTATACATAGTACACCGTGTAAAAAACAAGGCATTTCCATAAACTTAAAATTGTTAGCAATTTTGAAGGACTTTCAAGCACCATATTGCAAATACCATGCAAAGACTGCACAGAGTGAAGTCAAATGCACACATTCACTGGGTTGAAATTTGAAAGTAGAATGCTGTGACGAAAGAAGCACAATTAATGTGTGCAGTATCATCACTGCTGTAAACACACAAAGTAATTGATTTTGTTTTTTTGCACCACAGTGAAAACTACTCTTCTGAGAATCAACAGCATCTACACTGCAGACGACATATCCGAAGAAACATGGTTATTTTCCAAAAAAAAGTAAGTACAGTACTACCTTTATATTGTAAGTACTCCTCAAAGAGGCTGTGTGGGTTATTAGTTTATTTTGAGCACCAAAGCAAACATTGATTTCTAAACCATTCTACCTACAAATATCAATTTATTGAACAAAGAATAACAGGCAGAATAGCTCACAAATCCATGTGTGTTTGGAACTCAAATAACATACGTAATCCTTAGAAGGTTAGATTTAGAAAAGAAGTTGCTGTTGCAGGTTTATGGCATTTCGTTTATTAATAATGGTTCTCATCACAAGTAGCCTACTTTGTACTCTCATCTGAAGCACATTGTAGTAGTATACCAACAATAAAGTAGCCTTACCAAATCATTGCAAGAGTCCAATGCACATCGACACACCATGACAAAGAACTTCCCCATCAGACTCATGCACACATGCACACAGCACACAGACATTGGACAACAGACCAAAGTATACCTTTTTTTTTCAACAGACAACAAAGAATGCCTAACAAAAAGCAACTCTGTAGAAAGGAACGCAGAAGTAGAGCAAATAAAAATAAAAGTGCCCAATGTAAGCATGCACCTGTTGTAGAGTTTGTAGAGAATGTTGGAGCAAACCAGCTAATGCAGTTGGTTAGCAAAACAAAGGAAGTCTCAACTACAGAAACTTTACCTCCTCCATCGAAATGTGTCACAAAACACAAAAATGTTGTCAAAAAAATGACTACCAGTACAGCTAACAATGCTCCTAATAATCCTGATAGTGTAACAATAATGCATAGTAAAAAAAGTATTTTATCAAAAATGTTTTGTCACAGAGTCATTCAGAATCTACTAAGAAGAGGACCGAAATCATCCTCACCCCTTAAAACCTGCCGTAGAAAGTTAATCCTACAAGCTCTCGTGCACAGTGCAATCCTTCTCAAAAGGAAGTTGTTTATATTAGTGTTAAATAGGATGAAAGCACTAACAAAACTAAGTACTAAACTACAAAAGAAACTCAGCAATAAATGGAATGTGAACACAAATAATTTCTTACATGTTTGTGGTGGTGAATGGAGTTACACAACAACCACAGAACCATATTTTAATGAAGAAACATACAAACAAAATCAAACAAACACAATTGCCATCCACAGCAGTGGACAAGGGTATGAGAAAATAAATACTATCATCATGCAACAAGAAACACTGCTTACAAATGTATTCCCTGAAAACTCAGAATTACCTCTCGATTCAGCAGAACCACACCGTCCAGTATACAAATGGCCATGCACATCAATGTGTACCATTCCAAACAAAGCGTTCAAATCTTTACGTCAGTTCCTCAATCAATATGTAAAAGGTAAAGACAAAAGTAAAATGAAAGTGCTGCAAAATATGGATATTTGTCCAGTGCGGAAATACACAGGACTAAATGGACATTCATTAGCCTGCATTTCTGGGCCTATTTGCAAAAGCACCTTCCATGATATCAAAAGGATATCAATACATCATTCCAATGTAAGAAATCTAGTGTATAAAATATACTATGCAAAAAGTCCAGCTTCAGAATCAGGCAACTTAAATACCACTGTTCTGCAAGGTACACCCACATACTTACAAGAAGAAATTGACCGTATTCAGAGAAAGTATTTTGGAAGTGAGAGGCACTTACAAAATGGAACAGTTTTAGAACATAGTAGCCACAATTCTGCACATAGCATCCTTCTATTACACACATACAGAAAAGAAATAGTAAAATTTAAAGGTCATCGGCTGAAGTACCAAACCATGTGTGTGTGTGTTGCCGCAGAACGTTTTACAAAAGGAACACAGAAAATGTGGACATAGCATACAAAGTAGAAGACAATGAAGATTCTAAATGGTTTGAATTAGCTCTCTACCTTTTATCAGAAAACAAATATGAACTAACTGAAGGCCTAATATGTTGCAGTTACTGTACTACAAAATTAGACAACAACCACACTCCTTCACGTGCTATTACTAATAATTTGGAATTGTTTCCATTACCAAAAATCCTGCAACAGCTCAATTTGTATGAGAGCATAACAGTTCACCCATTTCAAGCAATTATACGCCTTCATCCAAAAACAGCAAAATTACCTTCCTCTAAATTGGTGAAAGGCATTTGTGGCAAAGTAGTTTATTTGCCATTAGATCTAACGGAAAATGTACACACTCTAGGAGTGGAACGTTCAATAGAGCATTCTTTAATAGTCTTGGTAAATGGAGTACCAACAAAGGACAAAACAATTTGGCAACAATTAGTGGACTTACACAAAGTTAAACACGCATTGCAATATCTAAAAGACAATAATGAGTACTACAAGGAAATAAATATTGATGAAAGCTTAAGGGAAACAACTGAAATAATTCAAGAGCCATCAGAAACTGGACAATTCGAACTTCTGCATCCTGCTACAGTATCTACTCTTTTGGACCATTACACAATTCATCCATTGCATTCCAATGAAAGCATAAATGATGCACTAGAATCTTCCCAAATGCGACAAACCAAAGGGTCACCAATGAGTATATGGGAAAAAAGTATAGAAGCACGTGCTTTTCCACTGCTATTTCCTACTGGCAAAGGTGGAAGATATGATGATAGACCCACTCAGATTGGGGCATCAGAATACCGTTCATTACGAATGTATTCGCAAGATCCCAAATTTAGACAAAATGTGGAATACATATTCCACTTATTCTATGAAAGTAAATAAGCAGCACTATGTTATTGAGTTGCATACATTCTTAAATCTGATATCCACTTTCATAATTATGTCAGCTAAGCAGTTAATACAAAAAGTACAGGAAAAAGATGAGGTTTTACAATTAAGTATAACAAATTTGTTTGCAAACATGCATGGTACAAAGGAATACTGGTTCCGACGGCACGGAGACATGCGTTGTATGATCAGAAACCTTGGACCACCGACTTGGTTTGTTACGCTAAGTTGTGCCGAATATGCATGGGAAGATTTACATGAGTTCCTACGCATAGCAAACAGCAACAAAAACAACATAGATATATAACACCTGGAGAACTTTGCTCTCTAGATCCAGTTAAAGTGTCAAGATATTTCCATCATCATTTCATTGTCATGCTACACTTTATTTGCAATAAAACTGCTACTCCCCTTGGAGAAGTGCAAAACTTCTTTTGGAGAAAAGAATATCAAGCGAGAGGAGCACCACATATTCACATGCTGTTATGGATCAAAGGTGCACCGAAATTTGGTCACGACAGTGACAGCACTGTTTTGTATTTTATCCAAAAATATGTCACTTGTGAAATCCCTTCTCAACAGACACATAGTGAGCTGCATGGGCAGATTTTACAATTTCAAAGACACAAATATTGTCACCTCAAATACAAAAACAAAGGTAAATACTACACCAAATGCTGCTTTGGTTTCCCTAGACCAGTTACAGTAACAGGTGAAGTAAACGACTTCATGTCTTCAGTTCGACATACTGTTAAAGGTAAATCACCTAAGAACACGTATTACATAAAGAGAAGGGAAGACTCAAAATATATCAATGATTACAATGCAATCATTGCCCTCTTATGGAATGCAAACATAGATGTGCAGTACATTGCAGACAATTCAACTGCTGTTGCACGATATGTTACAGCCTACTTAACAAAAGCAGAAAACACGGAACTTCATGACCTCTGGGATGACCTAGCATCAGACAAAACATTATCACAGAAATTGTACAGCCTAGGCATAAAAATGATCTCTCATAGAGAATGTGGTGCCTATGAAGCAGCAGATTGTTTAACCGGTTACTGCTTTGTATGGAAAATCAGACAACATAGTATGGGTCAGTCTTGGTCCTGCAAAATCTAGAAAAAGAGTGCTAAAATCATATGAGGACATAGAAACAATTGTCAGAAATGATCCCAACAGCCAAGACATTCTAAAAAACAATGTACTGGACACATACTATCCGAACAGGAGTAGCACTCTGGAAAGCATGTGTCTATACCACATAGCTCAAAACTTTGCATACAAAAATAATGTAAAACCCGATGAAAGCAAACGTAGATATAGAGTGACTGTTTGTGAAGGGAGCTTAGTGAAACTTACCAAACAAAGCTTAATTAATCATGTAAAATTGTCATTAAAAACTCCTCAACAGAAAGAACTATATTACATGTCTCTGTTACAACTTTTCAAACCATGGAGAAAAGAGGAAGACATACTAGATAACTATGACTGCTATGAAGATGCTTTCAAAGCAAATGAAAGCGCTATCACCGATGTGAACTTTACGCAGTACAAAACAATGTTACACAATGAGCAGCAACAGGAAGAAGAACTTCAGGCCCAACTAGATAAGGACTCTTCCGACAGTAGTCAACCTTCTGTAACAGGAAGTCAAGAATCACTAGGACAACCAGTAATAGGAAATGAGGCTGAAGTAGCTATGGCATAAGTAGAAAACACCATGTATCTTTATCAAGAAGATACAGAAGAATTAACTGTACAAGCAAAACTTAACAACGATCAGCGCACCATTTTTGAAGACGTAACAAAACAAATTGTACGTGGTGTACAACACGAAAATAAAGAATGTATGTGCCAAAATTAAAAACCTATACTGCTGTACGTCAGTGGTGAAGCTGGATCAGGGAAAACATTCTTAATCAAAATCATCAGCAAGTTCCTTCAACAATTGACAAACAACAAACTGTCAGCTGTTGTAACGGCCCCCAAAGGTTTAGTTGCCTACAACATAGGCGGTGTCACTTTACACCAATTACTACTGCTTCAAGTAGAGCATCAAAATAAATTTGACTACTACAAACTTTCTGCAGAAGCTGCAATGGAATTACGCAGAGTATTGAAACAAATGAAAATGCTACTAATAGATGAAGTGAGAATGGTCTCCAACCTAATGGTGGCTTTGATTCATCTCAGATTGCAAGAAGTACTTAAAAGTAACAACGAAGAACTCTTTGCAGGGAAACACATTATCGTTTTCGGAGATCTTCTACAATTGACACCAGTGAAAGGTGAACCGATTTTTAAAACCTTAGGCCACAAACTCTGCCGGAAAACTGTTGGTAGCATAGGTAAAGTTAACCTTTGGCAACATTTCCAATATAGAGAATTAACTGAGAACATGCGGAAATCTGCAGATCTCACTTATGCCAACATCTTAAAAAGAATTAGAGTTGGTGTATTATCGCAAGAAGCACAAGTTATATTGAAAAACTGGCACATACATGCACTTTATGGCGACGATGCATGTGCAACTGATGTTATGGAACAAATAGCGCACAAAAATGTCAATTGTATGGCCTTAATGCCAACTCTTGCAAGCTGTTTCAAATTCAATTAAACAATGTTAAATAAAGAAATGCAGCCAATACTGGAAATTAGCACCACAGACAAACTAGACATACATGGTATGACAGTACCCATGTGTGAGCAAGCCACAACAAGACTAAATAATTTAGAAAATTCAATCTCCAACACAGCTGGGTTGGAAAAAATATTGAAATTATCCTTAAATTGTAGAGTAATGCTTAAACGTGACCTTGACGTAGAGCAAGGGCTAGTTAATGGAGCACTGGGCACAGTTGTTGGCTTTCAATCATACACACGTGATAGCAACATTCAGTTTGTCAATATTCGCTTTGATAAAGTTTCAGAAGTGAAAAGATAGGGCGCTCAATTGCTCGATTCCTTCTCTTCAAAGACATTCATGTACATATAGAGCAATTTTCACTAACTCTTGCATGTGCAGTTACCATTCATAAATCCCAAGGTCTTACCCTAGATAAAGCATTGATAGATATAGGAAACACAGTCTTTAAGGAAGGCATGAGCTATGTAGCATTATCACGCTTACGTACACTTGACTGTCTATTGCTAATGAACTTTGATGCAAGTAAAGTCAAAGCTGATATTCCTTGTATTCTAGAATACAATAGATTGTGTTCACTGTGCACCCCTCATCTGACACAATACCCTGCTCCAGTTAAAGTAAAACGTGGTAAAAGAAAACTAAATGAAACAGAAATGCAACAGAATCCAACAGCAAATTCCGGAAAGAAAAGAAAAGAAGCTAAAGTTTCATCAATTACCGCAAACATAGAAGAACCTATTAGGGAATGTAAACCAGGGAAGTCGGCAAAGAAGCAACAGAAATTCCGAAAAATGCACTCAGATACAGAACTTGCTGGACCATTCAAATTTGCAAATGAATGTGGGGTAAGTGGCTATGCAAATGTAGCAATGAGTATTCTATTTCAATTGCCACAATTGTTAAGAATATTTACCTGCACCGTACAGACCAATTGTGTTTGCAAAAGTTATTGTTGCATAGAAATGCAATAAGCAATCCTGACAACACATACAGTGTTCATGGAGTAAGGCAACCATTGGACGACTGTGCTGAAATGGTGAGATTCACTATGAACTCACAAGAAGATCCACAAGAATTTCTAATGTACATACTATTAGTATTGGAAAACAAAAAGCATACCTGTAAATGAAATCTTCCAGATTTCGGACATGTGGAAACACACATGCACTCTCTGTAGCAAAGTGATACAGGAAGAAATACCAAATGAGCGATTTGTGTATGTTTCCATACCAAATTGTGAGAGCATTCCATTTCAGCAACTTGTACATAATGCAAACCATGGTAGATTATGTACTATTTGTAATCCAATCAATCGCTCTACCTTACTGATACAATCACATAGTGCCTACATAATACTTATGGTTCTACATTATAATGCAGATGGCACCAAAAACAACTGCAAACTGACTGGATTCATACACGGTCAAGTGTCACTTGTAAAGAAAACCTTTACAACAGTAGGTATAATCTACCATGCAGGAGCTACAACCAATGCAGGTCACTACACTGCATACATTAAAAAGAATTGTGGATGGTTTGAATGTAATGATAGCACCATTACTCTAAAGCAGAGATTGCCAGCTAATCTTACAAATGTGTATTTAATGTTCTTAAAGCCAAAAAAAAATTATGTGAAAGACTACAAACAGTTAGAATACGCCAACAGGTATCTAACTACCCAAGAGGATGTAAGAATGAGACAAATAAATGAATATCACAGATCGTTGGGAACAAATGCACAGGTAGAATACGCCTACAGGTATCTAACTGTTGTTAAAAATCGTCAGGAAGGCAACAAACATAACATTAATGGGAAAGATGAAGGAAGCAAGATATAACAACGACACAAATGAATGAATATCACAAAGCTGTAGGAACACATGCACAGTTAGAATACGCCTAAAGGTATCTAACTGTTGGTAAAAATCGGCAGGAAGGCAACAAACATAACATTAATCAGAAAGATGAAGGAAACACTCAAAGGAAACACGGACGTAGTTAGTACCATAGTAAATGAAGGGTTTTTTAATCCGACAAGGATTTTTTTTCCCCAGACCCAAGGATAAGAAAAGCAAAGACAGAAACTGAGCGCAATGCACAGTACATTGGTTTGTACACTAAATATGAGGGTCAACAAAAAAAAAGGTAAACTGTCTATTAAGCAATGTAGTACATTTTCAAAAAATGCAAAGACTAACATACCTGTTTATTTATCACAGAAATGGAAAAAGGGATACTTCCGCCAAGTACGATAACCATTTAAAAATTGGATGTGGATTTTGAACAAAGTAAGGAGTAAGTATATTGGCAGTCATTTTCTACACATGCGAATCTACACGTCTAATCTATGGTACTGATATGCTGCATTGCCTGAAGGCTGGCCCTAGCATCTTTGGTGTGTAACCTACTGTCTACGCCTTATGACCAAGGTACAAGGAGTATAGGCCCTAGCCACAACCATCGCTGCATATCAAAACCATGGTCCTTGTAAATTAGCTACTTATAAATTTACTTTTCGGACCATCGTCTGCAGCCATGCAGGCAAGACACTAGGGCGTCCACACAACTAGCGCATTACACCACACCCATATTCACTTCTAACTCCACTGCTTATGACTTCAGTCTTGGGTGCATGGCCTTTGGGCATGCAGTCAAGAGTCTGGGTCCTGGCTAGAAACACCACATCATATCGGAACCATTGTGCCTTATCATTTTACTATGTACAAACTTGGTATTGGGAGCATGGCCTTGTACCAATACCTGTGATATGGTGCAGTAGTTTGTGGCTACAGGATACAGAGGTGAGTTTTAGGCCATAGCATTATGAATGTATGGGTATACAGTATTTAAAATGCATAGTTACTTACAACTGCAGTGCTTATTACTTTGTTCAAATACTCTGCATCTTGTCCACTACTACCACACCATATGACATCCATTGTGGCATATAAGTACACTACGAACAAATGTACTTTTGGGGACATGGCCTTCGGCCATGCACCCATGATTGCAGCCCCTCCCCACAGCCACCAGAGTGATGCACTACCACACCATATTGTACCCATTGTGCCTTGTAATTACACTACATATAACTGTGCTGTTGGTTACATGGCCTGCGGCCATGTACTCATGACTGCACACTCTCCCCACAGACACCTGACTGATGTTCAATACTAGGGGTGTCTCTGTAGCTCTGAAATGCTGCACTGTTTGTGCGCAGGGCCTAAAATTTTAGGTGTATGGCCATACATTTCAACATATGGTTGTGAAGTGTCTTATAACTCCAGTGCTTACAAGTTTCCTGTTGGGTGCATGCTTGGGTGTATGGCATACAGCCTGCAACCATGCACCCAAAAGTACACATCTTGTCCACAACCACCGCACTAAATGAAACCCATGTGGGCTTGTAAGTGAAGAGGTTATAGCTTTGTTGTTGGGGGCATGGCCTTCAGCCTTGCACCCAAGAGTACACACACTACCACAACCAGGCAATCGATAGGCATTAGTAAGGGGGTATCCATGGGTGTGACATGCTGAAGTGTTGGTGGCCAGGGCCTAGAGTTTTGGAAGTAAGGCCTTTTGCCGACGGCCACGCATCCAAGACTCTAGGCCCTGGCCACACCCACCGTAGGATGTTCCACCCATGGCGGCGTACTGATGAATACAATAACCATAGGAAAAAGTATTGCAATTACGGCATGGCGTCAATTTCAATGTTCCCTAACACCACACGTGTCCTTACAACTGTTACAAGTTCCCCGTGCACTGCACGGACTGAAATACTGCCCTTATTGGACCCCTCATTTTCTGTGCATACAAGGAGGCCATAGAAAATACATCATGAAGAAGGTATAAGTGTGTTATTGGGCGCATGGCCTTTGGCCATGCATCCAAGACTACAGAGTCTCCCCACAACCACCTCAGTGATGTGTGGTAGTGGGGGTTTTTCTATAGGTGTTGTATACTTCAGTGCTTCTGGCCA
Organism: Ambystoma mexicanum; assembly: GCF_040938575.1. Lineage (NCBI taxonomy): Eukaryota > Metazoa > Chordata > Amphibia > Caudata > Ambystomatidae > Ambystoma > Ambystoma mexicanum. The sequence goes on along the minus strand of NC_090937.1, from coordinate 422,843,600 downwards.
GAAGCTTCACTCCTAGCTGTATGTCCATAGATCTTACATGGGATGGGTGTGCAGTGGCTTCCACGTGTAGTACTTATACCTTTGTTGTTGGGTGCATGGTGTTAGGCCATGCACCCAAGACTGCACGCACTCCCCACAACTTTCCAATCGAAACGCAATACTGTATCCATGGGTGTGACATGCTGCGGTGGTTGTGGCCGGGGCCTACTGTCTTGGAAGTAAGGCCTTCGGCCTTCGGCTGTTGGCCATGCATCCAAGACTCTAGGCCCTGGCCACAACCACTGTAGCATGTGACACCCATGGTGGCGTACTAATGAATATAATAATAGCCATCGGGAAAAGTAATGCAATCACGGCATGTTGTCAATTTCAATGTTGGCTACCACTACGCGTGTGCTTTCAACAGTTCGAAGTTTCCTGTCCACTGCATGGACTGAAGTGCTATCGTTATTACACCCCTCCTTTTCTGTGCGTACAAGCTGTCCATGGAAAGTACATCATGAAGACTGACCCCCAGAACAAATGCATTGATCACCCATGTCTTACTATCTTTCCCAACGGTCTGTGACACAGCAAAAGAGTTTTATAAATAGAGCATATGTACGCTGGTTGTTGCTCCGCTTTCGGTGGATCCAAGATGTCGGGCGCATCCAAACAATCTGACACAGAACACGTCTCGCAGCAGCCAATGGGCAGAGATGTTGTGTGTCCGCAGTCATGACGCCAGCCTCTTAGCCAATTGTCCGTGGACCGAACAGGGAATTGTGACCACGAAGCGGACATAGATATCACTAATTTTTTCAGACCTACTTTTTGATCATTTTAAAGAAAAGTACAGCACGGAAGGTCACCAAATTTACAAAAGCACGCTTTCTGAACCAAGCCCCTGCCGCAAATTTCGTGAAAATCCGTCCAGCGGTTTGAACTGTAGCCGAGCGCAAAGTTTTTCCCCCATTCAGTCTATGGGAAAAAAGACATTTTGGGACCCCCCCTATAACTTTTGCCCCCCTGGACCAAACATCTCCAAACTTTGCAAAAAATCAGAGTGGCCCATATACTTTTTTGGGAAAGTTTGGTGTTGATTTGTGCAGGGGGAGCGAAGTTATAAGCCGCCCAAAAAGTGCTCTTCCTATGGAAACAGCAACTTAACCATAACTACACGGCCACTACTGTGGCCGTGTAATATCTCTCTCTCTCTCTCTCTCTCTCTATATATATATATATATATATATATATATATATATATATATATATATATATATATATATATATATATATATATATATATATATATATATACATATATATATATATATGTATATATATATATATACATATATACATATACAATCACTTATTATAGGGCATAATACATATAAACTCCTGCAAAGGAAAGGTTAGATTGATACTATTCACTCAAGGTGAAAGAGATTATCCCTACCTGAAAATTTGAAGCACTAAATTGTCTGGGGCTTTTTGGCCAATAGTTCAGGTAAAAGTTCAACAGAATCTTTGATGCAGGAAAACATGCAGGTAGTGTGTCTGGGGTCCAGTTAAGGGTTCCTAGGGTTAAGGTATGAGTTAAACTAACTACCAAAAGTAGCCACAACTTTCAGAGGTCTTGTGCGAGCAAGCGATAGCAAAGCCACAATTGTTAGAGTAAAGGTTTATTATAAGCCCATTGACTTATTGATTGATTGATTGACTTATTTATTTATTTATAGAGCGCTTTACACCAAGGCGCTGTATAATGGGAGTATAGGGGTAGGTAAGAAGCCCTGTAACTTACACCCGTACTCCGATTCGTTCCCAGGCTTGGCAGGACAAAGGAAGAGGGTTCAGGGTTGCTTTTCCCGCCGAAAGTCACAGTCCTCGATTCACAGGGGTTGCAGGTTCTAGCTGATCTCCGGTTGATGTCTTTCACTGTTGCAAGGTCTCTCGATGGAAGATTGCAACAAAACGGATGCAGGACCCCTCAACGCAAAGGGTCTCATCAGCCGTGGTCAGACTTCCCCCCCTATCTCTTATCCCCCAGGAGAGAGAGAGAAGTATGGGCCAACAGAAAAGGAAACCATCATGGTACTGCCCTATGGAGAAAGGCCTGCTTCCAATGGGAGGATTCTCCTCCAGTGAAGAAAAGGATTCAAGGAACATGCAAAGTAAGCCCACAGAGCCCACCAGAGACAACCTTGAGAGGTTGGAGGTTATTCAGGTTGTGAGGCCCTTCCTATTACAGTTGGTGTGTGACATTCCCCTGGTGATGCATCCTAGTGTCAGGATAGCATCTGTGTGGACTAACACACATTATTGCTGGCCCATTATAGGGGTCCGAGAATAAAACCCCTGTGGGAGTCTCACTTTCTGTCACCAGGTTGACAGGGGTGAGACATGAATTCAATTACTCCAGAGTTCACTTTTACGAGTGAACTCCATGCTACCGGAGACAATGCCTTATTTGATTAGCCCCTTGACTCTGGAGATCTAGGCAATAGGCTGCAATTGGTGATTGCTGATCACCATTCCATATGCCCTTGTTCCACCTCACAGAAAATGACTGCCAAGTTGGTGATTGACACCCTACTAAATGACAGTTTCAGAGTTAGCTCCTCTGATGTAATCAGTAGTGGAAAGACCCAGTGGAGGGATGGTGAAGTGACCTGTCAAGTTTCACTGAGCTGTCATCCCCAGGATGGTGTGAGATTTGTCACATCTCCGCATGAGTTTGATTGGAGCCCTCAGTGAGCCACAGAGAAGGAAATGGGACATACTCCTGTAAAACCCTGAATACTTGTCAGTGGTATGGGCCTTGCCATGTTTCACAGCTTGTCAAGGTAAACTATTCTCAAGGCTTTGGTGGACCTGGACAGGTTGCCATGCAGTTTCCTAGGAATAGTGGGAGGATTTTATGTTGCGAAATAGAATTGGAGACCTGCTTTTGGCTATAGAGTGGGAACCAGAAAAATCTGGGTGTCTTCCTGCCCTGTCCAAAGCAGCCCTTCTAATGTCTTCATTGGGGGTGACCTAGACTCTCCTCACCTGACCCCACATCAGCAAAGTGAGCTGGAGAGTTTGCTGAAGCACCCCCCTTGTTGTCACGGATATCCCTTATAACAGGTTGGTGTAAACCAGACTATATTCTGGAAGTAAGTGAACCCACCAAGTTTGGGCATTGTGGTGGCTCAGAACCAAGAGAAAGTTCGGATAGTTGGTGTGAGATCCACCCTGTGTTGGAACAAAGATTGAGCATTCTAGCTCTCCAGAGTTTGGATCTGAGGATCTGGAGGGGTATACAGCTAAAGCCAGTTTTAGATTCTGTATGGACACTAGAGCTCAGTATTCTGTTCCCAAGGCAGAGCTACACCCTTCTCTAAGAGGTAACACCTTAGTGGATCAGCTTTGTACTGAAACATATAGATGCTGCATTGATCTCTCTGCAGGGTATGGCAACAAATCCATTGCAGTCTATGCTGAGGAGGAGACAGCAGTTTCGGCCTTTTCAGAGCCTTAGTTCTGTGTATGGACATCTGGATTGGTGGCTGCAACTGACACTTGTCAAATGAACTTGGCTCCAGTTCTGATTTGGATCTCAGCAATACATGTCTGGATGATATGGCAGATTCAACCCTCACTTGGAAGGAACTAGGTCTAACTCAAGAGATTGGATGTCAGGACATTCATCAGGCCAACTTGTTCATGAAGACAGCCAAGTGTCTAAGTGAACAAGAGTCATTGACCTTCCTGAAGCATGAAGTTGATGTTTGGTAGGAAACGTTGCAACCTCTTGTCAGTGAAGCACTTCATGTACATAACTGGGCAACCCCCACTACCCAAGCTCAAGTGAAGACTTTCCTGGGCCTCACTGGGAAATATAGGAGCAAAGTGCCAGCATATAGAAATATAGCGGTCCTTCTGAATTCCTTCACTACTCATAGGGGACTTAAAGAGTTCTTATTGACGTCTGAGACACCCTTCACTGGCCTGAAAGAATCCCTAGGTTAGGCCCCTGGGTTAAGGGTGCCTGATTTGAAGAGATCTTTTTTAGTGCAGGGAGATGCCTATGACACTGGGATAGTTGGACAACGTTCACAGCTTAATAACAAAAGTGACGTGATTATGTCTAGTCAGCTACCAGTTTAGGAGAAGAGCACTAATCTGGCCCCAGGCAGAAAAGACTTGCTTTTCCATCATATGGCGTCTTAGGAAGTTGAGGTCCTACCTCAGTGGGACTCACCCTAAGCCTTTGAAATTGTTGATAGATTGTAAGGGAGAAAAGCCAAAGTGGCTCAAGTGGTTTATGTGTCTGCAGGCCTTGAACTTCACTATTGGGCATAGGCCAGATCCCAAATATAGCTATTTTTATGGGCTGTCCAACAGGGATAACTGACTGGAACAGAGGAACCATCCAGGGGTGGATTAGTTCCCCCTGTCCCTTAGGCTGGGGGGGGGCTTGTGTTAGGAAAGATTTCTCTTTACTGCATCTTTCCTTCCATCTTTATGGAACCCCAAACCTTTTGCTTTTATTTTTGTTTCTGACCTGAACTTAAACTTCAATACACTGGCTTTTGCACATATGTCATGGGGAAACTGACATGTCCATCAGGCTGTCAGTATGGGGAAACATTGTTTCCCTTAGTCGTGTTACTGATGTTACTACTTTTGGTTACTTTTATATCACTTATGGTAACTTTTTTATTATTGTGCACAATAGCTTACACTGCAGTTCAATGGGGTACATTTTCCTTTTGCCCTAGACTAACACTCAGATGATTTTTGGTTGCTCTAGTTGTGCTAAAAGTATGATATGATATGATATGATATGGCATTTGTAACACACCTATACACACCTATACACAAGCTGGTGACAGCAGTGACTTCTTCCCACTTTTTGAGAATTTTCATTTTAGCGTTACCGCGTTTGGCTACTAACTGTGGCTACAGGTTAAACATGGCTGTGCCACAAGATTTTTGCCATGTCCTTTAGCCATCTTGTTCTTTAGCCTTCTTCCTGGCCTGAGAGGCCAGGAAAATCCTTATAAGGATTTGCAGTGCCTGGGAAAGCAAAGCTTGGAGGGCTATGTGTGTTTGCTGGCAGGATGTGGGCTGCGACTGTTTGGTCCCAATCCACATACTGGTTTCAATGTGTCTGAGCGGTATGAATGAATGTTCCCATCAGTGGTCCTGATTGGACCACTGCTGGTGTGTGTGTGGGCCTGCTATTAGCTAGTGAGGGCAGCAGCTCTCACCTGACTTTTAGGATAAGAAGTATCCTGTCCAGCTGTGAGACCCACAAAGAAACCTGAGACCTGAATGAGGGAGGCCTGGCAACCAACTTCTGCTACTGTCCTGGAGGAGCCCTGTCTGGCTCGTGATCTTTAGGAGTCATGCGAAGGATCTGTGACCCTTTGAGTGGAGCAACCATCCTTTCCTGACGTCTGCTCAGTGTCCTGCCAAAGGAAGCCTTTAAAAGTGCAATGGATACGGCCTGTGGCTGACCAGCTTCGATTTTGGGCTACGGTACTGCCGGCGTCACCCTTCTGAAATTTCATCCTGAAACTTGAGGGATCCTCTGCTGGCTCTACGAGGCTAACCTCTCTGAAATATCGGTGTCCTAGCATTGAGGGGACCCAGGATAGAAGGGCAAGTCTGACCACGGCTACTGAGTCCTTTTGAGTCGCCATGCCGCGGTGAGCACCATCCGCAATCGCTTACCTGACCCCCAGCAGGCCACATTGTGTGGGGCAGGGTATGTTCCCTGCCAGTCCACGGCAGTGGGAACAAAAAAGCCTTTGGTGCTTTTCCAAGAGTCCATCTTTTTTCATTTCCGACCGGCAGGGTGCCTGGCAGAGAAAAGTATCTCAGCTGACTTGCATGCAGATAGCAGGGTGGCCTGCCCATAGGCCGCCCTTCACTCCACGGGATCAATTTGGCACACTTGGTCCATGTAGTGTTGGACGGCTTGGCCAGCCTCAGCTGCTGTTTTAAGCAATTAGCTTCCACCCGCCTGGGGACCGTATCAAGGGTATACCCCAACAGGGAGGGCCCCCTTATGTGGGTGGCTACACCCTCCAAGCAGAGCAAAGGCCAAGCAGCCTAGCAGCTCACTAGTGGTCAGATCACAGTGGACAGTGTCAGGTGGTGTTAGCCACAGTGTGGGCCCTTTAAGACATGCTGTTGTCCCTTGTTCAACAATCATGTTTCTACAGCAGTTTGGAATGTTTGTTCCATGGGATGCCAACCCCCCACTGTCAGCATGCTGGTGGTGGCGCATGGAGAAACCCCTCCAGCTTCATGTTGTAGATGAGCCCAGCCTCTCCATTCCACCCCAGGAGGAGGCTGGGCTGCCTGTGCCCATGTGGCTCACCGGTCCACCCCCGAGTGTTGGGGGCACACTTTGATGCTTGGGTCCTGCATATGGCCCGAAAGCATGAAAGTCAGCCCCAGGTCAGCACAAGGCTCCCCCGTTGTCACCCTCAAGTAGGTGCAGACGCTGGGTTGATCCTGCCAGTAGCATATGCTTGTCTTAAAGATTGAGCCATACACATGTACACACAGCCATTACAGTAACACTGCAAATGGTTCATTGAATTAGTGATGGTTCCTTTGATGGCTCCATCACTTACTTGGATAACTTTGGTTAATCTACAACAAATACAGGGTATCAAATGCTGACCTCCCGCAATGTATGCATTTATCAGACCAAGACCAATCCAGGTTTGCACAGCTGATTTGGTGACTCTCTCTAAGCTTGGGTAAATAGGCACGTTCACGTGATGGCAATGATACATTCTGATGTCTGCCCTATCAACTTTTGATGGTGCTTACCATGATGATCACAGTTAACTCGGAATCAGAATAAATTCCAGAGAGGGAGACTGAGAAATGACTACCATATCAAAGGAAGGCAGCAAGCGCACAAATGACCCCCTCCTGACTCGGGGAGTTAGTGCCGATAATTAATAATACAGGACTCTTTCAAGGCCATGTAATTGGAATGTGTACACATTAAATTCTTTAACAAGGATTCATTGGAGGGCAAGTCTGGTGCCAGCAGCCATGGTAATTCCAGCTCCAATAGCGTATGTTAAAGTTGCTGCACTTAAAAGGTTGTAATTGAATCATGTGATCAAGCTGGCGGTCTGGCGCGAGGCGTGCTAACACCTGTCCCAGCCCCTGCCTCTTGGTGCCATCTAAATGCTCCTGGGGGTACAAAGTGTTTATTTTGAAAATATTAGAGTGATCAAAGCAGGCCAGTAACCTGAATATTTGAGCTAGGAATGATGGAAAAGGACTTCAGTTACATTTTGTTTGTTTTGGGAACTGGGGCATTGATTTGAGAGATTGTGCTGCTAGAGGTGAAATTCTTGGACCGTCATACTTCTGACCACAAACTATGCCAACGAGCAATGCAGTTGCGTTATTCCCAAACACCCGCCGAGCACCTTCCGGGAAAGAAAAGACTTTGGGTTCCAGGGGGAGTATGGTTGCAAAGCTGGAATTTAACAGAACAGACGGAAGGGCACCACCAGAAGTGGAGCCTGCGGCTAAATTTGATTCAACACAGGGAACCTCACCCGATTCATAGCTCTTTCTCGATTCTGTGTGTGGAGGTGCATGGAATTCAAATTCTTAGAGGGACAAGTGGTGTTCAGCCACAAGAGATCGAGCAATAACATGTATTTGATGCCCTTAGATGTCCGGGGCTGCATGTGTGCTACACTAAACCAATCAGCATGTGTCTCCCCTTAGCCGACAGGTGCGGGTAACCCATTGAACCCTGCTCATTATAGGGATTAGGGATTGCAATTATTTCCCATGAGCAAGGAATTCCCAATAAGTGCAGATTATTGGCTCACATTGATTTAGCCCCTGCACTTTGTACACACCATCGATTACTTCTACTGATTGGATATTTAAGTGAGGGCTTTGTATCGACCCCACTGGTGTTGGGAACAGCCCTGGAAGAGCACCAAGAAGCCAATCAAACTTGACTATTTAGAGGAACTAAGAGTCATAACAAGGTTTCCGTAGATGAACCTGCAGAAGGATCATTAACCGCAGAGCAGCTAGAAGGAGAGCCGAAGTCAGAGCCTGACATCGGTTGCATACCAGACGCGCACACACACAGCCCGGTGTGCACCTAATGCTATGATCTGCCCAAAGGAGCGACCAGGGCGGGTGCATGGGAGAGCAGGCGCCCAGGAGTAGGTTCCTTTCCACTGGAAAGGTCTGCAACCCAGAAGATGAACAGGGACATCCTGCTGGGTGGGGTTAACCTGCAAGAACATCCCCAACCACACACGATAGAGGGATCCCAGAGTGGCCCTGCTTCATCTCCAAGCCGGCCCCTGAGTTACCATGCTGGCCAGGCAATCCTGTCTCCAAAACACCAGCAGGCTGGTGTTGGCAGGGGCCCCCCGGTCAGAAATAATATTCTGAGTGGAGGCAGCCAGGAGCCGAGGGAAACCTGGCTGTTCTCGAGGACGCCTCTACAAGCGGACAGTGGCATTCTCAGAGCAATGGTGCAGACGGGCATGCCCGACCGATGGCTGCTGAGGTTCTGTCCACCCACTGCCTTGGGTGAGCAATGGCCAGGCTCGCCAGAGCAATAGATTTCCAACATGACCAAGTACTTGGAGCTCAATCCTGTGCAGCTGGTCTGGGGTTAGAAGACTCTAGCGGTCCATCCATGTCCCCCTACTGTTGCCTCCACCCTTACTCTCTGTCCCACCGAAATGGGGGTAGGAGGCCATGGTTGGGCGATGAGCAGATCAGACAGGTAGACCAGCGGAAGAGCAGCCTGCCTCTGTCACCATGGGAAGCCCTGTCACACTGCCACAGAGAATGGCAGGCAGGCTTCATGGGATGATCACCTGGATCCCATTTCTTATAAACCATGATGTTCTTGGACAACTCCCAAGTGGGGAAGCTAGATGGGGCAGGGATCCTTCTCACCATGTGGTCAGGACGGGTGGTGCTGTCTCCCTCAAGCATCTCCTGCACCAGCAGTTTCAGACCAAAGTCTGGATTCATTAAAGTTATCTTTGACCCTCTTCTGTGGATCACGGAGCTTGCGTGTCAATGAAGAATGCAGTTAGCTGCAATAATTATTTGATTTGCAGAACACATTGATCATCAATCCTTCAAACTCACCTTGCAGCCCTAGGTTCCTCCTGGGACAATGCCTGTCTGAGGGTCACTTGAATTTCAATCGCTCCAGGGAACCTCCCTGGGGTGCAACTGGGGCTTTTGTAGAGACACCATTACTATTATTATAATATTATTATTATTATTATTATTATTATTATTATTATTATTATTATTATTATTTGCGCCCACCTAGATTTGAGGAGCAACAGATCGCTTTACAGATGTATACAACAATACAGAGGTAACAACAGAACAGATATACAGTGGGGACATGATACAGAGGGGCACAGCGGAGGAGTACATCTGTACAGGGTGGTGTGGAGGAGCGGGAGGACAGCATCTAGCAAGCCAGGGGGCATTATGGGTGAAGTGATAGCCTATGTTTTGAGGAGGAAAGACTCCCTGAAGAAATGGGTCTTGAGTTATTTTCTGAATTGTAGGAGTGTGGGGGGGTGTCTGATGCTGATGGGAGTAGGTTGCATAGTCTTGGGGCATGGGCAGAGAAGGATTGTTTTCTGGTCCTTTCCTTTTTGGAGCAGCGGATTCCAAGTCTGTACGTGTCCTGGCTCCTGGTGTTGTGCTGTCCGCCAAAGATGAGTTTCTCCACAAGGTAGCTGGGTAACTTGAGGGTGACTGCCTTATAGATGATGCAGCAAGACTTGAAGGTGATTCATGGGTACAGTGGGAGCCAGTGAATGTCGATGAAGGCCGCAGTGATGTGTTCATATCTGCGTAGACCGTTGATGAGGCATGCAGTTTTGGGTATAACACTTTACAGGGGAACACGGTAGGACGAACGGAGGCCTTCGAGGAGGACATTGCCTCCACCCAGATGGGACAAGACCAGTGTGTGAACGGTGGATCTTTAGCTGTCCGGAGAGAGGAATGGCTTGAGATTCCAGAGGAGGGACCATTGATCCCAAGCTATCTGAGTTTTCTCAGCTATGTGTTTCATGAAGGAGCAGTGTTTGTCGATGTAGAACCCAATGGACTTGGTGCAGGAGGTAAGATTGGGTGCAAAGCCCTCAGTGTTCAAGGTTGATAGCCAGATCTCTATGTCTGGATGCTCCGTGTTGTTGGTGAGGAGTACAAATTCAGTCTTGGAGGTGCTTAGCTACAAGTATGCACTGGACATCTAATACTGGATCAGCGAGAGGCAGGTTTTGAGCCTGTGGATGTCCTTTATGGAGTCGATCTTGAGATATTGCTATGTGTCATCGATGTAATAGTGAATGCAGATGTTTTTTTGAGGCTGGGAGGGCTCCCATTGGCTCCATTTATATATTGAAGATGAATTGGGAGAGGGTGGAATCCTGCGGGACTTCACAGGTAACAGGTAGCATTGGCGATCTAGAGGAGTCCATCTGAAGAAACTGCTGGCGGTTTGTGAGGAAGATATTGAACCAGCAAGGTCACTGATCCCCCATGTATCGATGTAGCGTGCCCGTCATCACTGCTGGTCTACTGTGTTAAAAGCGGCCGAGAAGTCGAGTAGAACCAGGAGGCAGGGGTGACCGTTGTTAAGGAGGTTGAGGGTGTTGACGGCCCCCTGTATGGGAGCCGTCTCTGTGCTGCATCTGGGTCTGAACCCTGATTGGTGTTTTTGGAGGAGATTGTTTGTGTTGATGTGTTGCTCTGTTCTCTTTGTCCCCTGAGGTCATACCCCAATCAGCACCGTTTCTGGATCCATGGACCTGGCAGGGAGGCTTGTAGACAGTGCATTTTTGTCTCCCTATTTCCTCCCTTGTAAGGTTGGGTGAACCAGGCACCCAGCATGCCCCTGCTGGTGGGGGGACTGCTGGCCTAAGAACCTCAATGCATCTTTCCCTACCCCGGGACCGTTGGCTATGCCCTTGTGGCTAAGTGTGGTATCCCACGGCTGCCTGCATGTGACAGGCCTGGAGCTACTTCTCTCAAGGTGGGATTCAGCGCAGATCGGACCGGTGCACACTCAACAGCACCAGAGGAGCCGTGCTGGGACAACCCCCACATTCATCCCAGAGACCAAGGCTCCCCGACTACGGCCTCCGATCAGACAAGAGGTCACACCAAATGTATGAATCTCACTAAGCAGATGTAAATAAATTAACCAGGATTCCCACAATAACACTGTGTGTAGAGGGAAGACAGAGTGGGCAGGTTGGCCAGTTGGAATAGTGGATCCCCTTTCGGGACCAATACCCGGATATGTCCGGCCCATGCTAGGTGTATTTCCTCTGTGGCAATGTGCCGCGACTGACTTTGGGTCAGCTGGGAAGGCTCCGGGTGGCAGGTGGCTCTCAGGATATTGACCACAGGCCTGCTCTCCTCCATTACCCACCCTGGTCCCTCTTTGGGGTCACCGGGGCAGAGACGCAGGACGGGTCCCCTGCTCCCCATGAAACTGTTGACTGGGGTGGACTGTCCTCAGTGTGCCCTGACCAGTCTGCTGTGATGTCAGTTAGCCACAGACCCGTCTTGAAGCACAGACCAAGGAGTCTATTATGTGTGTGAGTCAGAGAGCCATGCAAAATACTGTGGCATAATGAAAGTGAGGTCCTGTGCATGCCGGCTGATGTGGGATTCCATTGTGCTGTGCACACCACCAGCACCACTCACCCACTCTGTCAGGAACATGGAGAATGAGCATGTGTGATATGGATTGAAATATGGTGAACTATGCCTAGGCAGGGAAAAGCCAGAGACAACTACGGTGGAGATCCATAGGGGTCCTGACATGCAAATCGGTTGTCTAACCTGTGTAAAGGAGCGGAAGACTAATCAAACCATCTAGTACCTGGTTACCTCCCAAGTTTCCCTTGGGATAGCTGTCCCTTAGATACCTCAGTTTTATCTGATAAAGGAAATGATTATAGGTCTTGGGGCCAAAACGATCTCAACCTATTAGCAAACTTTAATTGGGTGAGGAGCCTGGCTCACTGGCATGAATGCCACTGCCCAGTGTGCCACTTTTGGTATGCAGAACTGGCACTGCAGGATGAAAAGAACGTCAGGTTAAGACACTTATCAAACCCCAGAAAATGTGTTGGTTGATATAGACAGCAGAACGGTGGCCATGGAAGTCAGATTCTGCTAAGGAGGGTGTGGCAACTCACCTGCTGAATAAACTAGCCCTTTCAATGGATGGAGCTGGAGCACCAGGTGCATACCCATTTGCTGCAGACACTGAGAGCTGCAGGAGCTAAGTCACGATGAGTGGAAGGGCTTCTGTGGTGTGAATCGATGACAAGGACAAGTGCATGGATGGATCTGTCACAGGTGCAGTTACTGGTGGTAGTAGCAAATATTCAAATGAGAACTTTGAAGGCCTGAGTGGAGAAGGGTACCATGTGAGTAACTGTTGAAGATGGGTCAGTCATTCTTAAGAGCTGGGTGAGCGCCATTCGGAAGGGACTAGATTTGCAGCTAGAAACATTTTGTACAGGCTCTTTATAAATGACTTATCTCATAAGGGACAGGCAATGGCCTCTGTTGCCCAGCTGATCAAAAGGGAGTCATGTTCAGATCCCGGGAAACCCGAGTGGAATCGATGGGCTCCCTCACGGCATCTATGCAGTAACACAAAAGTTCAGCGATAACTCTTCATACGCTGAGGAGAGTTCTATTTTCTTTGTGAAGGGCAGGGCACCCTGTAATGGCTTAGTCCTGAGAGAGCGGCCCATGCCTTGGAAAGCATTGCGATTCTGGTGGAACTAGTGCGGACCAGGGCAATCCGAATGTTTAATTGAGCAATGGCATCACAAAAGTCAGTCGCGGATGCGGACACAATGTGATTTCTGCACAGTGCTCTGAATGTCAAAGTGAAGAAGTTCAATGTAGAGTGGGTAAACTGCAAGAGGAACTATGACTCTCTTAATCTGTCTCAGTCACAGTGACCCTTACCTCTGTGTGGTTGCTCTAGTAACTATTCCTGTTGGAGGAGTCCCATATAGGAGGAGTCTGTTTGAGGATAGGAAAAATGGGTATAACATCTCCACCTATGCTGATCATTGTCTGATAGCTAGGTGTGCCAAGAGAAATGGTGAATCGAAACCAACCAATTCCAGATGAGGTATTTCTTGGATCAACAAAACCTTGTAAGTAAGATGGGATTTTGATGGATAAGATCGAGCCAGGAGAGAAGGTAGACGTGGATGGGCATCGTAAATCACTTGCAAAAGATGCTCCACCACCAAGTCTAATTTGATCTGCAAGGCGTCAAGATCTCAGCATTAAGGAAGAAGAGATTTGCAGAGTTACTTATGAGGGAGGAATACCAAGAGATGGACTTGGAATTGACGGAAGGCTGCCAACATTTATAAATCAGATAGAGCACGCCAGGTTGCCTGCCGGACATAGGCCTGTAACAAGCTCCAGAGTCTGGATGGTTAATGAAGGTCATAGCCATGGAGTGATAACCGTACACGTAAACCATACTCATTCAAGACTGACTCCTAAATTGATTCTGTTGACGGATCTGGAATCAGATTCTGAATTTTCATCTCGGTGGTTGTGTTGGACAGTGACTCCAAAGGGGCGCCTGCCCTCCAATATCATAGAATTTGGTAAATGTTATAAATGTATATGTATTTTTAGATAATATTGTTAAGAGGTGTCTAAAGTTATTTATTGTTAAATATAAATTCATCTGTTGTATTAACTACACAAGGTATGCCTATAGTATGCTTTGGTGTTGTAAGTGATATTGCCTTCAGCTTTTAAAAAAAACAATACATTCGAGCTGGTGGTCAATCATAAACTCGGAATGAGCCACTCCAGTGGTACGAAAATTTCCAAATGTTACTCCATCTCATTAGTGGCATGCATGAATGAATGAACTGGATTCCCACTGTCACTACGTACTATCTAGTAAACCACAGTAAAGGGAATGGGATCGGCAGAATCAGCAGGGATAGGAGACCCTGTTGAGCTTGACTCTAGTCTGCCACTTTGAGGACACATGAAAGGTGTAGGCTAGGTGGGAGGCCCTCAGTCCGGCAGTGAAATACCACTACTGTTATAATTTTTTCACTTAATCCGTAAGTCTTGGGGGGGGGAAGGGGAGCCCATGGGGCTGTCACTTCTGGCTTCAAGCACCCAGCTCCAGCCAGGCGCGACCCACTCTAGGGACAGTGGCAGATGGGGATCTTGACAGGGGCATTACAGCAATCCTACGATAATGCTGGTATCCTAAGGCAAGCTCTGGGGCGACAGAAACATCCTGAGAAGCCAAAGGGCAAAATATTGTTGGATCTCGAGTTTATGGATAAAGATAGTTTGGGTAAGCGGGGCCTAATGGTCCTTCTGAATGTTTGTGTTCCCAGCAGTAGATGTCATAAAATTACCACAGGGAAAACTGTCTTGTGGCAGCCAAGCATTCACAGCAATTTCACATTTTGATACTTCCATGTCAGCTCTTCCTATCATTGCGAAGCAGAATTCAGAAAATGTTAGATTGTTCAACCATTAATAGAGAGAGAGTTGTGTTTAGGCCGTCATGTGACTAGTTAATAGTATCCTACTGATAAAGTTTTGTTGCAATAGTAATCCGGCTCAGTAAGAGAGGAATGAATGTTCAGACATTTGTTGTATACCCTTGGTTAATGGATCGATGCTGCCATCAGTGAGATTATGACTGAATGCATGTAAGTCAGAATCTTTCCTGATGACCTGATACTGAGTCAGGGTTATGTAAGTAGCAGTGTAGCTACCTCACTGAGATCTATTGGAAGTCATCCTCTGAGCCAAAGTGTTGTCAAATGTGCTGCTGCGGTGCCACAAGGGTCACCATCCTTCCTCCTCCTGCTGCACCACAGGGTGCATGTGAAACTTCCACCCACCCTGGGTGCACCTGTAGGGATGTGCGCAGGGCCTGAGCACTCTTCTACATTTATGGTCAGCCTATCATGCCAGATTGGTTTGGGCCAGCCATCAGCAGAGTGGCAGGACCCAACCCACGGGCTGGCAGGGAAGAGAGGCTGGGCCTTGGTTACGGGTGGTGGCTTTTTGTAGCATGTCAGTAGCCCCTTTAATTTCTGTGCTGTGAGACATTCTGCAAAATGGAGTCAGTGGTAATCAGCAACTCGTTTAGATGATTTGCCTGTGCTGGGGAGATTGCCTTGTAAAAGGCAGCCAGTTCATCCTCCAGCCTACTCCTGGGAAATAATTCAAAATATTGAGAGAGGATCAATTGTTAAGAAGGAGTTGTACCTGACAATACTAAACCCAAAAATAAATCACCTTCTGAATAACACCTTCCTTCTTCTATAGCTCTCCTTTGTTTATGAATAAATATCTAACTGCACAAATGTTAAGTTACTAAACTGTTGGCATTATCTGAACATCTTATTTGCCAGGCTAAACACTCTCTTTGGTGGCCCCCAATCTAAACATCAAATTACTTAAAATGCAACAAATCATTTCACAAACAACCATCAGTGTGTGTTACAATCACATTTTAACTGACAAAACAAAATTACCTATAGTGCCAACACATTTAAAAAGGGATGTCCTTGTGTATGCCTCTGGACATATTGAAGCCTGACATGTTCCAGTCCTTTTTTTCTATTAGAACCTTCTTCCAGGGGATTTAAAGGTCAAAAGGGGAACACACTGAGGGGCCCTAAATGCAAAAAACAGATATCTGTCACACTTAAGAAAAAAAGCCTTTTTCAATGTATCTAATTGACTGAATTCCACCCTTGCTTTAGATGTAGGTAAATAAATATGGTCTGTTTTGATGGGAGAATCCTTACCTTTCTTCTAAACTTTATCGACAAAACGTATACATCTTTTTAAGTCTTTTTAATTTAATTTATAACATTTAAAACATGTGTTTGGTTTATTAAGCATTAGTTTAAATCAAAGGTTCTGCTTTCTACAAATAAATATCCAATATAAGAAATTCATACTCATATAAAATTCTTAAAGCATCCAATACAAAACACAAATAACAATCTCATTTATCAACACACAATAAGTACATTAATCAACAGAAAAACAAGCAAGATATCCATCATCTAATGAAGCCCAATCTCCCATACACAGGGCATCATGCTAAAAGTAATTTGCTTCCTAACTCTTCCAAAAATGTCAAAAGTAGCAATGGTGACGGAAATTTGGTAGCCCTGAAATAGTAATTGCCAAAAAGCATCCAATTGTAAAGTTCCCATATCTCTAACAAAGCGGTGGAAAATGTGCACACTTAAAGGACCCAGTCAATATGCAGATGACATAGTAACAGAGCTCTTATACACCCTGCACATTTTTAGACTGTGAGGGATTTTTTTTCAATTGACCCCAAGTGGGGAGCAAGTTCAATCTGAATCTCATGACGTGTAGTGCCACCACCTTGCTAGAGCATATAATATATTTGTAATCTCATATACACCGAGTGCATTCGTATGAAATCTGCTAATGAACACTTACTTTCGAGATACATATAATTGCATTCACAATACCAAAGCTCAAGTTTATGGACGTCCACCGTCCTAAGAATTGCTATATGTCTAGTAATTCCATCTATATATTCATAATACTTAGAGTTTTTGCAATCACACTAAAATTCATTAAACAAAACAAATGAAGCCTGAGTAGCTATAACATGTAAAATGCTGCAGATAAATTAATCTTGGCCTTCATACATAATCTTCCAAAACATCATATGTTTCCTCTTCATGACAAAAACACAAAGCAAATTTAAAGCCACTTCTAGACGTATTGTTTGGACTGGAGTACACTGTTGCAACCCCCACAAATACTACCATAGCCTTCTACTCTCGACAACTCCTTCCAGTCCACCCTTATCATAGAATGCAGGACAAAGATTACAATACAAATGATTTTGGCGCAATATAGTTCCAGTAGTGAAAGTCTTGAACATTGCCAATTTTTTCATGCAAAATGGTTGACTTTGGAAATAAAACGAATCATTTTTTTTAAAGATGTTTTGGAAACCTAGTGAATAAGGGTTTTTTACTGATGTGGAATCCAAATGTTTAAACTTTTACACAATCTAAATGCTATTACCAATTAACTCCTGATTCACAACTTTTGGTGTTGCTCAATTCTCATGTACAATCAGTATTTTTCGCTTCCATAAATTCTGAATCTGTGCATTTTCTTTTGTGCTTTTGCTCGCAGCATCCAGACTCCTTTCTAGACCAAGGGTGTTTTGTCAATTATAATCAGATCATTGGCATAAGCCAATCAGGGGATTTTGAGAGATCCTAACCTAGGAGGGAAGTTCACAAACAAGCCATGCTTCTGTAGGAAATCAGAACAATAATGATTAAACAAAAACAGGGCTAAGATGCATCCACGCTACACCCTTCTTGTAATTGAATTTCTCACAGAAAGACAGTCTTCATTTTACTGAACACTCACACTGTTATTCTCATGATGCAGCATAACTAAATTAAATACCCCTTAGGGATGTCAAGAAGTAGCAGTTTTCCCCATAGTTGAAGTCCAAAAATGCAACATAAATCGGCATCTTCTTTAATAAGCAGCGTTTCTTGTTTAAAAATATTTAGGATGAAGCTACAAAACTCTGTTCTGACCCCCTTTCTCAACCCCTCTTGAAAGATCTTAGGAGTGTTATTCAACTGGGACCAGGAGTTTAGGTTCTGCAGGATACAGGAGGCAAACATTTTTCTGATGTAATCAAGCAACAATATTAGTCTATAGTTTTTAATATCTCCTCTTGAGTCCTTTTTATAAATGGGAACAATTTTGCTTTCCTGCCAAGACTCTGGGATCCTAGATCTATTGATGCACTTTTTGAATAAATCCTGTAAGATTAAGGTCCAGGTTGCAGGATTACTTTTAATAATCCATGGCTGGAGACCATCCAGATTCGACATCATAGAATTATGAATGTTTTACTTGCATACTTAACCCATCATGGGAAAAGATTGTTTCGACATTTGGCAATATGGCCCTATTCAGTCAGATGTGTCTATTATAAGCTGAACCAAACTGTTCTTTAAACTGCTGATTCCTTCAATAGCCACAATTAAAGAACCTTTTTTGTGTGGGTGTTTGTCAAACAGCATGTAAATACTGATTGTGATGAATTGATATTGATAAATGCCACACAAATAGCTAATTCAACACGAGTTGCGAAAAAGGAGAGAGGTCAGTTAGTAAACTAGACAACTCACTGTTTGGCCACTCAGAGCTAAATGAACTCTAAAATATAGATGCTGTGCATTATGATTTGACCATTTTATATGATTGTTGCCAATATTTAGATCTAAGGAGACTACATGTCTTTTACTAGATGATATCGTGAGGGCCCTAGCTAGTTTCACGTTCAATTGTTTGTGATCTCTAGTGTCGACATCACAGATTTTTTGCTTAGCTCTTTGACCTTTCCCCATAAGTACGACAAGACAGAAATATAGTCCAAAATACGCTTTGTATTACCACCAGGCCAAGCCCATGACACAGGGATACCTCCCTTTGTACGGCTATGTTAACATATCCCAGGACTGGAAAAATTCAGCCCACTCATTACCATTTACATCTTTGGGTTGATTAAATAGGATGCATTTTTCTATAGTTACAGGGCCATTGCATCCCCAATTGGTGCCTCTGGTGCAGTAAATGCCAGTACATAGAACATTAAAATTGCCACGAGCAATCACGTTGAATGTGTTATCATTGACTTCAAACTTCTCCAAATATTGATTTAACCACCTTCTTATTCTAAAGGCCTAAGCGCCTTTACAAGGATTCTAAATGTTAAAAATAAATAAAGATTCACCAATCCCCGAAACTACAGCACGAATAATGTCTTCATCATTAGTGACAAAAATTTCAGATCATCATTTAGTGAGTTCTTTATCAGAATTATAAGGCCTCCAGCTGGAGGCCCTCTGGGGCCCAGCTTTAAGTCTTTTTTTGTTTTGTTTTTTAGTTAACAAATTGACAAAATGTGTTAAAGTGTTGGCATTTACATCATTTCTTACCTTAATTGATTGAATAGAAAAATGCGGGGGTGTCTTCCTCTTATGTTTAATGTATCCACTTCTAAACCTATTACTTGTTCTTACACTTAGCAAAGATCAAGTTTGAGTTGTTCTTTTATTTCCGCCAATCTACAAAAATGGAAGTAACACTGCATTGTAATCTCAAGGCTTGTATTCTAAATAATAGCGGAGAGCTGCGAGGAGGTGCAGTCTGGCAGTCAACTCTGAACTTTTTTCCTGTCTCATTGCAGAAGTCTGTCCACAGTGTCCATTGCTACACAGGGTTTAAAAACCCATTTTGGCCACGGAGCGGCCGCGGAGAGCTGCGAGGAGGTGCAGTCTGGCAGTCTGGCTGCTGGCGCACTGTGCACTATCCTACCGACCTTAACACATCACAACTGATTCACTGTCTAAAAAAAAAAACACCTAAAGTGCCGGTGATTTCGGCATAATGGAGGACGCTACGGGGGCTAGTAAGCCTCAGCCAAACGACTATGAAGACACGGGCCGCGTGCTAAGGAGCGGCGTACAAACTATAAAAGTACCACTGTTGAGTGAAGCACGAAAGAAACCAACAAATAAAGCAACAGAGACCCCGAACCTGGGAAAGGGTACACTCTCTCCTCCAATACCCCCACTTAGATCACCCTACCAGCACGACTCACCTTGGAGAGAGGAAATGGACCCGGAGCCTGAGTCCGTCGGCTGTGTGCGACCGCAGACCCTGGGAGGGTGTGTATCCCTAGATGGGTATGCCCCGCCTCGGTCTCTGCGGAGTGGGGCCGGCGACGAGGGGGGGGGATCTCCCGGAGAGATCGAGGCCGGCTCCGCTGCCTCCTGCTCCTGAGGGGCCGGGCTCAGTCGGAAGGGCCGGCGGCGACCGAACGAGCGATCTCTGTAGGGAGATGGAGGAGGCGAGAGGACCCTGCACGAGTGGTTTCTGGGCTGAGCGCGGAGCTCTTGGGGAACGGAGCCCATGGGCCTGACACCGTGCAGGCTGAGGAGCCGACCTACGATGGCACAACGAAAGCGAACAAGGACACGGACCCAGTCACAGATCCTGCTCGAGCGGTTTCGGGGCTGAGCGCGGAGCTCTTGGGGAACGGAGCTCGCGGGCCCGCCGCAGTGCAGGCAGAGGAGACGACCCCTGGTGGTCCAACAAAAAAGTACAAAGTCACGGAGAAAACCAATGAAAAAGACTACATACAAAGTTCTATAAAGGGCTCAATAGAGCTCCCGGACAAAAATTTTACCAAAAAAATTAACAAGTGGCTTGCTCTAAACGACACACAAAAATGCGAAAGTGATTCTCATCCAGTGACAGTGCGATCTGACTTACCCAGCCCAGAATGGAACCAAACAGAGTTTAAAGACACTAGTTGTCAGAACATTACCCTATCATACTCGGATGACCAGGAAATGGGAGAAATAGAGGAATTAAACATTCTGAGAGAACACAATTGGGCTAAAATACACACCTACTCACAACCAGAAAACCAAGAAGAGGAGCCTCACCAAACAGAATTAAAACACCTATTTGAGGACCAAAAAAATGAAGAAGGAGGACAAACAATGCCTGGATATAAAATAAATGAATCTATACTGGATCAACAAATCAACAACCAAAAAGATAAGGAATCAAAAAACACAACCCAACTGATTCATCGACCCCCAATAACAGAGCCCCGGCAAAACTACAAACGAAAAAAACGGGTAAATCGACACTCCCATCTAACAACCCGATTGGAAGATTTTTTGAAAAACTAGGGAAGACTCCCACAGTGAATCGTTTTGAACTTTCCGAGTTAGAAATTCTGGCAGGAATCCCACCATCCCCTCAAAGAAACCTAAAAATTTCACCAAAAGCCAGAAAAGACTTTTGAGGGGGGAGGCCTACAACCGCAAATACGCTGGCACCCAAGCCAACCTTCCTCACGCCAAAAGTCAGAAATAACCAAAACCGGTACAGACAACGAAATCACAGAAAACAGATCTCAGTGCTATGAGGATGGTAAGAATAATTCAATATTGAAAACAATAATATCAGGAGAGAACAAAGGAAAACAACAAGAAAGTAAACTAAACTCTGACCAGATGGGGGGAAAAAACAAAAACAAAGAAACAACAAAGGCAAGAGACAACGCAAATCAAAAACCATTGCTTATACAACCAGATATATTAGGGAAAAATAATAGCGAGACTTCACTCAACGAAAGTAAAACCGAGAAGGAGGGAAAAAAAGAGACAGCTTGGCACAACCTAAAGCAAGCTACCAGTGGAACCAAGAAGAAATAAAACTGGCAGAGGCAATATTGAACTATAAAACAATGCTAAAACACAGAGAGAACACCCCGGGTTAGAAACAGTCGCCGCAACATAAAAAGCCAGATGTCTCGACGGATGCCTTACGACTATTGTTCTCCATGCCACACAAAGCAAAAAAAAAAAACAAAACTCACCTGTTAAAAACGTGGACATACTACCCATCATGTCAGCTGTGACCATCGCACTGGTACCTTTCGGGAAATTATATGAAACAATAAACGAAACATTAAAAGACCATACTACACTATTAGCAGCTTGCAACATGAAACTAACCCACTTGGAAGGGTATATAACAGCTTTAGAGGCATGGAAGGCATCCACAAAGGAACAAGGTACTATGACGGATAAAATGGAGGTGTTCCAGTTTAAAAAAAAATCAGTATCCAATAGTTCTCAAACCAAACAGATTGAGTACAAGGAAACCAGACACAAAGATGAACAAATAGCAGCCACAGCAAAAATTAACTGGAGACCGTCATCAATTAAAGATAAAATAGATACGAACCTAGGTGAAACTAAAAAAGGCTTAAAAGAGGATCAAAAAGAAAACCAGTCGACGAGGGTCCAACCCGAGAATAATCACCAACTTCAGAGAAAAAAGATTGCAAAAAATAGCTCAACTCAGAAAGAACAATTGAGCACAAAGGGATCCACTGCACAGGATAAACATCGTATGGAAAAAAATGCAAACTGGTTCATGTTTAAGTGGATATCTGGGATGGACCAAAAAATAAAAGTAGTAGAAAGTGAATTACAAGAGACAAAGACGAAAGCAACACATAAACTTGTCGAGGAGAGCTCGCTTGACTTATCGGACTTAAGTACATATTCGATTGAAAACTCAGAGTCGGAAATACCTCGACCGAGTGGAAAGAAAAGAAAGGTGTCCTTTGCGGAGGATAACTCCTCAAGAACAGAGCACGGGGACAAATACAAGCAGAAACAAACAAAGGCACCAGAAAAAGCGAAAAATAAAATAGACGATTTAAACTACAGAAGAAGTCGGATAACTCCAGAAAGGAAAACGTTGTTTGGATTGGCTAACATAAAGATAAATAAAACCAAACATGAAAGCCCAAAGACCGCCCCGCACAGAGTTCGAAGGAAAAATATGAGGGCGAAAGGCTTGATAACACACCGAATAGTGGAACCCGTCACAAACAATATCATCAACATAACCAAAGAGCACGACAAAACAAACCAGAAACATCTCCATATAGAAAAAAGTCAGACATAGCAGATACGCAAAATAATAACCAAAGAAGAGAAAATACTAGTCCAAGTGACAGACACTCAGAAAGAAGAACTAGATCAAACAGAAGACACTCGGACTATTCCATACAGCCAAACCCCACTCAGACATCAGCAATTTTTACTCACAAGAGTAACTCATCACGCACCTTGAAATTAGAAAAAAGTGACAAAAAATGAGAAAAGATCTTACTAAACAGAAGAGCAACCATGAGACTTCTACAAAAAGTTCATAAAGAAGACCAAATTAGAAGTATGGACTTAAACATAGTAGAGTTTGCACACAAAGCTCGGATGGATAGTATCTTCCTGCATATTACATCTCAAACAGTGGAAAAACTCCTGATATCAGTGGCAGGAGACCTAGCCAAAAGAGGATATACCTTAAGAGAAACTACAGCAGAGGAAAGAGGGCACAGAAGAGATGATTCACACAAAACAAGAGAAAAACGTAATTATGAAACAAACGAAAAAGAAATAAGGAAAACCACACAGATAACACCTGTAACTGAAAGACTAACTAGAACAAAGAGGAAATTCATTTCAATATCGGAGATAGATGACCGAAAAGAAGAAGATAAACGTCGAAAATCACGAGAACTATTGGATCAAAGTGATTCAAAGATGAAAAGTGACAAGGAAAGAGTAAAGACCAGAGAAAAGCTCTTCTCCCAAGACAGCTGGACACACTACGACAAGAAATCACAAAGAACATCTCCGAGAAAACCTAAAGGTCCTTTTCTTTCCCAGATCACCAGAGAAAAAGAAAAACGTACAATTCGTGAAAACACCTCGACGCAGAATCAGACGAAAGAGGCAGAAAAGAACCCTAACAAATGGGCATGGATTCCTTCAGCGTTGAAAAGATATGTTAGGAACAGAAATGTATGACATGGATCACATCTTGATTTGCGGTGACTTAAATGCCACCTGTCCTGCACTCGAGATGGAAACGACTCCTCATAACATGGGTAGTGCACAATCAATAGCGAGAGGTACAGCATGGGCAAAACTGATGTAATCCCGGGATCTGTACAACTTAATTTCCCTCGAATCAGCCAAATCCAGAATTCCAACATGTGAAAGTGCTGGCAGAAGAAGCACAATTGATTACATCTTTGCCTCAAAAGAGCTATATCTCCTAACCAAAAGTTTCAAGGTAGTGATCACCACGGCCAGTGATCACAATTTACTAACTGCAAAGTGGCCAGCAAAAAAAAAGACGCCAGTGATAATGCCGAAAAATCTGGAAATAAACCAACAAGGAAACCGATTGAAAATTACGACAGAAGGCATAGTCTGTATCACGGCAGCTTACAACGGACAAAAAAACCGAAACACTTCGAAAGAAAAACTGGATTACCGTCCTCTTTTGATCCCTTACCTACATCCACGACGCAATAGAACTTTTGACAAAACTCATTTACATACTCATAACGAAGAACTGAGGATAAAGAAATCAAACCTAAGAAAGGCTACTCGGCTTGCACAAACAAATCCAACACAAACAAATATAGATTCGGCAACCAAAAACAAAAGACTGTACAAATCGTGGATACAATCGTTACGATGGAAACTATATAAGTGGATGCAGAGAACATGCTAAGAGCAGTGTGCAAAAAACCTCACGAGAGTTCTGGACAATCATGAAGCACAAAATCGCACCCACAAACATAAGAACCATAAACAGTGTCCCAGAAGAAAAATAGAGTGAGCACTACACTGACTTATACAAAGATCCTACCCCAGGGGAAACAACAGCAACCACTCAAGACAACTCCAAATGGATAGTATGCTCAGAGGAGAATATTCTGAGAAAGATGAAGAATCTGAACAACTCCCGTGCCCCAGGCCCAGATGGCATCTCCAACGCCCACTTGAAATAGGATGCAGAAATTTGGGCTCCACTAATATCAGAAATCTTCAGAAGATCGAGGATTTCGAGATCCATCCCTGATACGTGGAAGACAGCAAACATTGTCCCAATTTATAACAAGGGCCCGAGGGACGACCCGAGAAATTATAGGCCGATCACACTATTAGATGTTCTCGGCAAACTTTTCGGATCACTGCTGTTGGACGAACTCCAGATATGGCAGAAAGAGACAAAAACAACGGACTCCTTCCAATCAGGGTTCGAAAAGAATTTGGGAACGTCAGTCAACATTATGCTGATTAGCATCCTAAAATCAAAAGTGTTTGAGGGGCAACCATCAATATTCATTGCCTCAATTGATCTGGTCCAAGCTTTTGACCGTGTGAATAGGGAAAAACTGTGGAGAAAACTGGAGAAACAAAAATGTCCACCATCCATTCTTGATCCAGTGAAAGCCCTATATAGCGAAACGTCCATCAAATTCTGTCTCAACGTTGCAGGCTTGATGTCTGAAAGCATAAAAACGGCCAGAGGTGTGAAACAAGGCTGCCCTCTGGCGCCGGCGCTGTATAAGGCCTATATGGCCGACATAGCAGATTCTGAAAACAACACTCGATCATTTCCTCCGCAAATAGGCGATTCAAAAGTGACAAGATTGCTGTATGCAGATGACATTCTACTAATAGATCAAACAGCAATTGGACTCCAGAGACAAATAGACAGTCTCACAGCCTATCTGAAGAAAAATGACCTGGAGCTTAATACATCAAAAACGAAAATTTTGATCTTAGAAAAACCGACGAGACCGAACACAAGATCGCAATGGTTCACAAATTCGAAGAAACTAGAAATAGCCAAAAGCTGTACTTACCTAGGGGTGAAACTCTCGTCCAGTAAAATTGATAAAACGATGCAAGTACATCTGTTTTCCAAAACAAAAACTTTAGCAGCACAGGCAGTGTCTTTGGATAGGAAATTCGGGAAATTCTTAATTCTTCCACTCATAAACTTTTATAGAGCAAAGGTCTGTCCAACTCTGACCTACGGAGCCGAAGCCATGCCACATCTGCCGAAGACACTGTGGGCTAAACTTGAAGGTATATTTTGGCGCAGAGTACTACGACTTCCAAACTCCACTCCCATTGCAATCATTCGACGTGAACTGAGTCTACAATCATGGGAATCTGTGGTCACGAGAAACAGCCTATTATTCCTGGGTAAAATCATAAGGAACCCACGACCAAAAATTCTGGACATCATACTTCAAGAGTTGAAGAGTGAAAAAAAAACAACAATAACAAGCTGGTACAGTAGACTACTGGAACAAGCGGACAAAATTGGAAGTTCAGAATGGGACATAGAACGGATCCCGGGAAAAATAAAGAAAAAACTTAAAATACAAGATTGGATTGAGACTCTAGACAAAGCAAAAGATCTCACAGTCTCCACACACCATAAAACGAACATGCAAAAAATAGACGAAGTCAGAAACTATCTAAAAAAGTTTCCAGATAAACGACTGAGAACAACCTTTTTAAGAGCAAGGTTAAACTTATTGAAAAACAATGAGATTCTCTTTCGTAGAAAACCGACAACTACCAAAACTGTTGCTATTGTAAGAAGATAGAAACCGAAACACTACGCCATCTCCTCCTTCATTGCTCAGGAACGGAAAACCTGCGAACCATCTATCTCAATCCACACAGAGCTCGGCACCTAACCACAAATGAAGAAACTTGGTGTAATATGCTAATGTGTGGCAATTCCATATCTTTGACAGTGGCTACAGCGAATCTTTTGGAATAACTGAAGCTGGAGGAAATTAATCTATAAAAGAAAATTTCATTGGTAGTCCAAGCAAACAGAAAACTGCACGATATCCACAATGGGAAAAGAAAATCTGGACAGAATTTGGAAAAATTGTTAATACAATTAAACCCAAAAAAATAAATAAAAATAAAATAATAATGGGGCATGCTTGAAAGTATTAATTCAAGACTTACCTATGAAAAGCCAATTTGATGGCAATGTGAGAATGAGCCTGGTTTGCAAAGAAAAGTGATGCTATATAAAGCACATGCAGGGAGTAGCAACACTGATTTTGTTTGTCCGTTTGTTGGGAAGAAAAGATTTGCAAGTCCTTCGATTCAGTCTGTTATTATGAAGTCTTTATGCATTTGACATGTTGAAATGGCCAAAACCTTTATGCCAATGACTATATTGGATAACACTGAACAACTCTACAAAACCGTCTTGAACCTGTAACTCTGCCTATGAAGTATCTGTCTCAAACCTGTATCTGGGCGAATATTCTGTAACAGCGCCACAATGCCTCTGCACCGATGGGCGCTTTATAAATCCAAATAAATACATTAATAAATAAATAATGTGCCTTATTCAGTATTGCAGGGATTTTATAGTTAGACTGGCCATTTGTAGTGACAGTTTCTCCTGGTTCTGGAACTATCCTATCTTCCTATCCTCCCTAACACACCCCACCCTCTTCTCTTGCAGGGCCACGTGAGCACCTGGAGACTGCCCTTGGTTGGTAGCGGTGCACGGTATTAATCAACATAATACTAATAAAAATAAAAAAAGCCAGGGTTTTTACACCCTTGCTAGATGGCAATCCTTTGCATTATTGCAGGAAACTTATTTCTAACATTAGACCTGCTCACAACCAGATGAAGGATTCTTTGCCAAATGAACCAGTAGATGTCTGACATTCTTGATAGCCTGAGATTTTGTTTTGGTGCAGTTTTCTTTTCAGTGGAAGTCGTCATTGGTGAAGGAGTCCCTAGCAGGTAATTCTTGGTTCTGCAGTGAAGGTCAAGGAGCTCTTCAACTTGGTACACACCTCCCATTGTAAAAGGACTGTGCCACCTGAAAATAAGATTTAATGCTCATTGGGTCTAATTAGCTTCTGGAATCTGTTATCTGTTATCTGATGGCCACTCTCAATTACTTTCTTCTCTCAAAACAGTATGAACCAGTATCAACTAGCGAGGGACCTGGCAGGAAACTGTAACATTCATGTGTAGTTACTGTCTATGAAGTGAAATCTTGGCCCTGGTATATTGTATTGTATTGTATTGTTTATTTATATAGCACGTGGTCGAATGCCACACCAGCTGCACACATATCCAGTGCTCACACGCACCTTTTTGACTCTCTCAAGTCTCTCTACTGATCTGAACTTCGGTTCCCGAGGGCGTTCAATCTACCAGCACCTTGAGACCATACCAATGGTACATAAGGCGCTATATAAATGCAAAGTGACATAACATAACATAACGTATACACAGGAAAGTGTTTCAAAGCACTCATGGAAGGTGGGAACATGGGGAAAAAAGAACAGTCGCTCAGAGCCCTTGAAATTCAGAGACGATAATAGTCTGCACAGGCAGAGTAGTTACGTAAAATACATTTAACAGTTGAGACACAGCAAATAGGCCTGATGGCGATTCTTCATTTCTACCAGTGCAATTAAGGGAGAAGACAAAGGAGAACAGTCTTCAGGCATGTTGCATTTGGATCGTGCAAGTGCATAGACGGTCACAGGGAGGGGGAGGTCCAAGTGCACCCAGTCGGTGGAGACTAGGGTAAGTGCAGAGAGAGCCATTCTCCTGGGTTGGTTCTAAGTTCTGTGAAGGTGGGTGGGCATAAGGCCCTGAGGCAAGTGTGAGAGAGGACTGGTGGGGGTGCCCAGGACTAGTGAGACTCTGAGGGTCACCAGGCGGCCAGTCTGAAAGCTGTAAGGAAGAGGAGGGAGAGATGGAGAGAGAAGAGAGCTAGGTTTGCAGGGTAGAGGTAGAGCGAAGGAAGAGGAGAAGAGGAAGGTGTTGAGGAGCTTCCGGAACTTAAGAAGGTTAGGCTCAAGACGGACGGTGTCAGGGAGGATAAACCAGGAGGAGGTACCTGCTGAAGACAAGGATCTCCCTCCAAGTATCTGCTTGGAGAACCGGCACACTCACAGAAGGTTGGAGGTAGAAGATCGGAGGGCTCGTGAGAGACAGTATTTAGGTAGGTAGCGTTGCAGGTAGGATGGTCCCAGGCCTCAGAAAGCCTTGTGGACAATGCAGAGGGTCTTGTACTTGATCCTTGCAGCCACGGGGAGCCAGTGAAGGGATTTCAGCACCGGAGAGATGGAGTTCCCGTGGTTGAGGCCAAGGATAAGTGTTGCAGTTCTGTTCTGGTTGAGTTAGAGAGCGTGCAGGGCAGAAGAAGGGAGGTTGAGGAAGAGGATGTTGCAATAATCCAGCCTAGAGAGTACCAGGGCTCTGGAGACAGTGAGTCGCTGGGGGAACGTGAGAAAAGGTTGAGTACCTCTGAGGAAGTGTAGCTGATAGTTAGACTTTTTGGAGATGTCAGAAATCTGAGAGAAGATGGAGAGAGTGGAGTCGAAGATGACCCAAGGCTTTTTGCCTCACAGTTGGGTGCTGGTGCAGGGCCAAGGGAGGCTGCCAGAGTGAAAGTGGGAAAGGTGGAGAAGGGTTCAAAATGTGAACAATCTCAGTCTTACTGGTGTTGAGGCAAAGGTCATTTGCAGCACACCATGAATGAATAGCGGACAGACAGTCAGATTTGAGTGAAGAGGAGGAAGCGTCTTAAGGTAGCCTGAAAGATATTTGTGTGTCATCCGCGTAACACTGGAAGTTAGAGGTGAACGTGGCAATCACACATGCCAAAGTAGCCATAAAGACATTGAAGAACCAGGGGGAGAGGTTAGATCCTTGAGGAATGCCACAGGTTGAGACAGCAATAGTCGAGAGAAAGGCTCCGAGTTACACCTAGGATGGGCGGTCAGAGAGAAAGCAGATGAACCATGCCAGAGCCTGACCTGTGATTATCAGGGTGTCACGGAGAAGTGCAATCAGGATTTAGTGTTTAACCGTGTCAAAGGCAGAGGGCAGGTCAAGGAGAATGAGGACAGAGGGAGTGCTAGTGTCAAGATTTGAGAGCAGGTGTTCACGGTGGTTCATAAGAGCAGTTTCCACACCTCTGGATGTTCTAAAGCCAGACCGATGGTCATGGAAGCAGCCAACAGATTGAGTTTGGAGGGTCTGCTGAGTGATAGCGAACTCCTCCAGGAGTTTGCCAGAAAAAGGAGTGATGGAGGAGGGCAGTAGATTGCCAGAATTAAGTAGTCGGCAGAGGGTTTCTTGAGTGGAAGGTGCACAAGGGAGTGCTTAAGGGCAGTTGGGAAAACTCCAGTGGAGAAGGAGAAATTACAAAGATTAGCCAAGGCTGGGGCGAGGGAGTCAATATTGTCCTTAATGGTTTTAGAGGGGCAGGGGTCCACCTTTTTGGATGAAGCCTTCATAGACCGGACTTCTCTGGTGACCTCATAAGGCGTGACGGCTGAGAGAGAGGAGAGGGTAAGAGGAGAGGGGGGCAAGGGAGGCTACAGTGTTGGTTTATGCTGTGGAATGAAAGAGAGGGAAGGAAGGACATCTTGGGTTTTTGTGTTGAAGTGTGCAGCCAGGGCCGAGAAAAGGTCCTGGGTGGGTGTGACAGAAGAAGAGGCTGCTGCAGGATTGGTCAGTTCCTTGCAGACTTTGAAACGTTTGGCCGTGTTGTTTGATACCGCAGAGATGCAGGCTTGATTAAAGTCTATTTTCTTGGAGCGAATGCAGAATCGATATTGCCTTTGAAGTAGGCTGCAGGCCAGTTTGTCAGATGATCTTCCCGGTGAGTTCCAATTCCGCTCAGCTGCCCTACATTTGCCTTTAACGACAGCCAGATTGGAGTCATACCAAGAGTTGCACTTTTTGGAAGGATTCAGTCGGACACTCATGGCAGGGGCAAGAATGTCAAGAGTGTTGGAGATAGAGAGCTTGAGGTTAGCAAGGACTGTGTCAGCATGGGAGTCAACCACAGGAATGGGAGGAGGAGAGTAGGTGGAGACAAAGGCAGCCACTGTCACTTTTTTCATGTGTCTGGTGACTTTGAAGACCCGTGGCAGTGCCTGGTATGTTACTGCAAGAGGAAAGGAGAGCATCAGGTGCTGAACAGCAACATTGTGACATGGCAAGTGGGGACTTGCGTGTTGGGTGGAGATTGGCACTGCAAGATAGGCCTTCATTTGTGTTTCTTCCAAAAAAGTGGAGCATCAACTAGGACAAATTCCTTAGCTTATGAAGCCTTTCCTAATTAGTTATCATGCAATAATAACCTTACACTGCTGGGGGCAGAACAGCAACCACTGACCCCAGCCCCCAAAGACCAACCTAAGATTATGCTCACTTCGGGCAGGGGCAAGAATGTCAAGAGTGTTGGAGATAGAGAGCTTGAGGTTAGCAAGGACTGTGTCAGCATGGGAGTCAACCACAGGAATGGGAGGAGGAGAGTAGGTGGAGACAAAGGCAGCCACTGTCACTTCTTTCATGTGTCTGGTGACTTTGAAGACCCGTGGCAGTGCCTGGTATGTTACTGCAAGAGGAAAGGAGAGCATCAGGTGCTGAACAGCAACATTGTGACATGGCAAGTGGGGACTTGCGTGTTGGGTGGAGATTGGCACTGCAAGATAGGCCTTCATTTGTGTTTCTTCCAAAAAAGTGGAGCATCAACTAGGACAAATTCCTTAGCTTATTAAGCCTTTCCTAATTGGTTATCAGGCAATAATAACCTTACACTGCTGGGGGCAGAACAGCAACCACTGACCCCAACCCCCAAAGACCAACCTAAGATTATGCTCACTTCTGGCGCTGCAATCTATGATGAGGTAGCTTAACCTGAACCGTCACACTTGTCTGATCTACTTTAATATTGTTTTTATGTCATACATTTTGTAAAATGTGGTTGGGACATGGAGAGAGTTATAACATGCTTAGAGTTTGGCTTGGCGGCAAACCTTAAAACATGGAATGTAACTCATCAGCATACTAAGGATCAAATGACTAACAGGATCTTGAATATCCCACAGAGAGTGCACATGTTGGCAGCTACTGGAAGGTGTGATATAGATAAAAAAAATAATCTAAAACTCCTATTGCACCAAATCAGTCTTATGAGATGTTCTGTTTTCTGATAACTTATCTAGATCCAACGAATGCCACAGTGACTAGTAGGCTATGTTCAATAGCATCCTGTGTATTGTGTCAGTACAATTGTAAAGAAAACTGTACTTGCTTCACAATACAGGCATTGGTTTCACATGCTTTAGAGGTTTCTGAATGTAT
This sequence comes from Ambystoma mexicanum, assembly GCF_040938575.1. Taxonomy (NCBI): domain Eukaryota; kingdom Metazoa; phylum Chordata; class Amphibia; order Caudata; family Ambystomatidae; genus Ambystoma; species Ambystoma mexicanum. Next base: position 422,811,867 of record NC_090937.1, on the reverse strand, counting down.
CAATACTACCAAAATAATGCTGCATTCACTTTTTTTTTATGATACTATAAGAGAGATAGAAAGGTCAGAGTGCAGATATGTCATTGTGATTGCATCACTAGGTACCTTTATTTTCATGATTCCTTTGCCTGCCTTTCAGGTCACATTTTAGTTTCAAAATTGTTTGAATGGATTCAGGATTTGATTAGTGAAGGAGAAAGAAGCATTGTCATCCAGAGTGCTAAGGAGGAGCTCACTTACCGGGTGTAGAACTGAGAAAATGCAGCCCTTGAATCATGAAGTGTTTACAGGGTGAAGTCCTTTTGTGACTGCTTGGGTCAAATAGAATGGGCAACCCGGCATATTACTGGGGCACAGCTAATCAACACGTATTACAACATGGGTAATCTTCGCATTATTAAGCGCATTCAAAAGAAAAGTTTTGTCCCAGCTAATTCATGGCATCACAGCAGCGAGAAGAGTGCTTGAACAGGACTTTGCCTTGTCTAAGTGTGGGACTTTATTAACAATCGACCAGTCAGTACCCAGATAGATTTGTTCCATCACACCACGTCAACAAAATTTGAAAATATTCTGGCATTCTGTAAGATCTTTGGTCCTGAAGAAACCTATGGAAATATACTGGGTGGAAATATAGAAAACAGAAATGTACCTTCAGACCAAGGGTCCAAGAGATTGCACATGGGCACCAGCAAGTTGCATTGTACCAGATCCTTGTGCAGGCTAATTGCCAAGTAATAACCCATGGCACATGAATAGGTTTAGGCACGCATTGTTTGTATGGCCCCCACAACCTCCACTTATGCAATGTCCTAGCAAGTTAGTATGAGGTCAAGGATTGTTGGTAAAACAATAGGTATTTTGGGAGGGCCAGGTAACAGTTATTAACATCATAGGTTTGTTTTTATTTCAGGGGGACAACAGTTGTAGACTTTTAATACCATTGCCATCTGTAGATTGCCATTTTGTCTTGTAGACTTATATTAAAAGCGTGCTGGCCATGAGATAAGAAGCAAATGGTAAGGTTGCACATTGTTTTAGAGCAGGATTTGACAGAAATGATTCCTCAAAGTTTGGATAATTTTCAAATGCTGTTGCAGAGGCTGAAAACATTTCTGAGGTTCAGAACAAGTTGCACATACCCAAAGTAATATTTGAAAGTGAGAGGCAAACTTTCTAGGTAGCACACATGACTTTCACCCTGTGACCCCATCTGATTTGTTATGTTATGTTATTGAAAATACTAGGGAAATACCTTTAATTACCATTGATTTCTATCTGACACTGTTGTCATCGTATCACAGGATTTATTATGTGCTGTTGTATACATGGAAATAAAGGCATAGCATCACTATTAATACATCCATTATTCCACAATGATATTCAATGATATCTATTTTGACCCAAATGAGTTAAAGAAGTGAATGCCTTAACGAGTACTGAAATTTAGATAGTAATGTAGGAGAGAAGCAAAGCTCTCTGCATTGGCCCAGTTCCCATGAAACAAGTATCTTTTGTAACAAGGCAACACACTAGACATGATTTTAATAACGTGTGTTTGGTTATGTTGTGCTAGAGTGGAGGGTAAATGTGAGGACTGTGGGAGAAGTATGAGAAATCAAATGAAAATTAATAAAGCAAATGAACCTTTATGGACACTATTAATCAACACATTGAAGTTGCCCACACCCGCTATTATGCTTCAGCCCTAAGCACGTCAATGTTTTCTTTTCAAGCAGACATTTAGATATTCCCTTATCCCATTGACTTTGCCAATACTTGTTGTCCCTGTGAGCCTTCATGGGCATGCACTCTGAGATTAACTGAATGGTGCTGTTCGCCAAGAATATGTGTCAAGGCTAGCATACTCATGTGATTCCCTTACCAGCAAGGAATTGTAGAAACAAAGGGACTGCTCATAAACAGAAAGAGGTTATCATGGGATTGAGTGTTTATGCCCCTCAATGGGAATCACCAGATAGGACATAGTCATATGACATCTAACTGGAAGAGGACATGGTTGATGGACTATGAAGCGGTGAAAGGGTCTATTGTATTTGGTGGGACAAGGAATATGTGTGCTGGAAGGCCTAGTTGTGGGTCCATAATGCTCATACAGTTTATTTCAGTCAGATGGCCAGTGACCTATAAAGGTGGGGGGCCTGAAACGTGGATCTGGGGAATTGTTAAATCTACGATTCTGTTTTTCTTTGACTTGAAAGACAACAAATAAATCTGCCTCTATTAGCCATCCCGAAAATTAATGTGTGAGCTTAATTTCTTCAACATTGGCAAGAAAGACAGAACTTATTTTTTAAATGGAATAGACATTGTACATATTGAATTAAATTGCATTATCTACTGCTGAATTAAGAGATAAATACACCATAGACTTGCTTGCTATTTTGTAATGTTACTTTAGATGGTAAATGCAGTTGAAAACCTGGCCTATATCCTCTGAGTCTCGGTGCCCAAGACAAAGAGGTTCAAATATCAGTTTTCTCATACAACAAAGACACATCAGTAACCCATAAGTAATCCGATTAAGTGGAGCTGGACACACAGATGACATATTCAGTGCATAAGCTCTAAGAAATATAACAAATAGAGACTTTGCATTCCAAAATGCTTTCTTTTGTGGTTTCTGAACAGTTGTATGTGTATCTGTTTTTTAGTAATACAACATATGAATGGACCACATTTTTAGCAGTCCTCCAATTATTTTAGCTATGGCTCGGCAATAAATGACCATCTATGAATGTCTGTGTGATCCATGGCTACCACAGGGCCTAAGCAGACTTTTAGTTAACGTTTCACTTAGACGGAGACATGCAATGCACAGAAATAGAAAACACATTATTTGAAATGTCTTTTTTACCATTGCAGTGAAATTAAATCACCTTATTGGTCATATTTTTTAAACAATGTGCTTAATATAAAAACACAAAAAGACATTTGAATTTAGGAAAGTGTTCTCATAATACAATTACACATGCAATATATTAATATATATCAATTATTAATAAGTGTACACATATCAGTAACTTTCTCATAATAAAAGTAAATGGAACAGGTCATGTATCTGTGCATTCTGAGTTCTCCTTTGATGTCATATATACGAGTGCCAAAATAATGAGCGAAGTACATAACAGAAGCTATAAGGAAAGAATAGATGTGTATGCCAAATGATTGTACTTCAGATGGAGGTGGAACATCCTCCTATTCTTACATTGAAAAATGTGTTGCACTAATCAAAATAAAGGGTAAGATAATTGGGACTGTTCGTATCTCAAGGAAACCTGTGATAAATCCCATCAGGTGAGAGCATGCAGCCTCAAATGGATCTGCATATGTTGAGTTTGTCAATTATTTAGGGCCAAACACATTACAAAAAGAAAGTCTGCTTGGGAAATCTGCAGACAAAGGGAGCTTGTCTGACAGGAGAAGTGCTGGGTTGCGTTCTACTTTGGTTGTAGCTCATGTAAATACCCCTTAATAAGGCCTTAAGGGAGCCTGATACAGATCCTGCCCAAGACTGAACCAGCTTAACTTAGTGGTATTTTGAAAGCAGGGGGCAGGCTGGCACCAGGGCTTAACTTGCTGCAATACCTGGAGCTTTTGGTGTCCCTACATGTCCATTGCCTTTAACATACAAACCAAAAAGTGAGTATAACAATCCCTAAGAAGGTTAATATATGTTCCAGGAAATAGTTAAAACCCCTTAACAGCAATTTGGACATTTTTGGGAACATGATTTACCAGATTGGCCTCTAACTGGGCTCTCATGAAAGCTTTGTGGGAGCATATTTCACATGAGATGCAGTTTTTTATTTCTTTTATTGGACTAACAGAAAATACTATGCAGAGATAAACCAAAGCATTTGCTTTTAAAGTCCAACAGGCCTCTTCGTCAGATGGAGCAGTGTGAAAGGATTCATAACAAGATGCCGACAGCACAGCTTCTTCTCATAATCAAGAAAAAACATAATTGCCTGAAGGAACAGTATGCCCGGAATGGGGGTCAGGAAACTGTTCTCTTATGTAAATGACCATAAAAGCACTTGGAAGCAGGGAACACATGGCAGTTTAGAAACAGTACACATTTCTATCTGAAAAGTTGCATTTAACAAATGAAAACATATAATTTTCACATGAAACTTTTAAGGTAGGCCCTGATAGAGGTAAAGTGGGCCCCAGTGGTTTTCTAAAATGACTGGTGCTATTTTAAAAGGAACATTGAAATGAGAGGTTTAACAATACACAATTAAGAAACTGGGTCTGTATTGTATTTTCCTCACACAGTTTTAGTTTCTAAAAATGTGTTCTGGAGACTCTATGTAGTGTCAGGTTATTGTTGTGATTTCAATGCAGTTGCTGCAGTGCCGTGGCTGCTATACAACCTGACACTGCAAATATGTTATCAAGGTTTATCTAGTGCAGTCTCCAAAAATACCTCAGTGTCTCAGGCTTCATACTGGTTTCCTTGCTTTCTTACAATGTGTAAAATATGAAATATGTTACCCATATTTCAATGGTGCATTGTCTGCTGTTATCTGACTGTGTCCCAGGCTCAGTAATGGGTATCACTCATTAGACATTAGACTCCCAAGTTTTCATTTGTTATTGCCCTGTGCAGCTCACCCAATAGTGCTCCTGAGCAGTACTGTCCAACATTTGATGGTTAGAAATTGTACTAGAGGGTTCTCTGCTGCGTTGTTATTGTGAGGGCATTTCTGGATCAGGTCTCAGAGTCGACCATAATGTCCATAAAACCTATATATGTGTTCAGACCACTGTCTTTTTGGTCAAGCATATTCAGATACTTGAGCTCCTACATTTGATTGATTGATTTTTTGATTTTTTTGTATTTGTGACACACACCAAACAAACTTAATCGTATATTGGCACAGATGACATCAACAAAGGTGTCATGACATCCTTCTGTGTGTGCTATTCGAGAGGCCATGTTTTACAACCATCACTGATAGATCCAGAAATGAGTGCCCATCTTGTGTAAAGTGCCGACCCACTGGTGCTTCTGTTTAGTGATTTAATATGATGTATCTTTGTAGGTTCATCCTTTCATGCAGCTCCTTGCAGGTCTCACCTACATTACTCACTTGCATGCATTGTGTACATTTGGTGAGGTCCGCAGCATTGGATGATCTGCAGTTGCATGTCTCTTTCCTCTGTATTGTTTGGTTCTGCAGGGTTGTTATGGCAAATCTGGTGCAGATATGTTATTATGTTTTGTATCTACTGATGTTACAGTGGTATGTTCCAGGTCTTCTTTTCTTTTGAACTAGTGCAAATGTACTCTTGGTTAGAGACTGTGCTAGGCTTCTTGGTTGTTTGTATGAAATTAGGGGAGCTTCCTTTGAGCTCATCTTCAATGCTGAATATTGGCTGACGATCCATAACAATCCTATTCAGTTGTATTTGTGCATGATGGTAGGTGAACAGCAAAGGAACTCAGTATCTATATCTGCTGTCTCTGTATTGTAGCAAGTTACCTCTGGCTGTTTTCAATGCATGGCCACATTTCCTATACATTCGTCTGGCAGAGTTATCCTTCTACAAGAAGGATTTCTGGAGTGTGGCAAGTTGATTGTCCTTTGTCTTCCTGTTGGAGCAAATGCATTTGTATAGCTTTCCCTGGCAGTAGATAAGGGACCACTGTGTGTGGCTTTGGTGTAAATTTACACTGAGCGGGTATTTGTTCCTGATGGTGAATTTCTTGTATAGAGTTGTTTTGAGACGCCCAGACCTTCCAACCAAAATGGTTGTATCCAGGAAATGTATGCTTTGCTCATTCCATGGGGAACGTGATTAATTGGTTGAATCCATTTACTGAGTCATGGGGCCGCATTACGACCCTGGCAGTAAGTGGAAAACGATGCCGGTAAAGGATTACCGGCATCGCTTACCGCTAGGTCCGATTACGATCCGAGTAAGTGCAATTAGCGGCACCGTAGTTAACGGTGCCGCTAACAGCACCAAGGGCGCGGGCACGCAATCCCCCATGCCGGAAATAGCGGCATGGTGCAAATTGGGGAACATCACGAGTCAAGCGGACATGCTCTTAACGCCCTTGCGAAGGCCGTAAAGTACCTTACCGCCATGGTGAAAATACTGCCATCGCGGACCAACCGTAAATGGCCATGTGCAGTATTCCCAGCTGCCACAGGTTCACACAATCAGCACAGGTGGAGGCAAAACAGACTCACCAAGTACAAAAAGAGCACACCCCACCCCTGCCCACACCCAGTCACACTCCAAAATGATTCCAATAGGACTAGCAATGTTGGGGCTGGAGGACCCGATTGCAATGCAAGTGCTACAACAACAACAACAACAACAACAACAGGCAGCAAAGAGGAGACGCAGGAGGAGAAGGAGGGCAAGGCAGGGCCAGCAAGCCCCACCAGCACAGCCAATGCCACTACGCAGGCAGCCCCCAATCCCACGCATCAGAGCCAGTCCATTCAACCTCACCGCTGAGCAGATCCACACCTTGTACCGTTTGGACTGGGACACCATCACCACCATCGTGGACATGATACACAACGACATCGTCAGCATGATTGAAACACCCACCGCCATCCCCCCCTACTGAAGGTAGTGTCCATGCTCCACTTCCTGGCCACAGGCACCTACCAGCACACAGTGGGGCACTTGCATGGCATTTCACAACCATTATTCTCACGTACGCTGATCCAAGTGCTCGATGCCTTCCTCAAGCACACAGACGACCACATTTCCTTACCACGGTCTGCCCAGGAGATTGCAAACACCAAAGTGGGTTTCCATGCACTAGCCGGCATACCTGGTTGCATTGGTGCCATCGATTGCACCCATGTGGAATTGGTGGTCCCACATGCCAACCGTAAACTATTCCACTCAATCAACGTGCAAATGGTATGTGACTCCAACAGGATCATCACACATTGTTGTGCCCGATTCCCCGGATCAACCCATGATTCAATGGTCCTGCGTAACTCCACAATACCACGCTACATGAAGCGACATGCAGGGCCAAGATCCTGGCTACTCGGTGAGTCTCATGTCATGGCCAAGGAAATGTGAAGTGGGTAGGTGATTGACGTATCAATGCATACTTTACATGGCTGAAAGGGGGGGGAGATGCATACTTTACGTGGCTGAAAGGGGGGGAGAGATGCATACTTTACCTGGCTGAAAGGGGGGGGAGATGCATACTTTACCTGGCTGAAAGGGGGGGAGAGATGCATACTTTACCTGGCTGAAAGGGGGGGAAGTGATGCATACCTTACCTGGCTGCGAGTACCAGAGGCAATGGAGCCAGCTCATACCCTAAAGCAGCCCAAACGTCAACTGACACCTGAACACATAATGCCCGATGTAAGCAGCCCTACCATGTGAATGAAGGTGTGTCCCAACCATGACACAACCATCTGCAAGGGAACTGTACCAAATCGGACCACATCGACCTCAACGAAATGCACCTACATGCAATGACTTCAGCCAATACACAGCACCAAACACCATCAACTGAAAGGCCAGTCCCCCATAACTGCGCACAAAGGAGGCACATGACAGACAAAAACATCAATACACCACTACACAGACACCAAGGCCCCAGAAAATTGCCTAGCAACATTAGTAGTGCTCAGTGGGGTCATCATGAGGCTGACAGCAATGTTGCCATGATGAGAGCATTGATATCACTGGACACCTGCCAGGTCAACAAAACAAATGCCATGGATTAACACAGTGGATGGGTACTCACAAGGCACTGGACCCCCCTGCATACACTGGTTGATGGCATGCAAAACAGTCCATGAGAGGAATACACATATACGGGTCACATAGTGTGACTCCATTTGTGCATGTAAATGTGGTACAAAGTAAGAGATGAATGCATGCCATGGTGGCACGTCATGATTTGAGATTTGATGTCATGACTGACACATACATTGTTGCTGACATACAGGTGATGCAGGCTATCCCCTGAAGAGGTGGCTCTTTACCTCAGTCCGGAACCCACAGACCCAGCACGAGGAGGACTTCAATCGTGCACATACACGAACCCGTGTGGTGATTGAGCAGACATTTGGCCTATTGAAGGCACGGTTTCGCTGCCTCAGCAGGTCTGGTGGGGCACTCCTGTACCGCCATGAGAAGGTGGCAAAGATCGTCATGGCATGTGTCATGCTACACAACATGTGCATCAGATGGAATGTGCCCCTGTCCCCTGACGCTGAACTGCAACCACCTGACGATGAGGATGAGGAGGGTGGGGATGGGGCAGCACCTCAGGGAGGCAGCGATGCACAGGAGGGACGTGACATGCGTAGGACTCTGATCAACCAATGTTTCTAGCACACACGGATGGGGGGTGTCACATGGAGATGGCAATTGGGGCACTGTGTGTGTCTGGGATATGCACACTGTGGACTGTTCACCAATAAAGCACACATACGCAATGAGCAATGTCCACACATGTGATTTGTGCTCAAGCAAAAATTGTATTGTAAATGTGAATTCAATTAACACACCCACTCCCCCCTCCCCCCTAAACCCCCCAACACACCCACTCCTCCCTCCCCCCTCAACCCCCCAACACACCCACTCCCCCTTCCCCCCTCAACCCCCCAACAAACCCACTCCCACCTCCCCCCTCAACCCTCCAACACACCCTCTCCCCCCTCCCCCCTCAACCCCCCAACACACCCACTCCCCCCTCCGCTTTCAACTCCCCGCAAAAGTGCGTGGATGCCTGTGATGAAGTGCCTAATGTGGCATTGTTCCACTGGGTGGCCTCTATTGGCAGCCTCCTCTGCCGGCCCCCGGGGCACCCCTGCCTGTACTCTGCAGGTTCCTGGCCGACCTGCGGACGGGGCTGCTTGGGGCAGAAATGGCAGAAGAGGAGGTACTCGGCTTCTCACTAGGACGCATGTCCCTCATTGTCTGTACAAGCTCCGAGAGCACGTGCCGCACCGCGGCAAGTTCGGCACAGATATCCTTGGTGGAGGATTGTATGGCTACCTTCACAGTCTTGGCACATTTTAGCATTTCCGCACTTGTACCTCCACATTCGGCCACATGCTGAGTCAGGAGTGAGGACAGTTGGTGTTGGCGTGTTAAGATTTGGTCCAGCGACTCTTGGTTTTTTTGGGCATTGGATAATGTCAGTGGCGTGTTCATTGGGCTGCTCCCCTCCTCCACACCTTCCACTGGGCATGGAGTGGCTGGCCAGGAGTCATCAGGGGATTGCCCCTGTGTGCCATCATCATGCATGCTACATGGGGACAGGTAGGGGGAATGAAGGTGGGCAGTGGGGGGACATTCTATGACATCATCATCATTCCCCACATCACTATCCGAGCAAGCTGCAATGGCAGCAGTCTCCCCAATCGTGCTGCTTCCTGCAGATACAGTCCCTTCAGTGGCCACCAGTTGTTGGATGTCTGTTGCTGGTGGTACCGTGCTGCTTGCCTTATCGGTGCCCTGGCCTGTGTTGTGGCTGTCGATTTCGGCTGCTGTGGGGGTTTGTTTGGTCCAGCAGAGGTGGAGGGTTGGTGTGGTGTCACTGCGGGCCTGGCCTTCTTGGCAGGTGTGGTGCCAGTGTCTTCCTCGCCAGGGTCTGAATGGGAGCCTGTGGTGGAGCAAAGGAGGGAAAGTGTTATTGATGGGTCTGCGGACAAGCAGGCATTGTGATGACTGCCATCCTTTTGATAACTAGATGGTGCACATTGGAGGCAGTGACATACAGGTTGTCTCCCTTTTGGGTGGGAGAAGCATGCAGGAATGTGGGTGCCTACAGTGAGAGTGTGCATACTGCATGTGTACAGGGTGTAGGTCAATAATGCCTGTAGGCAGTCTTCTGCTGATGTGTCGCGTTAACCCTATTAGGCAACATTGTGCTTCCCATGAAACTGGACTTCAGAGAGTTTTGCATGGCTTGATTTGAGGCACCTACCTGCGTCACCTGATGTGGGAGCTCCTCTCTCCATTTCTCCAACCCCCTCAATGCTCTCGATGCCAATGGTTGTGGCACATATCTCCTCCCACGGCTGCAATTTTATTGGTGAGTCTGCTCCTCCACCAGTTGCCAAGCCCAGGTTTCTGTTGGCAGACAGTAAACTCCTTACACGGAGCCGGAGGCCGTCCCACCTTTTCCGGCACTATCTTGTGGTGCGGGGTGTTGTTCCAACTGCACTGACCGCTGTGCGACTAGGTCCCATATGGCCTTCTTCCATTCTATTGCCGGTCTGGTCATTTCAGTTGAGAATACAACGTCCGCGTTTTCCTGTAGGGTTTCCGCCAACATGGTGAGCTCTTCCCTAGTGAAGCGCTCCTGCCGCAGCCGATCGCAACTTTTCTTTAACAGCTTTCGGCATTCTGACGATGGGTGGATGTGGGTGAAGGTTTGTGGCGGGTCTCGGGGTCAGATGTGCAATGGTTGTGGAGGATGGCAATGGAAGATGGCTGCCGTGCTCTTTCCCGTTCCGGTGCGATGGCGCAACTTCCGGATCCACTTCTTTACGGTCACCGCTAATAGCGGTCACCGCTATTTGCGGTGATCGCTAATATCGGTGGGTAGGGTGGCGGTAGTGCACCTTGCATGGCATACAATGCCGGTAGGTGCCATTTTTGGGACGTTACCGGCATGGCGCAATGCTCGTGCCCGAGAGGTCGTAATGTACCGCTTTTAACGGTTTCTGGACAGCACGGACACATTAGTTGCGCCATGCCGGTAATGTCCATTAATTACCGCCTGGGTCGTAATGAGATCCATGGAATTGCTCAGGAGTGTCTTCACCTTCTTTCCAGATGTCACAGTTATGGTAGTAGTTACAGGGATTGCTGTTGTAGGAACTATTGTTTGAGGTCTGCCATGAAAGGTTTAGCATAGAGATATATGTGAAATAGTGTGCCACAGAATTCATGATTGTACAAGATATGTCAGTTTCTCTGGTTGGAGCCAAAAGAATGAGCTCCAGTGTTTTCTCATGGATTATGTATGCAAAGATATGTGAGATGGTTTACATTTGACAGATTTGAATGAGTTGTTCAACTTCCTGATCTGTGAAAACATAATTTACATCAACAGAGATGGTATTTTTCCAGATCTATTCCCCAGATAAAAATGGCACCTTAAATAACAAATGTCAAATTCTCAAATAGCACGTTGGGGAAAAGAAAGGATTCTGCCTTAAGCAGACTCTTAAAATCAAGTAGAAATTAAGTGTACATTCCCTTTCTATCAAAAGGTTGTATTATCATGTTTGTATGACAATTTAAATGAACCCCGATTTTGTGTGTTTCAAAAAATTAAAGCTTCTCTTTTAAATCCAAGTCTGTAGAGAAATTAAACCAACATCACTTCTTATATTGTACATACATGCCCACAGTTGACACCTACAGTACTCTAGATTTAGAGTAGGATTACCAGCAAATATAAAAGTTATGTGTGAATCCAATGTTTCTTTTTCTCTTGTACCAACACTTGTCTATGTTGTGAGAAAAGGAAATTAAATAGATATTGTACATTTCTGATAAGAATACTGAATCATTTAAATGGGCATTTAATACAAGCAACCTGTAATCAGTGGAAGGTCTATTCTGAAAAAAGAACATATGCTTTGTGCAGAATAGGTGTTCAAATGTGTAAATTATACAAGTGGGTGTTTGTGTGTTTTGTGAATCTGAATTGTCGGGTGACAATAGGAGGAAGATAATGGTCTTTTCTGTAGGAAAGCTACCTATATGTGTATAGAGCATTGTAGGTTATTTCCCCACAATAAAGGCACCCCCCCTTTGATTTTGATTTTTTTAAAACAATAAAATAGACTATTGTGATAAAAAATAAACAGTCTGTTCCTTGTTCTAGAAATTAAAAGTGGGTTTGTCATGGTAGAGGGTGTTAGATCACATGACATTGCTACATATTTGAACATGCAAATGAAATTAAAATCACTTAGAGCCCACTGCCAGGTATGATTGGTGAATCCTGTACTGTGTATTTCTTAGAATTCTCTTATTTATAGTTTTGATTTATTTCCTATATGCAGAGCAGTATGTGACAGAATGCAAAAAAAGGAGGTAGGGCTGGATACCCAATTCACATGTGATGCAAGGACTGTGACAGGATGCCATATGGTAATGGTGTGAAAGCCCTAGATTTTTATAAATAATATTATGCAGGTAATTCTGTTCATGAAAGAGAAGTCTTCTAAACAGACTCCCTTTTTTTATAAATGCTCTATGCCAAACACATAGTACATCCATGTTACTTTGCTCTACCTGTCTCCTGATATCTGCAGTCTCTGCTCTGCAGTGGCACATGACAGGTTCAAAGGACACGTGTATTATAGACTACTGCTGGAATAACAAGTCAATGATAGCATTTTAACTTCTGCACCTCTGAACTACAATGTGGTAATAGTTGCTTTATCAATCTGGTGGAAACGTCATCTCTGAGGGTAGGCTATGTCTGGTTGTGGAATGATGAGTAATAAAAGCACACAATGATTGATGGGACATAAATTCCACATAATTCAATGGTCAGCCCAGTCAGCCCAGGTCAGTGTTGTCAATGTGATATGTATTCATGGCTAGACTGGCTTGTGCCACAGCTCTAAGTGAGCCAATACTGTAACAAAAAAGTGATTGGTAGAAGGTTTTGAATAAATCTGAACCACTGGCCCTGTTCTGGGCAACCTTCCACACACATCATTTTAGCACACTTGCGCAATTCCAAAAGGGGTCTGGCCATAGTCAGGTACTGCCACAAATGAGAAAAAACAAGAGGTGATGGCTGGAAGGTTTAGAATTAATCTTAAACTATGCCACTGCTCTGGGCAACCATCCAGACCATTGTTCTTTGCCTGCCAAGCCATTACAGAAGGGAAAATACCATATGCAAATCAGGCTTGGTCCCACCCCAAAAGGGTCAGTCCACCCCAAGCTTCTAGGCCACATCCTTTCTGCATGAGACCACATTCATTCCCAGGCAGGTTTCGGCATGTTTGGGGCTCATCAGTGAGACGTAGCTTGGTTCTCTAGGCCCAGCAGGCATGGAACCCACTTTCCGGCCATCACCTCTTATATTTTACTATGGTCACCGCGAGTGGGACAGGTATGCCCAGGTATGCCCAGACGTGGGACCCAAACTATTCGTCACATATGAGGTCCAACAAGGCTGAAACATGTCTGGGAAAGCTCGTGGTCTTGTGGAGAAGGGATGTGACTAAGCAGTTTGGACTGGGTTACCCCTTGTCGGGTGGGCCCAAGCCTATTTTGTTTACTGTCTTTCCCCTTTTGTATTGGCTTGCTAAGTGAAAGACAATGGTCTAGAGGGTTGCCCAGAGTAATGCCAGAGGTTAAGATTAATTCGAATCCTTTCAGCCATCATCTCCTTTATTTTGCCCAAGAGAGACAATAGCCTAGATTGTGCCCTCTTTTGACTCCCAGAAAGGAAGGGTAACTTAAGCACAGGAGCTCTCACTTGGAGATCTCATGTCAAGAATGGTTCAAAAGAACACTGACATGACAAGGACAAGCATCATACCAGCATACTGCACTACAGAGATCCTTTGAAGTCAAAATGCATGGGAAAGGGGTGGAGTTAGATTAGAAAGTGAGGTAAAGGTGGACCTAAGACAAGGTTTTTCAATATTGCTTTCTGTTTTGGAAATGTTCCTTCCTATTTCCCTTCCTGTCCCCACCACTTCCTGCAGGGCAAGGCTCTCTGGGTATGATGTAATAAAGCAAATATCACTTCTTACAACAAAGGGGTTTGGATTCCAGCAGTCTTACTTTTGTCTCACCACCAGTGACATTTTTCTTTATGGGGAAAGGGTCTTCTACTCATTTGTTGAGTCAACTGTGGACATCAGAAGAATACATGTGTTGAGTGATGTCCATTGCAAAGCCCTCTGACATAGAAGAGAAGCAGATGGCATCCAAGGCAGAGGCGAGTTTTGTCCCCTAACCATCCCCAGGAAACATTGAGGACAAATTGCTGTGTAACAATGCCTGTCATTTTGCCAGCTGCACTAGAAAAAGACTCCTCACTGGAGGTGAAGGAGCCCCTGTAGGTGCCAGCGAAACTCTCTAGACAGGGAGAGCAGAGCAGGGCGGACTCTTTTTGCCCTTGTAGACACTGGATTGGTACTCACTGCAACACAAGCATTCCAAAACAACCTGAACCCCTGTTTTGCTGCTTCCAGCTGCCTTTAACCTGCATTGACCATGCTGAATGACTTTGAGCCATCACATGATCTGTGTTGCTGCTTTTGGCACTCTTTGAATCTTCAAACTGCTGATTGCATCTTCAAACTGGTTTGACACTTCTTTGCACCAGTAGCACTCATCAAGACCTTGACTGGAACACCAGCTCACCACTGTGGAAGCCGTTGACTCACTGCATCTTTGTGCACCTCATTGAACCAACAGGACCCAACTTCAAGCCAACTCAAACACTGACTTGAACCATTGGAAGCCAAAGTCTCGGGAGGATAGCTCAGGGGCAGCGCCCGCCTTGGAAGACGGCATGGAGCAAAAAGGTTCGATCCCCGGGTCCACGCTTAGATACCTCTGGGTATTTACACACATTATGAATAACCAATTGTTGTTGTTAATATCCATTATTATTATTATTATTATTATTATTATTATTATTATTATTATATTTATTATTGTTATTATTGTTATTATTATTATCATGTTACGGGCTAACTCGACACAGCAGTGACATTGTCTAACTGATTTGACCACTGATCTATACCTGTTAGAACCTGAAGGCAAACGTCTAAAAGCTCACACCAGAAGAAATATAACCCACTAGGGAAATGGCCCAAGAAACTCTTGCAAGGCTAACACGTTTTGTATTTCTACAAAAATAGGTGCGCCAGCAGAGATCGCTGCTGCCATGGAACGTTCTGAGCAAAATGGTTGCAAAGAAACAATTAGCTACATTTTGCTAACAGTGCTTCTCTATCATTATACAGTGCACCTGGCATAGGAAGAGTCTTGAGGTCTCACTGACCACCACACATTTCACTCATCCCAGTCGCGTCTTTCAGATTTCAAGCCTTCCACCCTCAATGTTGAACTATAATGTGTCCCTCCATGTACCTCACATTACAAATCATATAATAATAAAATAAGGGTAGGGTGACTATACTGTTAGATCTTTTATGGCTGATTGTTTTATGGTCACTGGTCGGGGGTCAGCTAGTATCTCGGAATTCAAGAGTCTTGGGACTAGGACAGTTGTAGGGGCTGTAACTCGTTGTTGGCTGGGTGTGGGTCGGAGGCCTGCTCTCGCCTGTTTGTGATGACATGTTCACCAAGGCACCCAGCACTGTCTTGTGGCCTTGCAGGGCAACTTCTTTCTAAGAAAACACATATTGGCAGCAACTTTACAACAAAGGAGAGTTTCTATGGACATTAGCAAGCAGCGTGGACCTCTCTCATCAGTGCTTGGGCCTGTTCAGATTTCCCCTTCAGACTCGAAGCCTGTGTCTAATGCACTAAATACTGCATGTCCGTGCAGGCCTCATACTTCCACTATGCTTCCAGTATGGTTACTTCATATCTGCAAAAGGGCTTCTGTTTATATACGTGCACTATGTCTACACCTCTAAATTGTCTACAATATAATTGTGTGTGGACTTTTAGAGCACCTCCCTCCACCTTGGTGTTTCACAGTTCTTTCAATTGGACACACCTCACCCTAAAACACCTAAGGGGGATGGTTGGATTGGCTCCCTTCCCAAAAAAACAATTGGACCACATTGCCTCAAATGTTGACTCGATGCAACCGAGCCCCCTCTCTAATCCGACTCAATGCTGACATACTGTTGGATCAGTATGACTCACAATAAGTTAAACCCTGTCCAAGAACAAGGAAAGCACAGAGACACCTGTGTCAGTGCTGTCGAACCACCTAAGACCAAGAATAATGTTCTGTCAATAGGCATTTTCCCTCTGGTAACCTTTTGTACCTTAGTGACTTCAAAGCCCCATTTTTCAATCCTTTCCTTGAAAGACATAGTGTTTGATTAGTGATATTGCAGTGACATGGGTGGGCTGATGACCCCAGATGAAGTACAGAATGCTCCGCTATACCAGTTCTTAATTTTCTTTCTTCTCTACCAGGAGTGTTTTTGTGTTAGCGTTTCTAGTTAGTTGATTGCATTTTGATTATTTTATTTAATATATATACACATATATGCTCCCTAAACTTTGATTAGACATTTTTTTACTATGGAATCATTGCACTGTCGCTACTATTATAACTTCAGACCCTTCCTAATAGTATATATAGTATATATGGAAAATTCCAGGGAAGGAAATCGAAAACCAACTGGCATGCCTGGATACCAATGTGACATGTGAAGAATTCTTTAGTAAGGGGGAAGACCTGTTAATGGTAATTTGTGATAAATACGCACCACTTAGACTCAAGACAGTTAAAAAATCCAAATCTTGGTTTACCCCAGCACTGGGCCTTATGTGTAAACAGGTTCGCCAGGCGAATAAACTTTGGTGGTCTTCTAAATTAGTTGAAGATGCAGTGAAGGCGAGAGCCCACATACAATATTATAAAAAATGCCCTTTTTGTGGCAAAAAAAAACTTCCTCCAAGAAGAAATCAAGCCAACAGGAAATCAGGCAAAAGCCCTGTTTAATGTAGTGGCAAGGTTCAGGAACCCTGAATGCATGGCAGTACCGACTGCCGACTCAAAGGAACAGGTAAATAAGTTCAACGTTTTTTTTTTTAAATAAAATCATTGACATTCAGAAAAGCATCACTGAAATGATGACTGTGGAAGAATGGGGAGACTCTTGAGAAGATGGAGAAGTGGCAGAAAGCCAGGAAACCGAGGAGAATTTCTGCTTCCAACCCATTGAGAAGGAAGCAATACAAGCTTTAATACTCAAACTAAAAACCAACTAAGGACGTGGCTTTTCCCATACCAGCATTTACCGCTATTGGTTTAGCAGCTAACCTCACCCCTTTTTTAACAACCTTTGTGAACAAATCCCTAACAGAGGGCTATGTTCCTTGTTCACTTAAGCGAGTGGTGGTAAAACCGCTACTAAAAAAGCCCAAGTTGGACCCCATGATACTCAAAAATTACCGCCCTGTGGCTAATCTATGCTGGCCCACTAAAATTCTGGAAAAAATTGTTTGTAATCAATTCCAGCAGTTCGTCGGCAATAGAGACATCGTGGATGAACAGCAATCACAGTTTCGCCCTAATCATGGGACAGAGACTGCCTTATTGGCTGTCCAGGATGATCTATTAGAAGCCGCGGACAGAGGATGCAACACGATACACTTGATGTTCGATTTGTCGGCTGCATTCAACTCAATTAACTATAAGATCATACTCAGTGCCTTAAGTGGCACTACAAAATGAGCCGGGGCTCATCAAGGGGGCGTGGCCTAACGGCGGGGGTCCTGCTGTCCCGTCAGGCCACGCCCCCTTGACGAGCCCCGGCTCAATGGGCTACTGGCACCCCTGGGGAAGCCTTCGCCTATTCAGCCTTAATGGTGGCGCCGGCCCTAGCCAGCTGGGCAGGGGCAGCGTCACCATTAAGGCTGAAAGGGTGAGGCCACTGGAAGCTGAGGCCGTTTTCCCGTGGTCTGAAACTCCCGCGAATACGCTGGAGTTTCAGAATTAGGAAAACAAGACCTCTGCTTCCAGTGGCCTCATGTTTTCTCCATAATGGTAGTGCCGGCCCACGGGCATCTCTTGCTTAAAGAGATGCCTCGCGGGTGCGGCACCACCTTTATGGCTAAAAGGCATTTTTTTCTTACGTCTGAAGCTCTCCCACACAAGCGAGAGCTTCAGGCTGTAGAAAAAAAATGCCTTTTCGTGTAGTGGCCGGGGCTGCCAGGGGAGATTAGTGGGCCCCGGCAGGGCCCCGCTTCAAAACGAAATCTCGGAGGCTGCCGGGGCCCAGCCCCGGCTGGCCCCGGCCCACTTAAAGCCCTGATCATACTCCAACGGATTGGAAGCATAGGTAGAGCAGCCAAAATAGTGGTGGTTTGGTTTGGTTCCTTCCTACAGGATAGAACTGAACAGGTGACTCTGGGAGCATTCCTCTCAGAGTTAATACAACTGAGATGTGGAGTCCCCGAGGGCTCAGCACTCTCACCTCTAATTTACAATCTATGTATTCGACCACTGTTCGATATCCTGAGGAAACACGGCCTACGTTTCCATTCTTATACCGACGATACTCAGATTTATGTGTAGACAGATAACCTGCTGGAGGCATTTGAAAGGGCAGACAGGTGTATGCAAGATATCAAAAAATCTATGGCTTGCAACAAGTTACAGCTTAATGCAGCCAAAACAGAGGTAATCCTATTTAGATCAGAGAATAAAAATAGAGAGGAAGGAACTCTCATAACTCCACAGATTTTAGGTGAAAACATCCCGTTCTCAAGGAGAGTAAAACATCTTGGTTGCATCTGGCAAGAAAATGTGGCCAGTGAAGCTCAAGTAGGGGCAAAAGTAAAAGCAGTGTACTACTCCCTGCGCCTGCTCAGGAACATACTCCCTTTTTTAACTCCCCAAGATCAACCAGTGGTGGTGGGATCTTTGGTAAACGCCCATCTCGACTATTGTAACAGTCTTATGACAGGGATCCCTATGAAACAAATATCAAGACTACAAAAGACCCAGAATGCAGCAGTGAGGTTAACTGTCCCCTTGGGCAAAAGAGACCATGTTTCCACATTCCGGAAAGCATTCCATTGGTGATGGTGGAGGACCGTATTAAATTGAAGGAGCGTGTCTGTGTATAAATGTTATCACAAACTCGCACCCAGCTACTTGAATACGAGAATCCACACGTATTACCCTACCAGAGACCTCTGTTCAGGAGATAAACTCTTGGTATGCGTCCCCCGGACAAAACACACCTCTAAAGGAGACAGATGGCTCTCCGTGTTCGGCCCCAAGTTGTGGAATCAGCTGCCTATTGGCATACGTTCATGCACCACACTGTCAACGTTCAGAAAAGAATTAAAAACATTCCTTTTCAAATGAACTTAAGTAACAGGGTGACCACAAGCCTCCACAGCTAAATATATAACATTTAGTGAACATCTGCGCCCGAATGCATTTTTTTGCTTGGTGCGCGTAAGAAATGACTCAAAATCAAAATCAAAATTCTGCCATCTGTGCATATTAGCACAAAAACTGAAGGCGGTATACCTATCAGGCAGGGTCTGTTTTACCTTTATGATTGATATCACTACTGGTTTAGTAGTAGTGGTGGGCTGAGTAGGATGGTTAGCCACACTCATCTCTGCACTATGCAGAGCAGCCGTCATTTCAAGACAGGGACATCATGTTGTGTCTTTGAAGTTTTCTATGGGTTAGTTGTAATCATAATAAAGGTGCTTGTTTTTTCTATTATTTGAAACAGGCATCCTGCCTGCTGATTTGCATTATGTAAATAAAAACTGCAATTTAGCAAAATAAGTGTATACTTTAGACTGTCAGACAACCAGGCAATTTTGTATGTTTCTGAAAGTATAAAGTTGATCTATTCTTTCACAAATGAACTAACCATCTGATGAGAGCTGCTGTTTTGAACTTGGCTTTTAAATGCATATGTCCCAACACATGTTACAGCCCCACAACCAGGGACGTCATTTGGGGTCATCAGGGGTTGCAACTGCGACCCCTGGGTCACAGTTTTCAACCCCTGGAAAACTCCCTTGCTACCCCAATGATTTTAAATAATAAAAAAACAATATTTGGGAACAAAAAGGAAGCTCCTGGTGTAGCGGGGACCCCCGTGGCCTCCGACGTGCGGGCCCCCGATCACACCAGGTCTGGGTGGTACCCAGCACAGTCCTCACCCATCAGCTGGAAGGCTGGCCCAGGGACGCGCTCAGCAGGGGTTGGAGTTGGAACTGACTGTGACAAGTGGCGTCACATGCCACGTTCAGCTCCAACCCCTTCTCCCTCGGCTTCCTCTCAGCTCACATACAGGAACCAGGATGCTCTCACAGCTTCCTGGTTCCTGTATGTGAGCAGCACAGCAGAGCCGAGGGTGGCCTGGAAGGACAGACTGAAGTGCAAGAAAAAGGTAAGAAGGCTTTTAAAAAAAATATATATTTGTATTTTGCTGCATGTGTGAAGTGCGTGTCAGATGTATGAATGTGAATGGTGGGTGAATGAGAAGTGATGTGATGTGTGTTTTTGAATGTTCTGGGTGAGTGGGTGTGTGGCTGTGTAGAGAATGCAATGAGTGGATGTAAGAGAAGATGTGAGTGAGTGAGCGACTGGTTGGTGAAGAGTATGAAGGTGATGGTGTGTTTTTGAATGTTTTGGGTGGCTGTGTGCCTGTGTAGAGAATACAATGAGTGTATGTAAGAGAAGGTGTGGGTGAGTGACTGGTTGGTGAAGAGTATGAAGGTAATGGCGTGTTTTTGAATTTTGTGGGTGGCTCTGTGCCTGTGTAGAGAATGCAATGAGGGGATACAGGAGAAGGTGCAAGTAACTGGTAGGTGAATGAGTATGAAGGCGATGGTGTGTTCTTGAATGTTGTTGGTGGCCGTGTGCCTGTGTAGAGAATGCAATGGGTGGAGTTTAAAAAAAGGTGTATGAGTGAATGACTGGTGGGTGAATAAGTATGATTGTGATGGTGTGTTTTTCGCTGTTCTGGGTGGTTGTGTGTGTGCCTGTGTAGAGGATACAATGGCTGTAGGCAAGGAAAGGTATATGAGTGAGTGACTGGTGGGTGAATGAGTATGAATGTGATAGTGTGTTTTGAATGTTCTGAGTGGGTGTCTGCCTGTGTAGAGAATGCAATGAGTGGATGTAAGAGAAGGTGTGAGTGACTGGTGGAATAATTAGTATGGATGTGGTAGTGTGTGTGAATGTTGTGGTGTGTGCCTGAGTGGTGAATGCAATGTGAATGACTGTGAGAGGGGATGTATGAGTGAGTGACAGGTGGGTTAAGGTGATGCATGTGTGCATGTGTGTGTCAGGCCCTGGGAGACCGGGGATCACTAGAGCATGTTTGACACATCCTTTATTGTCTTCACATGTTTTACTGGTATTTTCGGGCAAAGCCAAGTTCACGAGTGTCATTACCTGGCTAGTCAGGCATTTTGGTTCTGTCAGTATAGCCATTGGTTACTGTGGTATGACATTTATTACTTAGCACCTTTAAAAAAGCAAAAATGATAAGTAGTGTTACCTCGCAAGACTGGTGTTTTTGTGTAGCGGTTTGTATATTTTTGACTGTAGCATGACTTTTTGTTAACTGAGCAACTTTGATGAATCAAGCAGGATAAGTGTTTCAATAGGTCAAGACTGGCTTACATTGTAACCAGTTTGGACAGGTTGTCATATTGTGACCTGTCAATTTTTATGGCCAAACCAGCAGGAGTATGTTCTTACATAGGAGTATTGCAAAACAAAAAACAATCAGATGGAAACCACCTAATATACTAAACAGAGAGGATGCCCTATGTGCTGAAAAATTCAATAAATGTGTTTCAGAAAGCGCATGCTGAGGACCAGAGAGTGTGTTCTTATTAAAATTATATCATTTTATTCTGTTACAATTTCATAAAATACATTTTTGAACAATTATAAGTCAACAACTAATTTCCAATCAACATATTCTTTGTGAACAAGTTTGTTTGTGCAAATAGCGCATTTTTGTGTAGAGATTTCGCCTATGTGTATATCACTAACACACCATTCTACCATTCATCTTCACAATCAAATTTAGTTTGTATAGAGACATTCTAAATAACTTTTACAGTACTTTGACAGTCCACCATTATGTATTATATTTTATTTTATTTTATTTTACTTTTTAGTTTTCTGCGAATTACAATTGGGGTCACTACCAAATCTGGAACTTGCAATATGTATGGATATAGGTATGTATATACACTCCTACTGTTTTCACCAATGTTAGAGATCAATAACTCTATTTAACACAACATGAGTATGCCTATTGTAACCCAAGATGAAGGTTAGACTAACTACATTCGAGTTGCAGAACAATTCGCTGCAATGTTTACTCATCGCTGGATGAATAGGTTTTGCATCAGTGGGCAGTACTTGGGAATCTCATTTCAAATTTTTCGGGGGTTTACAATTATGAGTAAATGTACAGATCGACATCAATTTACATTTGCAGATAAAAATGTTTTGATAATAAGGTGAAGCCATCAGCACAATTTAGATTTACACTAAGCAAGATTTTAACATAGTAATCCCGTATCACTTTGAGTGAATGTCGCCATGGTAACCACATGTCCCGCCTACCCGTTTCTATGGGGAAGCGGGATGCGAGACGTGGCCGTGATGGCCATTTCCGGCCGACCCGCAACACCTGCAGGGTCGCTATGGTAACGTTTAAAACAATGAAACACAGCACGTTCGCGAGCGGAGGTTCACGGCATTCCGTTTGAAGGGAGAGAATGCAAGAGGTAAGCGCTGACAGAATCTACAATAAGTTGATGATTGGAGTGGTAACAAAGGTTAGATGACCATAATATCCTACATATACATTACAGGCAGACCTCTGACATCCCTATCAAGGAAATAGGATACATGCTCACTCAGAACACGAATGCTAAGATAAAATCACTCTCACTAATTGGAAATCACAGGGTGAATCTTAAATCATGCTCACTGGATAGTGGTATTTACTGCAACTCTCCTTTTGTTTTCTTTATGAACTGGGCCACTAATAAAACACAATTTGGAAATGCAATTCTGGTATGTATGCATTATGTTATAAAATTATGTGATTCCTTGTTAGTGTGAATATTTTTGGATTAACTCTATTATTGCTATATTTTGAAGTTGTGAATTGTGAACATACAGCCCTGAAGATGGTGCGAGACACTGAAATGCATTGGCAATATCATGTTCAGAACAGACCATTGAGTCTTCTTTATGCGTCAGGAAATCGTGTGAATAAAACACGTTTTATATCAAGTCAGAATACTTGGATTGTAAATTTATTTTTATCAAACATTTGTGAAGAAGTACAATAATCTTTGAAAAAATTGAAATCTATTCAACCTCTAAATAAGAATAACGGGGACATACCTGAAGCGAATAAAGGAATTTAGCTCCCAAAAGAGCAACGTGTGAGCACCAGAGTCTATTAGGTGGTTTACACCTGATTGTTTTTTGTTTTGCAGTATTGAATATAGCCCTTGTGTCAGAGGACGTGTTTGAATCTGGGAGCTCCTAGCATATAAACTAACCTGTGAAGGAATAACAAACAAACATATGTTTTAATGCTTTATGAGTAAAATGTAGTGCTGCCTCTTTTCCTCTCTTCTTCTTACATAGTATTGGCATTTATTGGCAGGGCCAGTTTTGTGCCTAGTGCCAGTGATGATACTATAACAGAACATCTTAAAGCGAACATGAATATGGTGTTATATGGGAATACTAGCATATGTTGATAGAGGCAAAATAGAAATGTATGGGCACAGCCAGAATGAAAATGTTTTTTTTTATACTGGCATATATTGCAGGGCCCAGCATAATAATGCATTGGGCAATGCCATTTGCACTGTGGTCGCTTGCATCTATTGTACTTTGTTTCATGATTTACCCTACACTCTACAAAACCGATTGTTGGCCTTTTTCCCAAACTGTTGGCATTTTCACTGAAAGTGTGCTGTGTAATGCGCCATTTTAACCCATTATTCAAAAGATTTTGTATGGGGAGGGGGAAGAATCCCCCCAACCTCCAAACCCATTTTTATTAGTCAGGGCTCCCTCGCTACGCTCGGTCGCGATTGCATACTTGTGCCAAATATTTACACCCTCGAAAAAAAGAACTCACCTGTCAGCAGTGGTGTTCTGTTATATTTGTGGACCAGGCACCACCCCCTTCATTCTATGCTACGTTAAACATTAGAGATTTGATTAAAAAACACATTTACTTCTTTCACTTGAGGTAGTGCATGACCCCTGCAGCTGCATAATCTTCATGGGCATTGCACACACGTGGTGGTCTGGGCGGCCCGGATGTGCCGGACCTGTTCTTTGTTAAGGAGTTTGACGGGAGGGAGGCAAGTTTTGGGCTACTCTGTTGTCTGACAAAAGGGTAGTGTGCAGTGCACACTGTGAGGTCTGCCAGTGAGTCCCCGGTTGAGAAGCAACTCATGGGTGCTTTTAATTTAAAACAACTGTGCGGTGCCACAGATTTATGTGTGCAGCAATGATATTACATTAAATGGTGGGAGCTTTTTCAGTCCTCTTGCAACCAGCATTACGCTTAGATAATAAAAACTATGGGGGGGCTTGGGTATATTGAGAGAAACTTTCCCATGTATTATACTCCAGCAAAGATAACATTATCAGGTGCACTCCCGTGTGCACACAGAACAGTCTAATAGGTTTCTTCTATCGTAGTGGTAGCTGACTCATAGATACATTTATAACCAGGGAATTTTGTTGATACCCAATCCTGGTCAATGATTTCACTTTCAGGCCTTTATCATAGAGCATTTTTCTCCTGGGAAAAAGAAGCACACGCCTCCCCAGGTCTGTACGTTTTTGTCTTGTTTAGCACAGTAACGACACAGATAACGAGTACTTCTGTGTCCATTGATCTATAGATGTTTCATACTCTAGCTGTAGCCTGCATTAGAGATTTCAGTTACCCTGTTACAAGTAATGCATTATGTATGTTTTACATATAGACCCCACGTCGAATATGGAAAATCACATTCCCCAAATGTGTGATCGTGGACAAATCACGCCCCCCGCTGTGCCCCGGTTCTTATATCTGGCTGAAATAAGAGTGTCTGGAAACACGGGTGCTAGACACATCTGAACAATCTGAAAGTCGTTTACCATCATTTCTCGTGTGTTATCACTTGGGTGCGGGTTCAAAAGATATCACTTCCTGTGATGTCATCAGGGGGTTTTAGGGTCACATGATGTCTCTTCAGCTAACCCTGGCATTTTGGTCAAATGATGTCCCTACCCAAAACTAGAACTTTCCATGGAGGGTTGGAATTTTTTTTTTAACATGAAAGGGTCACTGAATGTGAAGTTGACTTCATTAACTGCATGAAGCACATTCATGACAGATGTGGTTGAACACACACCTTGAAACCCCACAGTCCCCTCTCGTTCCAACAATGTTGTAAACACATGGGTCTTGGAGCAGCCCATATACCATTGCAGAAATTACACCTCTGACTGCAAATACCAATACCTTGTTCTTCGGACTCCGAAGTCCTGAAAGACATGCTGCAGTCCAACAAGAGGGATACAATTCACATTTATTAGAGGTCAACTGGAGAACTAGACATAGGTCTACAAATGTTTTTCAGACGAGATCGGGGCAGGTGGTGGTAACTCGAGACTGTGAAGGTTGGACTCAGATATTTGAGTTGAGCATTTAAAATCCCGAGTCAAAAGACCCTTTCAACAAAATGGCAAAAGCCACACTTCAGGTGGCCCATTTATAGCACATGACATTACATTTTATTGACCACCGTGTAAGTGAAATGCATACAGAGAATGTCTGTACATGGACCAATTTCCAAAGATTTTCAATTGGATATACAAATTGCAGGAGGCTCCATTTGCACATGTGGTAATATGCAAGTTGTGCATGCATGGTGATTCACAAAGAATCCCAAATGTGTCAGCAACTATTGGGTGTGCAATTGGGCCTGATTCTTTTAAAGTAACACATTTTTTCCTGAGATTCCGGTTCATCCATTTGTATGTGCAGATGTGTCCCCCTGATCATCTATCGTGTCATTGAGACTCCTCCAGACCCCCCTGGACTTTATTTTCGTGGATGGTTCCAAATGGCATTTTTCACTGTTTTCTGAATCAAGTGCTTTTTTTTACCAAACACAATTTGCTCATGTTAAAGTCTGCAATTACGCTTCAGTCCTGTAAAATGCCTTGTGAATTGGGCTAATGAGGACACCATGTATGTGAGTATATATGCTCCTAGCGTGTCATACCATTCGCGAGGTATTCAGCCTATTGCCCCCATTATACAATAAATACATAACAGGCGAGTTGGTATTTCATATCCTGTACATCTAATACTAATATCCAAAAATGGTATTACTGTACAACTGTCAAATCTGCTGCACAGTTGTCCCCAGCGTTTAACAGAGCCCATTGTTGTAAAAGTACTACCTTTCCAACCCGTATTTATTGCAAGACTCATATGTGCCACCATGTAATTACAAACTATAATGTAAAGCCAGGCAGGACATTTCTTTTGCAAGTGTGGCAATGCTATCGCGACTTTTCTGTGTTAAGGCATGTCACACAGCAATATCAAATATGCAGCAATAATGTCAAGGCTCTCGGGGATATCATTTTTCTAGAGAGAAAACAAATTGCAGCTCTGAACTTTTACAGTGACCTGTGAAGCCATGCATCTGATTCTATTTCTGGACTGCGTGTGTGGTGCTTGGAATATGATAGGGCGTTCAGTCACTCTGAGTTGTCATGACGCAGGTTTGTATTCTTCTGTTGAGAAACACTCCATGCAAGCGTGTTCTGTTGTTGTAGATGGAAAACCGTGCTTGAAATTCTACTGTTTGATAAACACAACCTTCCGTGCTTTGTACAATAGTAGCTTTTTATTTTCGTTCGTTTTTCCCTGATACTCGCTAAGATAATGATAAGCTGATGTTCGGCAGGAAACTGAAAGGACAGACTAAAAAGGCACACATTTCATTTCTAACACTGCTTTTCCATAACACAAAAAGCAATCCATGTACGTTAATAGAATATAAAGCTTATGAAGGTTGGCCTACTGAGATCAAATGCTGCTAAACACAATGGTTCATGACAAGTGAAATTCGAGTCTTACTCAAGAGACGGTCGTAATAACTCAGATACAACTCTTCTCAAAATATGTTTAAAAAAAATAATAATGTTCAACCGACAAAGCACTTCAGAAATCATATATAAAACACACTTACAAGAAAGCGTGATGCGTGGTGGTGCTAAACAATACGAGACGCTATGACACCATGGTTAAAATGAGAAAGTCAACATTGGTGCTCATTTATCACCTAAATCGACCAGTACCCCAGGAAGTCCCCGCAAGTCCTGACACCACCCTGCTAGGGAGAATTCTCAATATGTGCTAATTTCCCTTACCCTTTGAGACCCCCAGCAACTTTGCTCGATTTCTAGGATTTGATTTTTTTTTTTTCCTGGAAAGAGTGTGAGTCTTTTTTCCCAATCTTTCATGTATTTTGATGTGTGTTTTACTTTTGTGTTCTTTGGTTATGGTGTTTTAACAAACTCCATGGTATCATCTTTTTCTGTGTGTCACACAGCACCTTTAGTGCAGTGGCACCGGGGTGTCTTTCATATTCCTCAAGGTTTAAATACCTTCTCTGGGACTGACTACTGTCTCCCAGTGGATGTGAAGTTAAATTGACTTTACTAGTCTCTTTAGATTTACTGACCCAGCACACCCTATCTTACTGTACAGTGCTGGAGGGGTTGCTTAGCTTCCCCTAAGTAAAAACACTCATGTAACAGTAACATGTTACCTTTTTCAGTTTTAAATGGCTGGTGGCAGTGGTTTAGATCAACTACCGTGATTTTTCGCGACAGCTAACAACGGTAGCTCAAAATCAGGGGTAGCCATGTTTTTCAATATGGCGCCCCAGACCTATTTGTAAAAACAGACTCCGGTCATCTTTTTTCACCATTTCTTTTAGGAAAAGTCCTTCTTGTGTGTAACTCTGCGCGCCAAACCAGGTTTGGCCCCTTTGGCAGGCTTCTGTGCTGAAGCCCTCCTCTGATGCCAGAGTGTCTGGGGTGGATAGGATGTGAGGGAGGTGCCCGAAACTCCCTGTGCTTAGTCTCCTAGAAGCCTTGAATGCACTCTGATGTGATTGGCTGGCTGGCTGCCCGGCAAGTACAGCCACCCTGCTGGGTGAGTGACAGCCAAGCTGAATGAATGGGGGGAAAACGGTTTAAAAGCAAGTCTCTGGAACTTGGAAAGCAGAGTCGACCACTGGAACGAAAGATCCGAAGAGGAGAGGAAGGAGGAGGACGGCTGCAACTCCTGGACGACCGGTGAAGCTCTGCTGCAGGTCAGAATTGCCTGAAACTCTAACGACAGAGAAGCCAATACAAGGTTAACTTCTTCCCTTGAGTTTGGTGGGAACAACCAACTTGCAAGCCACCTGGACACCGTCCTATTCTGGTTGAATTTTCTTCAGAGTGCCATTGAAAACCGGATAGCCAGAGGGAAGGAAACCAGGGGAACTTTAAGGCACTCACATCTTAAACTGACAACTTGCTACAGCTTTTGGCATCTTCCCTGGGCAGTGCAGGATCCTCCCTATGTCCTCCTTCTTGTCCCCACCACTGAAGCTCATGAACAGCAAGATCTGCTCAAACTGCCAAGAACAGCAGCCTCAGCTACAGCTTTCTTCATTGACAAGGTACTGTGCAAACGCGGTCTGGAAATCTTTTCGGCCATCGAGAAAGTGTGTGAAACCTTCCTCAACTACGAAGGCTTGTCCTTCCCTAAACATTTGTCAAACTTTTCGCCTAGCCAAATCCTTAAAAAATCTGTGGCAAAGACTTAACTGTTACTTACCAGAACTGTGCAATCCTATACAGAAGACTCTGAACCATTGACTTTGGCCCAGGCAAATTGAGAAGAATTGCTTGTTGTATTTAACTGAAACCGTTTGCCCTGCCTATGAATGTATTTGGGCTGTCTATTATTATAACCTTGTCTTTTCCCTCCTTTATTAATTATCTGAAGTGCCATTTTGCCCCCACTTCATTTTGGAGCTAAACCTGTTCATTTACTTAGCCTTTGGAGTTTTGTGGTGTATTAGTGTATGATATTGAGCTGCTTATGCTAGTGTAATGTTTTCTAACTGACTGAGTAAATAAATGTATATTCTTTTAGCAAGAAACCTTGAGTAAGTGTGTACTTGAATCACGGTATTGGTTGGTCCTTTGTGTAACCTGTTCTACTGCTCACTTAAACTCTTGAGATAAGTCTGGCTGCTCAGCCATCGATACCACTTTACTCTGTAGTACGGGCTTGTGCCAAAGATGAAATTGTGCTTACACTTGTAGTCCTAATTGCCTGTAGTGTTCCCCAAGGATACTGCAGGTGATTCTGTCTAACACACCCACCAGCCCCCCTGACCTTCGCCACTACCACAGTCAGCCCTCTCAATTCCTGACACCACCCACCTGCCCCCCTCACCACTGCCAAAACCCCAGGCACCCCCCTGACAGTACAGCCCGTCCGCCAAGCCCCCAGACCTCCGCCACATTCCCCAGGCAGCCCTCTCAAGTCCTAATACAATGCACAAGCCCCCCTCACCTCCACCACTATCCCAGGCAGCCCCATGAAGTCCTGATACCACACACCCACACCTCTCACCTCAGCCAAAACCCCAGACAGCCCACCCACAGTACACCCCTCTCCTCACAGCCGTAAACCTCCCCCACAACACACAGGCAGCCCCCTCAAGTACTGACACCACCCACAAGCCCCCCTCAACTCTGCCAAAATGACAAGGAACCCTACTGACAGTACACAACCCTCACCTCTGCCATAAAAACCCAGGCAGCACCCCTCAATACCTGAAACCACCCAGGCATCTCCACCACAATTGCAGGTAGCCCTCTGCCAGTACACCCCGGTTGCCACCCCCTGACCAATGTTCCCTCTAATTACTTTTCTCTATGTGCGCAACTGCTTGCCTTTCATGCGCAACATATTTTCCATGTGCGCAAATAACTCACGAGGTAAGACAGCATTCATAGTTAGTGAGCTACAATATCCGAAGAGAGTTTTGAAAGGAATTGCCCCTTCCAAACTACCGCAATTCTTTACTAATCTGCAAAAAGGTGCATCTTACAAAACTGTTTCCAAACACATAGGTTAAAAAAATACATTTTATATGTTACTATAGAGAGAACTCATCAACCAGTTCAAGAGCTCAAGATGTGCCACAGTAGTTTGCAAAAGTACTTGTGTGCAGAGAGAAATGTGTGCTTTATTTCACTGGAAAAACACTCCTGTGTATTGCAAAAAAAAACAAATATTGCTTTTCATAACTGATGTGGCTATCAAAAATCAGACCAGATATCATATTTGCAGATAGAATAAAGGCAACTAAAAGGAATGTGTCAGAAAACATGCCAATATGAGTTAATGTGCCACTTTAATGAAGTAATTCAAGGGCCACATGAGAACATGCCACTCATAGCTTGTGTAAAGATGATAATTGTATCAGAAGAACTGCACCACAGAATATGAAGATTACAATTCCCTAGCTTCTACTTTCTATCCTTATTATGTTGTCCTGTGAATTACTGAAAATCAGCCTTACAGCTTAGAGTCATGTACACCATCCTTTTTTATCCCTAAAAACAGAAACATTTGCCCTATAAAAAAGGGAAACAATGAACACATAGGAACCAACCCCAGGCTTTTGAACACAAAGTTCTGCAAATAATGTTTTGAATCAGTGATCATCAGATCATTGGCATAGGAAGGAACTCTAATACAATTTCAGACCGATCCTAAGACAAATTCTAAGGGCAAAAAACATCTTTTAATAAGCATACAGTATTCCTTTTGGCAAAGCCAATTACTTTTTTACTCTCTGAAAAATCATTTCACTCCAAGTAGGAAGTAAATACTTATCAGTGCCTTGCTTGTAACCCTGACAAAGGAAGTAAAATGATTGGGCACATACAACCTAAAGTTTTGCCCGCACTTGCTCACCACAGCCTTTATAAAATTCAACAAGAGACTTACTGAGGTTTCTTATAGACCCCTGTTGAAGTGACTCTCATATTTATGCCTTTTAGGTTAAAAGCATCAATGTTCAGAGGTACAACAACTTGAGAGCCTTCTTCTGCAGTCAGTAAACAGAGAACACATGTTTAAATTGAAATGCCCTCAGAAGCTGAGCATAGAATGAAACAGAAAGTGCCGTTCTCTAGACTGTTACTAGAGTTTCCTTTCCTTCAGCAAAAAAACACATTTTCGACACTGTACTGTATGTACTGTTCTGCCAAAACAAATTACTTGTTTTTTGAAAGTTACTAATTTGTTCATTGCCTGCAAGGAGTATACTCCTGAGCCCTTTCAACCATACCGTTCCCCGGGTCCTGTGCTAGCCTCCAATACTAGTTAACAGGGCACTGTAAAACATAAGATGGTAGCAGTGAAACACTCACTGGATATTTGCATACCCATAATACTTTGCAACCAAAACATATTTAGCGTCTCACCATGATATTATATGCATTTCAAGAAAATGTCATGAATCTATAGATACACAATTATTTTGCAGATCATACAAGATCGTTCGCAACTTATTCCACTGTCAGGAATAAGGGTTGGAACCGATGTGGAGTGCTAAAATTCACCTACTGATACCAGGGAGCGCTGGGAGGACCTGAAACTACATTTCCCAGCATCCTCAGAGCACCTGGTAGTTCTGGGCACGTGCACGTTGCCAGCTGTCTTTGATTGTGAACAGCTTATTAGCAGGCAACGCCGGGCGGCAGGTGTGGCTTATTTTGTTCTATGGAGCGGTTGGCATCGGCGGATAGAGGAGTGTTATGCTGCACACGGCTCAGTGATTTCCTGAAGGTAGCAAGGATCCGGCAGAGCAGAGAGGCTGCGATGCTGTTGGGATGATTTATTGCGGTTCGCTCTTCGTCTGGGAAGTCCCGCTGGGCTCCCAGACATGAGATAAATACTGGGGGAAATTTGGTGATTTCATGTGAAGTGTATGTTGCTTTAAGATGGTTTGAGAGAGGGACATCGTATTTGCTTTTCAGGCTCGAATGTGTTTGCAACCTTGAACCAATATAAAACTTTAGAAAGCAGATGCATGCAACTTCGTGCAGGGAGAAAACAAGCCTACCGCACTGACAAGGAAGCAGTGTTCTAATGCCGCATGTGGGCATTGAGTCAAATCTCAACTAGTGCTGCAAACTAGTTGATGTACCTTTTATGTTTCTTGTGTGTTGCTTATGGTCGCCCAAGGGGCCATGTGTAATTGTCTTATCATGTCAGGAAGACTCCCATTTGTTTGTTTCCATATGTTGCTTGCTATATGTCCATACTATGTGTAACAATGATTTAGCACACGTATTAAGGTGTGCTTCTCAAGTGTAGGGCAGAGAACAGGGGGTATGGTGTACTCTTGCATCTGAATTACATACATTGCATTTTTTGTACATTTACCAAAAGGGAATTCTTGTTTTGTTATATGTTTAGACAGTTTAGCGTTGTTTCCCTGTGCTTCCCTTTTCCCATCCAATTTAGGAGTTCCTTAGCCTTTTTCCAGTGTTCCTTTTTCCCCAACCTAGCCACAAACTCTTCCTAACCCCTCTTCCCCCTATTGGCTGCCACGTGGCAGCCTGTTCGATATATATACCAGGTTCCTGTGCCAACCATGGTGGGAGGGTCAAATTCATTTGGCTTCTGTGGTTCGGGGGAGAGTGTCGATCTCTCTTCCCCTCCATTAAGTTGTGATTGTGACATCCACTCTTATATTGTTGGGTATGTTTACACAATTGATGAGTGAAATAGTTTTTGTATAGCATTGAGTTACAACATAATGTGTTACGGTCTATGCCCAATGACTCTGAACACTTAGAAAAGGATGCAGATTGTGTGAAATGCATTCTACTATTTTAATATCTGTTGCCCTAATGCTATATACGACTAATACCTGGCATAGCCCATACCTTTTATCCCTTGCATGTCAAGTGAGACATATTGCAATGTTGCTCTCCACTTATAGAGTAATGTTAGCAATGCTAAAGTAGGAGATGCTGAGCGTGGCCTTGGTCTACTCAAACTTCTTAGAGTGCAAATTAATATTTCAGCTTTATAATGCATTAACATGCAAGAGACCACTTCAAGGCACTTGCGTGACATATGTACTAAGAATAGGAACCATGGAATGAAGTTAAACATCTAAGTAGCTTGTTTACCTACAGTCAGTATCCGATATTTGAGATGACAATTAAATTACATATTGTGGGTGATGCTTTTATTATTAATATTAGTGTATTTATTGAGCACAGACCTAGCTTTGGGAAGCACCAGAGTGCTTTACAATTGTAGGGGGAAGAGCACAGCGAGGGAAACAGAGACAAGGGTGTGGGAGCTAACAGGGGAATGCAACGGCGGCCAATTAGCAGCAAGAGATCTACAAGCAACCAGTGGAGGAGACAGTGGGGGGCAGATCAGAGTCTCAGGTACGATGGGGAGTGCAGGGTGAGTGGACCTATGTGTTACGGTGGAGCATTCCTTGTAGAGAAAGGTTTTTGAGCCCTTTCCTGAAATGTGGCAGCAATGGGGTGAGTCTGATGTTGATGGTAGGTTCCAGAGTCTTGGAGCATAGTCAGAGAAGGCTGTTCTTCTTATTTTTGTACTTCCTGCACCGTTGGAGTTCAAGCTTCACGATGCAACAGGATTTGAAGATCATACAGCCTTGCAGCGGGAGGCAGTGCAGTTAGAGAAGGGCCAGGGTTGAAGTTCCAGAGTCCATTCATGAGTGATGCTGCAGCATGCAGGACACATTTCAGGGTTGCCAGGGTAGTCGCCGGGAGGGCTTCCAAAAAGGAACTTTTACATAAGGCACAATGAATAACAGAAGTACTCTTATTTGAAGGCTACTCAAATTATAACAAACATGAAAAGTGGATTCAGGTACATGTCTGGTAACCATTCACAGAACCAAGCGAGGAGGAGTCAAGGTTGTTTGGTAACATTTAAATATGTTTTGGGGTTGAGGTTAGAGTAAGCACATCACAGACTAAAGCATAGGATTCATGGTGGGGACAGAACAGTAGTTGGTGAATGTGTGCAAGCATATCTTAGATTTTTCTGTTCGTGGAGCCACTTTTTTACATTAGTTTTTTCCTCTTGTGGCTGCATTCTGTTTTTAGGTTTTTAAGGTCACACTTGCATAGTAGGTTAATGTAAATGAGCTACACCAGAATATCATGACTAGTTAATTATTTTAGGAGAAAGCAAATGTCATGTAATTGCTGTGGTCTGTGCCTTATAAAAGCTTTTTGCAAAAATGAGAATAGCCTGTGTGTGCTGCTAAAATTCTTCTGAGCGGCACCCAGAAGGAAGCTGGGTAAAAGCACATGCGCACAGCTTAGAGGGAACATTGCAGCTGACCCCCTTCCATAATCCCCAGATAGCCCTCTCAAGTCCTAACACCACCCACCAGACCTCCTCAGCTCTGCCACTACCCCCAGGACCCACCTCAAGTCCTGAAAGAATTCACCAGCCTCCTCACCTCCACCTCTACCCAGGAAGTCCCCTCAAGTCCTGACACTACCCACCAGCCTCCCTCCTCTACGCCACTACCCCAGGCAGCCACCTGACCGTACACCCCCCTCCCAACCTCCCTGACCTCAGACACAACCCCCAGGCAGCCCCTTCAAGTCATGATACCAACTACCAGACCCCCTCACTGCCATCACTTCCCCAAGCAGCCCCTAACAGTAGATGCCCCTCTTCACACAACCCTGACCTCTGCCACAACCCCCCAGGCACCCACCCTGAAGTTCTGATATCACCCAACAGCCCCTCTCACCTCCGCCACAGCACCAGGCAGCCCCCGGCCGTACACCACACTCTGCACACCCCACAACCTCTACCACAACCCCCAGGCAGCCCCTCAAGTCCTAACACCACCCACCAGCCACAACACCACTTTCACAACCCCAGGCAGCCCCCACAAGTCTTGACACCATCTAGCAGCCCCGCTCACCTCTATCACAATCCCAAGCTGTCCTCTGAGAGTACACCACCTTGCCCACACCACCCTGAGATGCGCCACATCCCCAGGCAGCCACCTGAAGTCTGACACAACCCTCCAGCTCCATCAACTCCACCACAACCCCAGGCAGTCCTCTGACAATACACCACCATCCCCACCCCCTAGACCTCCGCCACAACCTACAGTGAGCCCCCTCAATTCCTAACACCACCCATCAGGCCCCTCACCTCCGCCACAACTCCAGACAGCCCCCTCAAGTCCTGTAACTGCCCTCTAGCTCCTTCACCTCCAGCACAACCCCAGGCAGCCCACTGCCAGTACATCCCCCTCCCCACCGCCCTGAGTGTTAGGGAGAATTCTCCTGAATGGCCAATTTCCCTTAACTACTGAGTCTCTCAGCAGCTTTGCTGGATTTCTAGGATTTATATTTTTCACCTGGTAAGAGTGTGAGCCTTTTTTTACACTCTTATATGTGTTTTGCTGTGTTTGTTTAACATTTTTGTGTTCATAGACTATGGAGTTTCACCTACTCCAAAGGCATCATCTTTGTACTGTGTATTACACAGAAACCTTAGTACAGCGACACAGGGTTGTCTTTTTCAGACTTCAGACTTTAAACTCCATATTCTGGGACTGACTATTGTTTCTCAGAACATGAAAAGTTGTCATTGACTTTATTAGTCTTTTTAAATCACAGACCCATTACAAACTATCTTACATAGAGTACTGGAAAGGCTTAATAGTGATCCCTTTTTATCAGTCTCTCATGGAACATTATTTAATTCCCCTTTCTTTAAGATTTGGCTCGTGGCAGTGGTATCGAGCATATTCATCCTACTGCGGTCTATGTAAATAGCCTTGGTATTGTTTTAGGCTATCTTAGTAGCCTCAAACTTAAATCCGCTGGACCCCCATTTACTTATATTTGGTTCCGGCTGGGTTTATTCGCCATTTCTTTTTGTAAAGGTCTTTCTCGTGTATTACTCTGCGCACCAAACCAGGTTTGGTTCTTTTGTTCGCTGTCCTTTGGCGGGCTTCTGCACAGAAGCCCTCCTTAGGCGCATGAGAGTCTGGGGGGACAGGATGTGAGGGAGGGGTTTTAGGCCCCCTGCACAGGGTTCCCTTGGAAACCCAAGTCACACTCTGGTTTGATTGGCTAGGTGACTGTCCTGCCAGGACAGCCACCCTGCTGTGTCATTGACAGCCAGGCTCTGTGAGTGGAAAACTGAATTAAAAGCAGGTCTCTGGAACTAGGAAGGCAGAGTCGCCACTGGATTGAGAGAACCGAAGAGAAAGAAGAGGACCACTACCACGACTGAACCTCCCGGTGAAGCCCTGCTGCGGGTCCGAATCTCCAAACTTCGACAAAAGAGAAGATCTGCTGTCATGACCCGTGACCCAGAACCCCACTGGCATGGTCACATGCCAGGTAGGGTTAGGGCTCGAGGTTCATCTGGGGCCCCAAGGGCCTTGCATTGTCACCAGAGACTCTCCTGGAGTCAGTCCTGGCACCTTTGGCGCCAGGCTCATATTTGGAATGGGACTTTAAGGGACTACTTTTCATATGGAGGCCTGCATCCAACATGGAAGCACCCACACAGTCTAGTCCCTAAGAACCAGACTGTGCGGTGCAGTGTTTTAGGGTGTGGTAGCCCGGACTACTTTACCTGGACTACTTTACAGGATAGGCCATATAAATCACACCCAAGCTAAAGAACGTGCTTCGTGTTATTCTGCAGCCAGCAACATAATGCTCACCATGTTCAGAGACCAGCCCCCGGCGTTCCTGGAATCGCGGACCTGCAGAGGAGACAAAAGAATATTATTAGCAGTTCCAGTTTACCTGCAGTCTTCCATCCTTCGATCCCAGCTGCTCGTGGTCTTCAATACTGTTGGCAGCATCTTCAGGACATTGCGCTCGCACCGGAATGAAGCACCTGGGGAGGAGAGAAAAGGGGACAACGTTAAACAGGTTACTCACGTCAAGCTCAGCAGTAACCAAAATTTCCTCACCTGGCTGGGCATATCTTGGCCGGTTCTGCTCCGGAAAACACTGCACGCCCAGAAAGACCATTGTGACCTGAAAAGGAATAAAGAATACAGGTTAGCCCAAAAAGACATTAGCGCGCCGCACTTCGCGCTGAACCTTCCTTTCTTCATATGCTCCGCGTCCATAACTCTCAGCAGGAGCCGAACCCAAACAGCGCACCCTGCGAACCTCCGCATACCTAAGGGGGAAACAATCAGGGAAAGTCATTAATAGCCTTCAAGAAAGCAAAGGACCTCAAAGACTACTATAATCAAACTTACCTCTTTAAAGACACTTGAATGGGTTGGCATCAGTGAAGTTAACTCGGTCGCTTCAACCTGCAGAAACTACGCGCCCCTGCGCAGAAAGCAGGACGGAGAGCACGCCCGACATCATAACAAGGTGAGGAGGGGGGCCTTCAGGTTGAGTCCAAGGGGCTGGTGGGATGAAACGAGATCTGAACCTAAGCCCAGTCCCCTGTGTTTTCAGGCCCACCTGCCATAGTAGACATCATCCCTAATTGAGAACATCTGGGGGAAATCCGGCAACCAGGGCATACAGGCGTCCCCGTGGATATCAGGTGAGAGTAACATCTGCAAGGAATCTTCTTCCCTTGAGCTGGTCGGACCAACCAGTTTGCCAAACACCAAGCAAGGCCTCCCAACTCTGGTCAAATTTGCTGTGCATCGCTGCAGTGAACCGGGTGGCCAGGAGGCTGGGACCATGTTTGGGTTTTAAGGAGCGCACCTTTTATTCATTGCTTTGCTCTGCTTCTGGTTTCTTCCCTGGGCAGTGCAGGACCCTCCAGTCTTCCTACTTTGTGTCAGTCCGACAGTCGCTTCAGGATCCGTGAGCCTGCAGGATTTGCCAGGAACGTCTGCCTCAGCTACAGCCTTCTGCTTCATTTAAGGTACTGTTTAACCCAGTTGTTCATTCCTTCCGACCGCGGAGTAAGTGTTTGAAATCTTTTGCCAATCCGAGTTCTTGTCCTTCTCTACTCTTTTAAATAACTTTTCTTCCGACCAACTTCATTTCGATCTCTTGCAAAGACTTAACCGCGAACTACTCTGAACTGTGTGATCCTCTGCAAAGACTCTGTACCATTAACATTGACCCAGGCCTATTGATTTGAATCCTCATTGTAGCAAGCCTTGTCTAGATTGCCCTGCTTACTTACTCGTTGGTGCTGCTACATTTTGTGTAACCTTTTCTTTCCCTCCCTTTTAAATTGCTGGAGTGCCATTTTCCTCACACTTTATTTTGAGCTTAACTTGTCCAGAATGCATTGGGTGTTGTGGAGTATATTAGGAGTGGGATTTTCTGCTGCTTTACTTAGTGAATTGTTTTACAACTGATGTGTAAATAAATGTATATTTTTTTACTCAGAAACCTTAAGTCAGTGTTTGTTTGAACCATTGTAATTGCTGTCCTTTGTGTAACTGCTGATACTGCTCACTTTAATCTTGAGATAAATCTGGCTGCTCAGTCAACACTACCACTTTACTGTGTATTACAGAGTTGTACCAAAGGTGAATTTGTACTTGCACTTGTAGTCTTAATTGTTAATCGTGTTCCCAAAGGGTACTGCATATGATTCTGCCTAACACTGACCTCTGCCACTGCCTACAGGGAGCCCCCTCAATTCCTAACACCACCCATCAGGCCCCTCACCTCTGTCACTATCCCAGGCAGACCCTTCAAGTCCTGACACCACCCAAAACCCCCCCTCAAATCTGCCACAACCCCTGGCAGCCCCCTCAAGTCCTGAAAACACTCACCAGCCGCCTCACGTCTGCCACTACCCCAGACCGTCACCTTATTTCCTGACACCAGCCACCAGCCGCCCTCACTTCTGCCACAAACCCAGGAAGCCCTGTGACAGTACATCCCACTCCCCACACCCTTGAACTCTTCCACAACCCACAGGCAGTACCCTCACGTCCTAACACCACCCACCAGCCTCCCCACCTCTGCCACAACCACAGTCAGCCCGCTGACAATACACCATGCTCCCCACAATCCCCAGGAGGGCCCCTCAAGTCCTGACAACACCCACCAGCCCCCTCCCCCCTCACCTCTGACACAACCACAGGCAGCCCCCTGACAGGACACCCCCCTCCCCACCACACAACCTGTTAGGAGAGATTATCTTTACTGCACCTTTCCTTCCATTTTTATGGAACCCCTTCACTTGTTTCTTTTAGTTTTGACCTGTTCTTTTTGCAGCACAGTGAAGCCTTAAGCTTCGGTGTACTGACCTTTGCTCATATGTTATGGGGAAACTGACAGTCCTTCAGGCTGTCAGTACTGGGAAATCTTGTTTCCCTT
Organism: Ambystoma mexicanum; assembly: GCF_040938575.1. Classification (NCBI taxonomy): domain Eukaryota; kingdom Metazoa; phylum Chordata; class Amphibia; order Caudata; family Ambystomatidae; genus Ambystoma; species Ambystoma mexicanum. The sequence goes on along the minus strand of NC_090937.1, from coordinate 422,772,689 downwards.
AGTCGTGTTACTGTGTTACTACTTTTGGTTACTTTTGTATCCTTTGTGGAAATGTTTTATCATTGCACAAAGCAGCTTACTGCAGTGCAATGGGGTGCATTTCTGTTTTGCTCTAGACTAACACTAAGAGGATTTGTGGTTACTCTAGATGTGCTAAAAAGATGGGCTGGTGGCAGCAGTGACTTTTCCCCACTTTTTGATGAATTTTGTTTTAGCTTTAGCACGTTTACCGCGTTTGGCTACTAACTGTGGCTACTGGTCAAACATGGCCGTGCCACAAGATTTTTGGCCTCTTCTTTGGAAATCTTGTTTTTTTTTATCTTCTTCCTATCCTCAGAGGCCAGGAAAATACTTATAAGAACTTCCACTGCCTGGAGAAAGCAGAAGCTTTTGGCGGGCTACTGGAGGGCTGTGTGTATTTGCTGGCAGGATGTGGGCTGGGTCAGTCTGACTCCTATCCACATACTTGTTTCATTGTGTTTGAGTAGTATGCATGAATGCTCCTGCCAGTGGACCTGATTGGAACACTGCTGGGGTGTGTGCGTGTGGCTAGTCCTGCTATTGGCTAGTGGGCGTTTCTGCTCTTTCCTGGCTTTTAGGATAAGAAGAGGACCCCTGGACCCATTCTTCAGAGGTCGGCAGAAACCTGAAGGAGCCAAGTATCCTATCCAGCTGTGAGACCTGCAAAGAGACCTGAGACCCGACTGAAGAAGGCCTGGCAACCAACTTCTGCTGCTGTCCCGGAGGAGCCCTGTCTTGCTCTTGATCTTTAGTAGTCCTGAGAAGGCGCTAAGACCCTTGGAGTGGAGGGACCATCCATTCCCAATGTCTGCTTGTTTTCCTGCCAAAGGAAACCTTTGGAAGTCCCCTGGAACCATCCTGTGGCTTACCAGCTTCGTGTTTGGGCTATCGTACTGCCAGCATCACTGTACAAAGTTTCGGCCTGAAACTTGGTGGGTCTTCAGCTGGCCCTGCAAAACTACCTAATGATTCCTATCACAAAGGGCACCCAAGATAGAAGGAAAATTCTGACTGTGGCTACTGAATCCATTTGCATTGCAGTGCATGGTGTGCACTGTCTGCAACCTGCTTACCTGAACTAGGCCCTCATTACGACCCAGGCGTTGGACCATGGTGCTAATAGCACCATGGTCCATGCCGGTAACTTACCGCCTCCGCCATGGCGGAATGGGGAATTACCGCCCCATTCCGAGGTTGGCGGGCGATAATTCCCCATGCCGCCATGGCCCTTCCCCATTCCCATTTTTGCCCCATAGGGCTCAATGGGAATGGGGAAGGCGCTAAGTACGGTGCCGCAAATTGCAGCACCGTACTTAGCACCAAGGTCCCTTTGCGGATTGGTTTTTTGATGCCTGCTAAAAGTAGGCGTTAAAGTGCCACCCGCAAAGGGACCTCGTAATCAGGCGTTAAGGGTTTAACGGCGCTGCCACCTTATACGCCGCTGTTAAACCCTTAACGCCTGGGTTGTAATGAGGGCCTTAGCCCCATCCTGAGAGGGGTGCTGCATCAAGGTTTTCTGCCTTCCTTGACCGAGACTCCTTGCACCAGCAAAAGACAACAGGAGTGGAGCTCAAACCAGCAACCCCTGGAAATCTAGAACCACGGATTTCAGCGGGATAAGCAATGTAGGACATCCTGCCTTTGTTCTGCCAAGTATGGGGAAGATTCAGAGTAAGGGGGGTAAATTACAGAGTTTTTAACCTATCCCTATACTCCCATTATAAATCAATGGGCTTATAGTAACACTTTTGGCTTTACCATAACTTGTCTATGCAAGACTTCTGACTGTTGGGGCTAATTTTGGGCATTAATCTATCTTGAACCCTAACCCTAAGAACCCTTCACTGGACCTCTGAGACCCTACCTGTATTTTTCCTGCATCCTGAACTCTGTGGAACTGTATCCTTAACTATTGGGCACAAGGCCACAGGCAATTTAGGGCTGGACAATTTTAGCTAATGATCATCTCAGTGGGCCTTTTTGTGTATAATACTTGTCTAACCTTTCCTTTGAAGGAGCATCTGATTTGTATTATGCATTATAACCAAGTGATTGTATATATGTATTTAGTTTAATAGTGTTGTGTGATACACCAGCCTGATTGTAGACATTTTCTTTTAGTGTGTTTTGACCTTAGTCAAATAGCTGATTTTTTATACATCCTGTCTAAGTGTAATCTGTAATTCCCATTGTGTGACCTCATTGTGGACCCTTTACAAGCTCACCCTCTCTGAAGAACCTAGCCTAGACCGCCTATCACTGCTACCTAAAGTGGTTTTGCTACAGCTCCCCAGAGTTGTTCCTGTCACAATATAGGTTGGCCTTCTATACATCTGTCCACCAAGCCAGAGTATAGAATCACACCCCAGACCTGCGCCACAACCCAGAGGTAGCCCCCACAAGTTCCAACAGCACCCACAAGCCCACATCACCACTGCCACTACCCTAGGCAGCCCCCACAATTCCTGACACCACCCAGCTGACCCCTCACCTCTGCCACAACTCTTGGCAGCCCCCTCAAGTCCTCAGACAACCCGCCAGCCCCTTCTCCTCTGCCACAACCCCAGGCAGCCCACCAAGAGTACAGCCTCCTCCCCACACCCCTCGCAACCTCCGCCACAACCCCCAGGCTGTCCCGTCAAGTCCTGACACCACCAACCCGCCCCCTTGTCCTCCGCCTCTGCCCCAGGCAGCCCCCTCAAGTCCAGACACCACCCCCAGCCCACTTCACCTCAACAACCCCAGGCAGCTCCCTGACAGTACACGCCTCTCACCACCCACCAGACCTCCCTCACAATCTCCAGTTAGCCCCCTCTATTCCTAACACCACCTGCCAGCCCACCTCACCTCTGCCACTACCCCAGGCAGCCCCTTCAAGTCCTGACAGAACTCACCAGCCTCCCTCACCTCGTTCACAACCCCAGGCATTCCCCTCAAGTCCTGGTACCACTCACCAGTCCCCTTCACCTCTGCCCCAATCCCAGGCAGCTTGCTGACAGTACATCTCCCATGCCACTCCCCGCTGACCTCTGCCATAACCCCCAGTCTGCCCCCTCAATACCTGATACCACCCACCAGCCCCCCTGGCCTCTGCCTCTACCCCAGGCAACACCTCAAGTCCTGCCACCAGCCTCCAGTCCCCACACCTCTGGCACAACCCTAAGCAGCCCCCGACAGTACACCACCCTCCCCACTCCCCTGACCTCCACCACAACCTACAGTTAGCCCCCTCAATTCCTAACATCACCCAACTGCCCTCTCACCTCCACAACAACCCCAGGCAGCCCCTTCAAATTCTGTACCACCCTCACACCCACCTCACCTCCACCACAACCTCAGGCAGACCCCTGACACCACACTCCCCTCCCCAACCCCCTGACCTCCACCACAAACTCCAGTTAGCCCCCTAAATTCCAAACACCAGCCCCCCTAACCTCTGCCACTACCCATGGCAGCCCCTTCAAGTCCTAACACCACCCCCAGCCCCCTTCACATCCGCCACAACACCAGGCAGCTCCCTCAAGTCCTGACACCAACCACCAGCCCCCTCACCTTCACGGCTGCCCCAGTCTGCCCCCTCAAGTCCAGAACATGCCCACCAGCCCCCTCACCTCCTCCACTATACCAGGCAGCCCCCTGACAGTGCACCACACTTCCAACACCCCCCTGACCTCCACCACAAGCCCCAGGCAGCCCACACAAGTCCTGACACCACACACCAGCCTGCCCTGAACTCTGCCACTACTACAGGCAGCCCCCTCATTTCCTGCCACCACCCACTAGCCCCCCTCACCTCTGCCACAGCCCCAGGCAGCCCTGTGACAGTACACGCCAGTCCCCACAGCCCTGGACTCTTCCACAACTCACAGATAGTCCCTTCAAGTCCTAACAGCACCGACCAGCCCTCCCCACCCCCACCACAACCCCAGGAAGCCCCCTCAAGACCAGACAACACCCACCAATCCCCTCACCTCAGCCACAACCCCAGACAGCCCCCTGACAGTACACCCCCCTCCCCACCACACACCCCTGATCTCTGTCGCAACCCAGAAATAACCCGCTCAAGTTGCAACAGCCCCCATCAGCCCACCTCACCTCTACCACTACCCTAGGCATCCCCCTGAAATCCTGACATCACCCGCCTGCCTCCTCACCCCTGCCACAACTCCTGGCAACCTGCCAAGAGTACACCACTCTCCCCACATATCCCTGACTTCCACCACAACCCCCAGGGAGCCCCCTCAAGTCCTGACACCACCCACCTGTCCCCTTGCCCTCCATCTCTTCCCCAGGCAGCCCCCTCAAGTTCAGCCTCCTTCACCTCTGCCACTAACCTAGTCTGCCTCCACTTTCCTGACATCACCCACCAACCTCCCTCACCTCTGCCACAATGCAGGTAGCCCTGTGACAGTCCTCACCTCTTCCCACACCCCAGACCTATGCCCCAACCACCCCCAGGCAATCTGCTCAAGTTATAACACCACCCTCTAGCACCCTTCACCTCTTCCACAACCCCAGGAAGCCCACTGACAGTACACCCACACTCCATGCTCCCTGACCTTCACCACAAACCCCAGGCAGCCCCCTAATTTCCTGACATCACCCACTAGCCCCCTCACATCACCACAACACCAGGCAGCCCTGTGACAGTATACCACCTCCCGACACCCCTAACCTCTGCCACAACCACCCCCAGGCAGTCTACTCAAGTTCTAAAACCACCCATCAGCCCCCTCACCTCCATCACTACCCCAGGATGTCCCCTCAAGTCTTGACACCACCCACCATCCCCCCTCACCTCTGTCAAACCACAGGCTGCCGCCTGACAGTACACCCCCTTGACCACACCCAACTGTCCTCTGCCAAAACCACCAGGATGCCCGTCATGTCCTTACACCACCCACCAGCCCCTCACCTCTGCCACATGCCCAGGCATCCCCCTCAAGTACTGACACCTTCCACCAAGATGCTACACCTCTGCCACAACCCCAGGCAGCCCCCTGACAGTGCACCACACTTCCAACACCACCCCTGACCTCTACCACAAGCCCCAGGCAGCCCGCTCAAGTCCTGACTCCTGACACCACATACCAGCCTGCCCCAAACTCTACCACTACCCCAGGCACCCCCCTGACAGTACACCCCCTCCACACATCACCACCCTGACCTCTGCCACAACCTCCAGGTAGGTCCTTCAAGTCCTAACACCACCCACTAGTCCCACTCACCTCTGCCATTACCCCAGGCACCTCCCTCAAGTACTGACATCACCCACCTGTCCTCTCACCACTACCACAATCCCAGGCAGCCCGCTCAAGCCTTGACACCACTCAACAGCCCCCCTCACCCCTACCACAACCCAGGGCAGTCCCCTGACAGAACACACCAATCCACACCCCCCTGACCTCCACCACAAACCCCAGGCAGCCCCCTCAAGTCCTAACACCACCAACCAGCCCCCCTCACCTGCATCACTACCCCAGGCAGCCTCCTGAAGCCTGATACCACCCACCAGCTCCTCTCACCGCCGGCCCAAACCCAGGTAGACCTGCGACAGTACACCCCTCTCCATGCACCCCTGACCTCCACCACAACCACAGGGCAGTCCCCTCAAGTCCTGACACCACCCACTTGCCCCCTCACCTCTGCCACAATACCAGGCAGCCCCCTGAAAATACACCACGCTCCCCACACCCCGCTGACCACCACCACAACCTCAAGGCAGCCCCCCAGTCTGGACAACAACTACCAGCCACCTCACCTCCGTCACTACCCCAGGCAGTCCCCTGACAGTACACTGACATCCCCACAACCCGACCTCAGCCACAACACCAGGCAGCCCCCTGAGAGTACACCCCCCTCACCACACTACAACGTGATGACCGATGCCACAGCCCCCAGGTATCCCCCTCAAGTCATAACAGCACCCACCAGCCCCCCTCACCTCTGCCACGATCCCAGGCAGCCCCAACAAGTCCTGATACTACCCACCTGCCCCCTCACCTCTGCCACAAACCCAGGCATCTCTCTGACAGTACACTGACATCCCCACACCCCGACCTCGGCCACAACACCAGGCAGCCCCCTGACAGTAAACCCCCCCTCACCACACAACACCCGCTGACCTCTGCCACAGCCCCAAGGTAGTCCCCTCAAGTCCGGACAGCACCCACCAGCCCCCCTCACCTCTGCCACAACCCCTGACAATAGACAATTCTCAACACATACCCCTGACCTCCACCAAAACCCCAGGCAGCCACTCAAATCCTAACAACACCCACCAGCCCCATCACCTCTGCAACAACCCCAGACTGCCCCCTGCCACTGCATCATCCCCCCCATACCACACCCACCTGACCTCTGCCACAACCTACAGGACGTCCGTTCAAGTCCTATCATCACCCACCAGCCCACCTCACCCCTGCCATTACCCCAGGCAGCCCCATCAAGTCCTGACACAACCCACTAGTCCCCTACCCTCTGCCACAACACCAGGCATCCCGCTGACAGTGCACCCCCCTCCCCACACCTCCCTGACCTCTGCCACAACCCCCAGTCTGCCCCCTCAAGTCCTGCTACCAGCCACCTGCCCCCTTCGCATCTGCCATAACCCAGGCAGCCTGCTGACAGTACACCCCCTTCCCAACATCCCCCTGACATCCAACATAACTCCCAGGCAGCCCCCTCAAGTCCTGACACCACCCACCAGCCCGTTTTACCTCTGCCACAACCCCAGGCAGCCCCCCGGAAAGTAATGCCCCTCTCCACACACTAGAATTCCACCACAACACCCAGGCAGCCACCTCAAGTCCAAAAACCACCAAACAGCCACCCTCACCTCTGCCACTACCCCAGGCAGCCCTCTCAAGTACTGACACCACCCACCAGCCCCCTCACCTCCTCCACAATACCAGGCAGCCCCCTGACAGTACACCACCCTCTCCACACCACCCTGAATTCCAGCCCAACCGCCAGTCAGCCCCTTCAAGTCCTGACACCACCCACCAGCCCCCTTCACCTCCACCGCAACTCCAGGGAGCCCCCCAACAGTATACCCCCGTCCCCTCTCCCATGACCTCCACCCAACCCCAGGTAGCACCCTCAAGTCCTAACACCATCCACCAGCCACCCTCACCTCTGCCACTACCCCAGGCAGCCCACTAAAGTCATGACACCACCCAACAGCCCATCTCACCTCTGCCACAGTCCTAGGCAGCCCTCTCAAGTAAGTCCTGACACCACCTACCAGTCCCTCTTGCCTTTGCCACAACCCGAGGCAGCCCATTGACAGTATACCCCACCTCCCCACACCCCCTGACCTCTGCCACAATCCCCAGGCAGCCCCCTGAAGAACCGATACCACCCATCAGCCCCCCTCACCACCACCACAACCCCAGGCATCCCCTAAACAGTACACCCCCCTTCCCACACTCCCCTGTCCTCTGCCACAACCCCCAGGCAGCCCCCTCATTTCCTAACACCACCCACCAGCCCCTTCACCTCTGCCACTTCCCCAGGCAGTCCCCTCAATTCCTGACAACTCCCACCAGCCCTCCCACCTCTGCCACTACCCCAGGAAGGCCCCTCAAGTCCTGAAACCAACCACCATCCCTCTACTCTACAACACTACCCCAGTTATCCCCTTGACAGTATACCGCCTTCCCACACATCCCTGACTTCTGCCACAGCCCCCAGGCAGTCCCCATAAATCCTGGCACCACCACTAGCCCCCTGATATTCACCACTACCCGGGATAGTCACATCAATTACTGACACCACCCATCAGCCACCCTCACCTCTGCCACTACCCCAGGCAGTCCCCTGAAAGTACACCACCGTCCTCATACCCCCTGAACGCCACCACAACCCCCAGGCAGCCCCCTGAAGTCCTGACACCACCCATCAGCCTCCTTCACTTCCACCACAACCCCAGGCAGCTCCCAGACAGTGCACCCCCACTTCACACACCTCTGAAAGCCCCATGAAGTCCTTATACCAACCACCAGCCCCTTTCACCTTTGCCACAACCCCAGTTAGCACCCCAACAGTACATCCCCTCCACACACCCCCAACCTCCACTACAAACCTCAGAAAGCCCCCTCAAGTCATAAAACCACCCCCAGGCTGCCCTCTCAAGTCCTGACAACTCCCACCAGCCCCCTCATCTCTGCCACAAAAAGCCCAGGAAGCCCCCTCAACTCCTGACACCACCCACCAACCCCTCTCGTCTATGCCACTATCTCTGGTAGCCTCCTGATAGTACACCCCCCTCCTCACCTCCCCCCTTACCTCCACCACAACCCCTAGGCAGCCCCCTCAAGTCCTGACACCACCCACCAGCCCCCCATCCCTGTTACTTAGCCAGGCAGCTCCCCCAAGTCCTGACATCACCCACCAGCTCCCCTCACCCCCACCACTACCCCAGGCAGCCCCCAAGTCCTGACACCACCTACCAGTCCCCTGCACCTCCAGTACAACCCCAGTTAGCCCCTTGCCAGTACATCCCCTTACCCACACACTCCCAATCTAAGCCACAACCCACAGTCAGCCCCAACAAGTCCTGCACCATCCACCAGCCCCCCTGACCTTCACCACTATGCCAGGCAGCCCCTCCAAGCCCCAACACAACCCACCAGCCCCCCTTACCTCCGCCACTACCCCAAGAAGCACCTCAAGTCCTGACACCACCTACCAGTCACTCTTGTCTTGGCCTCCACCTGAGGCAGCCACATGACAGAACACCCTACCTCACCACACCCCCTGATCTCCACTTTATCTTCTCATTTCCAGTGTTATGCAGATGACACACAGATCTCCTTGAAGCTGCCATGCTCCCCCTCCTCCTCCTCTTTCATACCTGACTGTTTGACTTCTATTCAGGCATGGTGCTCTGCCAATGATCTGTGCCTTAATGCCAACAAGACAGATATCCTACTCATTGGGACACCTGCTCCTTGTCCCCCGTCTCTCTGGCCAGAATCCCTGTATCCCATCCCCTCACCCACCTGTGAGGCAAAAAACCTTGGTATCATCGTTGACTCTTCACTCTCTTTCTCTCCACACATCACAGACCTTTCCAAGAAGTCCAACTTTCAGGTCAACCTTCTCAGGGACATTCTACCTTTCCTCACCTTTTCCCAGAAGCTCAACATGCCCAGAGCACTGGTTGTCTCTAGGATAGACTACTTCAAGACCCTCTTCCCCATCAAAACATTCCTTTTCTCCTCTCCCTACACTCTCCCTCTCCCATGCTAACTCTGCCTCTGCTGCTGCTACTGGGGACTGGTCCCTTCAGAGTCACACAGAGGCCAGAACAACCCGCACCAGTGCCCCCTGGCATCCTTTGCCAGTACTTGCCCTTGGGCTCCCTTTCCCAGACTAGCCCATTTTGGTCCTGCTTGACCACTGCACTCATCCTCCCCTTCCCCCCTTTTCCCCTGGCACTTGCTACCTTGGCCTGCCCAGCACTGCCCTACCCCCTTACCTAGGGCCACCCCATTCCTACGCATCTCCCTTTACCCCCTCCCCCCTGCACATACCACCTTCTCAAGCACTGGCATTGTAGGATTGTTACAGGCCAATATAACTGTTTCTTGTGCTACATTCATGATTACCTTGACTCCCCCCGCACCCTCATTCTTGTCTTGCGGCATATTGAAACACTTGTGTATAAGTGCCATACAAATGTCCAATAAAATAACAATAAATAAAAATAAAATAAAAATAAATAAAAATAAAATAACTTGCCCCTCCATCTCTGCACCCAGTCACATACCCGCTGAGAAGTTCCCCACCACAATCACCTCCTGGGACTTACCCCCAGCAGACTTGCCTGATGGTACTGGCACTCCTGGGTCAGCTTCTGACCCCACGAGAACGAGTGTTAGGACTGATTTTCTATACTCTGGCCTGGTGGACATTTATATAGAAGGCCAACCTATAATGTGACAGGAACAACTCTGGGAAGCAGTAGCCAAAACAGTTTAGTTAGCAGTGACAGATGGTTAAGGATAAGTTCTTCAGAGGTAGTGAATTTGTAAGGGGTCCACAATGAGGGCACACAATGGGAATTCCAGATTACACTTAGACAGTCTGATGCTGGAAATGCATTGGAGGGACAGGGCCTCCATGTCATTGTCCTGTACTCCCTTATCATGTGTGTTCTGTGTTGTTTTCTGCACAGGAGACCATGTGGGACTCCTAGCAGTGCAGCTCTTCCTCTTTTTGGTTGTGGTGAACAGAGACCCTTGGGATACCGTTATGGCACCCATGGGTGTGGGTAAAACCCTGTAGCCCTAGTATATGTTTTTGGGAACCTCTGTGTGAGGCGCACAGAGCGGAATATGGGCTGGTGGCAGCTCTATGCTGAATTTGACAGGTGCTCTGAGTATCTTCCATTTTGGAGTACCCAGGCCCTACCAAAGGATTACTGATAGGAGACAAAATGCCCCCTGTGGACTTTTGGTTTCTAGTATCTGTTACCTTGTTTTGCCAAAGTCCTGGGACACCCTGACTCTATCCCGTCTCCTGAAGGGCTGTTGGGTGGAAGAACCACGGATGGTATTGTGGGGAAGTGCAGGCAAGAATGGCTGGAGCATTCCTAGTAAATGTATGTTGTGGGTACTTCCTTGGGGTGGGACCTGGGTGAATAGAGTGTGTGCCCAATATGCATTCCATGTTATGGGTGTCTGGTATCTGTGTGTGTGACACAAAGAATGAGACAGTCCTGCCCGAAACTGACATTAATGCAGTGTGGTGTGCTGAAAGGCTGGGTGCATGCCCCAACCCACATTCCTTGTTATGAGGGTCTGGGTGGAAGTGAATAGCCTAAATGCACTGTGAGAGAATAAATGGTAGAACAACAAACCACGTTGGACAAACTGGGGCACAGTATAGGCCAAATCAAGTTTGCTTCAATTCAACTTGGCTTAAAGGATGCTTTTTTGAAGTCAGTTGTTCAGTTGGTACAAATATGATTCATAATAGAAATCTTTTAAACAAAAGCATTTATTTTTAGTTCTCGTAATTTGATCATTAGTTCAAAACCATGAATGATAAATCAAAACTTTCATCATAACAATAACATTTATACATTTACTCATGTGTGATTTCACAATACAAATCTTTTGCACATATTGTTCACATATGTTTCAAACTGTATTTTCACCTGATCCAATAATCTTGATAGGTTTCCCAATGTGATTTCCTATCTTTAAACTACGCGTTTCGGGCTAATTATGCCCTTCTTCAGGTTTTTAGAAAATTGCATTAACTTGATATTATCTGTAAGACATAATTTAATTTGTCTAAATTATTTAACTTGAAATGTTTTTAATGATGAACATTACTAACATGGCTCAATTCAAATAAACTAACCTTAGAGTTGCTTTCCCCTCTCAAGAAAACCTTGCTGCCCATAAGGGTCAAGTTCAGAAAGAATGCTGTGAAATAAGGATAAAATCTGTTATCACTAATTAGTGACCTTGATTAGGATAAGCGGTGATGTGCAGAGGGAACAGGCGCTATTTTAAGCGAACTCCTTAAGCGAGTTCCTTAAGGGAACTCTGCGCATATTTGTGAGATATACTCATGCGGTACATAAGATTAGGAAGAATGCAACTCACCGTTAGATGATTTGTTGAGTTATACACTCAATGCCTCTGTAATCTATCCATGCTTGCATCGATTTTGGAATGATCGTAAAAGTGAATATGACAGTCATTTAAAAGACGCTGAGATTTTAATATTCCTGCCAATATATGACATTCCCCGCATTTCTTTCTGTGTAGGGTTCCTACCTTAAAGACTTGAGCATTTGCTACAGTGCTGCCATAGCACTCGTAGTTCTGGAGGTTTCAGATAAACACGTAATGGCTTTCGTTTTCCCTTTAGCCCTCTCCGTTAACCTATGATTACAGAGATATTTGATTAAATTCTAGCTTATCTCCATTGCCAAATCGATCTGCTAAGATCGTGGTGAGACGCGATAGCAATTCTTACCTTCTGAAATGTACAATTCATACATCTATTTGACGCAAGCTGCTGCTCGCTGTGATGTTCGTAGAAGTGGTGCTGTGGCGCATGTCGCTAAGCAACCGCGAGAGCATGTCGCTCATTTTACTAGTGCAATGCTGATGCGTGCCGATTTGGACACCATGTTGGAGGAACCCAAATGGGCCCGTGTCTTTGTGTGAGCTGCTGTATGTTAGTGGATACGTCCACAGGGGTGAATAAAGAATAACAATATAAATGATGATACAAATGTATGAAATATCATGATTACATCAGTTCATCATTAAATCAAATTGCATTAATTATTAACAAATGGATAATTCATTATGCAAAATCGGACATTTTTGACACTTTGAAACACAGGATTTTTAGAGCTGCTAATAGTTATTCAATCACCAGCTGTTATTGACATAATTTGGTTGTGTGTGTTACCTGGCATTCGTAATACATCAGTTCCTCAATTTCTGCATAAGGTACCCCTACATCAATTCCAATTTCTACATTTTAGATTCTTGAATCAGACATTTAGGTCAAAATGTAGTTGTTCTTTCATAATTAAAACAATGACAAGTATATTTACTTAATGCTGGTACGGTCCCTAACTCATGACTCGCAATAATCTGTGTGTTAAGAATTCATCACATTTCTATTAGTCCCATAATCAAGTCCACCTGTATCCACAGAGAATGTCTATAAGTAGCAATTCAGGTCCCAATCTAGATTCACCCCTCTCGGATTCATTGTGTCAAGCTTCTCAATCTAGAATATTTCTCTCTGTTGTAATAATTTGGTGATATTGGCTCCTCTTTTTGGTAATTGCACATGCTCCAAAATGACAAACTGGATTTGTGCTATAGAGTGTTTTGCAGCATCAAAGTGTTGGGCTACTGGAGATTTTATTGTGTGATTCTGAATATTTGATTTATGTTCTCCCCAGCAGGTTTTTGCTTTCCTGCTTGTTAGTCCAATAATGTATAACCAACAAGGGCATTTAATACCATATATGACATTCTTAGTGTCACAAGTGTAAGAGATCTTTTGTCCAGTGTGAGGATGATTAATAACATTTCCTTTTATCACATTGTTGCAGGAACTGCAGTTGTTACACGGTATAGTCCCCCTATACATTTCTTTTGTTGGACAATGTCTCTGACTGAAGTCCGATTTGATCAAATGATCCTTCAATGATCTGTTTTTGTTATATGCGAATAATGGTGGTGATGGAAACAGTTTTACCAATGTCAAATCTTGGGACAATATTTCCCAATTCTTTATGACTATTTTCTTTATTTATGTGTATCAATGTAGCAAACTGACTACTAGCAGGTAGACGTACCACACAACACTATCAAACTAACTACATAAATACATTCACTTTGTTATAGGGCATAATACACATCAGAAACTCCTGCAAAGCAAAGGTTAGACAAGTGTCATGCACTTATCGTCCACAGAGATGATCCCTAAATAAAATTCTCCAACGATAAGTTGCATGGGGTCTTTTGCCCAATAGTTCAAGTTACAGTTCCACAGAGGTTTACATGCAGGAACACATGCAGATAGAGTCTCTGGAGTCCAGTGAAGGGTTCTTAAGGTTAGGGTTCAAGTTAGACTAATTCCCAACAGTAGCCCCAATAGTCAGATGCCTTGCGCAAGGAAGCAATAGCAAAGCCAATATTGCTATAAATAAGTTTTATTATAAGCCCAGTGACTTATACTGGGAGTATAGGGGTAGCTTAGAAACTCTGCAACTTATCCCCTTTACTCCAATTCTTCCCCTGATTTGGCAGAACAAGGGAAGAGTGTCTGATGTTGCTTTACCCCCAAAAAAAGTTACAGTCCTCGATTGACAGGGGTTGCAGGTTCGAGCTGATCTCTGGTTGGTGCCTTTAACTGTTGCAAGGACTCTCGATCAGAGAATGAAGAAAACCTCAAGGCAGCACGCCTCTTAGGACTGGACACGGGTCAGGTAAGCTAGGTTGGATGGTGCTCACCGCAGCAGGTTGACGCAAAAGGACTAAGCAGCTGCTGTTGGACTTTCCCTCCTATCTCGGGTCCCCTCAATGCTAGGACACCAACATTTCACAGGAGTTAGTTTTGTAGGGCCATCTAAGGGTCCCCCAAAATTCTGATTGAGCCTTAAGCTTCACTGCACTGACCGTTGCTCACATGTTATGGGGAAACTGATATGTCCTTAAGGCTGTCAGTACTGGGAAACAGTGTTACCCTTGGTCGTGTTACTATGTTGCAACTTGTGGTTACTTTTGTATCATGGTGGTAACTTTTTATCATTGACCACTGCTGCTTACACTGCAGTGGAATGGAGTGCATTTTTGTTTTGCCCTAGACTAACACTCAAGGATTTTTTGGTTACTCTAGATGTGCTTAAAAGATGGGCTGGTGGCAGCAGTGTCATTTCACCACTTTTTGAGGAATTTCGTTTTAGCTTTACCGTGTTTACAGCTTTTGGCTACTGACTCTGGCTATTGGTCAAACATGGCTGTGCCACAAGGTTTTTTGCCCATTCTTTTTGCATCTTGTTGTTTAGCCTTCCTCCTGGCCTCAGAGTCCAGGAAGATCCTTATAAGGACTTCCAGTGCCTGTGAAAGCAGGAGCTTTTGGCGGGCTACTGGAGGGCTTTCTGTGTTTGCAGGCAGGATGTGGGCTGGGCCAGTCTGGCCCCAATCCACATACTGGTTTCTTTGTGTCTGAGTGGTATGCATGAGTGTTCCCACCAGTGGTCCTGATTGGACCACTGTGGGTGTATGTGTGGGCTAGTTCTGCCATTGCCTAGTGTGATTTTTGACTCCAACCTGGCTTTTAGGATAAGAAGAGGACCCTTGCATGCATCTCAGAGAGATCCTGGAAGAACTTGAAGGAACCAAGTATCATGTCCAGCTGAGAAGACCCACAAAGAAACCCGAAACCTGACTGAAGTCCTGGTGTAGCCCTGTCTTGCTCGTGATATTCAGTAGGCCTGCAAAGGTGCTACAAACCCAGGAGTGGAGGGACCATCCATTCCTGACGTCTACTCAGGACCCGGCACAAAAACTGCCTTCGGAAGTGCCTGGAAATCGTCCTGTGGCTGACCAGCTTTATTTTAGGGCTACCAGGTTAACTTTGTCGCTGTTCAGAGTTTCCGCCTGAATCTTGGCACACCCTCAGTGGCCACTGCAATGACACGCTCTGCGAATTTTGGGCATCCTAGCCCGAAGGCAACCCGAGAAAGACCGGAAAGTCTGACCGCAGCTACTGAGCCCTCCTGCATCACTGTGCGTGGCGTACACCGTCTCAAACCTGCTTTTCTGACACAAATCCAGTCCCAAGAGGCATGCTGCATTGCTGGTTTTTGCATTTCTTCAATGAAAGTCCTTTCACCAGCAAAATATCCCAACCAGAGAATCACTCAAACCTGCAACCCCTGAAAATTGAGGACCATGGATGTCAGTGGGAAAATCAAGCCAGGACACCCTTCCTTTGTTCCACAAAGACTTGGGAAGATTCGGAGGAAGGGGGGTAAGTTACAGATCTTTTAACCTACCCATATGCTGTTATTATAGGAACCCTGACTCTAAGAATCCATCACTGGACCCCAGAGACCCTACCTACATTTTTTCCAGCATCCTAAATTCTGTGCAACTGTCTCCTGACCAATAGGGCAGAAGGCCCCAGTCAATTTAGGGCTGGGCAATTTTAGCTAGGGATCATCTCTGTGGACATTTTTTGTATGATACTAACCTATTCATTCCTTTGGCGGAGTATTTTGATGTGTATTGTGCATTTGAACCTGTGACTGTATATATGTATTTTAGTTTTATTGTATTGTTTGTATTGTAAGTCTACCTCTGTGTATTCAATTTCTTATAGTGTGTTCTGGCCATAATTAAATAACTGTATTTGTATACATCATGTCTAAGTGCAAATTGTGACTCCCATTGTGTGACCTCATTGTGGACCCTTTACACTCTCATCCCTCTGAAGAACTTAGCCTAAACCGCCTGTCAGTGCTACCTTATACTGGTTTGGCTACAGCTTCCCAGAGTTGTCCCTGTCACAACATAGGTTGGCCTTCCATACCTCTGTCCACCAGGCCAGAGTATAGAAAATCAGTCCTAAATAATTGTTGTACAGCGGTGGGATGAGCCTCTCCACATAACATCTGTTTTTTGTGTGAATAGGATCTGTATTGGGTACCACAGTGTAGATCACTGTTGGTGTGTCCAGATTATACTTACACAAGACATTATAATATTTGATTGTCTTGTATATATAAGTCACCTACTATACTGAATAGCATGGAAACAATCACTTTCACCACTTTGAATGCCTTAAAATTAGAGCAACAGGGAAAGTTATGTGTTGAGAGAGACTTGACAGTCTCTATCTTAAAAGCTGAGTTAATTGTAAATATTCTGGATTTTTAAAGAAACAAAGATGTGCCTAATTTAACTAATGGTCCTGATAGTGGAGCTGGGGCTAGCACCAGCATCAGTAATGTCATTAATCTCACTCCAGTGAATGGTGTTGAGGGTGAGAAGGGAGAAAATGCATCCTCTGGACTTCTGGTTGAGGCCTCCTCTAATGCTGAGGCATTGTTCAATTTGGAAAGAGAAACCCTCATGTTCAAGGAAGAAGAACTGGAGTATGCTAAGGCCGAATTGGAAATGGAGAGGGCTAAGAAGCAGAAAAATAGGGATCACCAGCTGGAGCTTGCCAAGATTTAGGCTTCACAAGGTTCTTCCAGAGGATCTGGAGATTGGTCTGGGTCCTCTTCACATCCTAGGTTTCCTAAAGATCTCCTTAGTATGTATGAGGAAAATAATGATATAATTGACTGGCTTCTGACTTTTGAATATGCATGTGAGGTACAAAGAGTGCGTGATGTGACAGGATTACATGGTTGATCGGCAGACTGCCCCATTCTGGCTGCAGGGCCATTATGGAAATGTCAAAGGTTGATAGATTAGACTTAGTAAAACTGAAGCAATCTCTGATCCTCAAGTTTGGGAAGACACCTGCCCAATACTTGAGGAGGTTTAGAGAATACAAAAAGAAATAATGTATGATCCTATATAAGTTTTGTTGCAGATTCTCTGATAAACTTGAGTGGCTGGATAGAAGGTTATCAAGTAACCACCTTTAAGGGTATGATCAATTTGGTCATGCTTGAACATATCTTTGCCTCTTGTTCCCCAGAGCTTAAGCAGCATTTGGCTGACTCAAAGGAGTTAAATGCAAAGAGACTAGCCATTGCTGCTGACATATGGGTTTCACATAGAGTATCCCATAAGGACAAGCCTGCTTCAGGTAAGCAGGAGGAAGTAAAAAAGCAGAAAGAGAAAGAGGGTGGGGATACTGATAAAACTATGCCCAAGAAGGCCCACACAAAGTTTAATAAAGGGAAGTAATCACAATAAGGTCAGGGTAGTGGGACTAACCCTCCCAGACAGGTAAGTGGTTACACTAAGCCTTCCTATTTGCCAAGTACCAGTGGGGGTTGTTACACCTTTGGAGCAAGTGACCACAAGAAGGGGGGACCCAGATGTAAGGGTAAGGTCTGAGGGGTCCACTCTGCCAGGCTGGCCTTCTCTCAGTATGAGGAAGAAGATATGGCAGGGGTATTCTTCCCTTTAGACTCCATTACCTTAGAGGAAGAGTCTGAAGATTGTCTAGATTCCTTGGCAACTAGCAGTGCTGGAGCCTTGGCTCCCATCCCTGTCCTATTGCATAGTGATTATCCCGTTGAGGATAGTGCTCAGGTAGTAGGTGTAACTATCTCTACTGTTAGGAACACTGGGCCAGTCCTACTTATGTAGCTTCCTCATGGTAAACCCACAGGTTCTTCCTAGAGTTTGAGTTCCTGTGGGGGATACTCAGTTGGCTGGTAGGCCCTCTCTTAATGTTCCAGTAGTACCTGTCATTCAAGCTGTGAATTCAGGGCATCTGTCAATGTAAGGAGAATGGTTCCTAGAAGAGTGCTGGGTGAGTTGAGTCTTCAAAGTCTTCAATACTTAGGTCCTTATAGGCTCTCACCAAACCCTTCATGCACTATGTCTCAAAATCAGGCTGTTTTAGCCAAGCCTAATAGAAAGCCTAGGTCTAAGGGGAAACCCATGGCCAGTGGAGTCAGAAAAAGAGGCAGAGGAAAGGAGAAGATTCCTCCTGCCTTCCCTACAACTGATGTTGAGGTAGTTGGAAGTGTCCCCACTCCTAGTTTGGGACAGGGACCCCAAGAAAACCTTGAGTCCCTTGGGCCTCCTCAGCTGCCTAGTATAGAGGTAGAAGAGAGTCCTAGGAGACCAAGAAGTATGGGCCAACAGAAAAGGAAACCATCATGGTTAGGCTTATGGAGAAAGGACTGTTTCCAATTGGAGGATTCTCCTCCAGTGAAGTAAAGGATACAACAGGAAGGTGGGTTACTGCAAAGTACAACCACAGAGCCCACCAGAGCAAACTTTGAGAGGTTGGAGGTTACTCAGGTTGTGAGGCCTTTCCTCCTACAGTTGGTGTGTGACACTCCCCTTGTGATACATCCTAGTGTCATGATATCACCTTTGTGGTCTAATACACATTCCTGCTGACCCATTATGGAGGCCCCAGAGGAAAACCAATGTAGGGGTCTCACTCTCTGTCACAAGGTTGATAGACGTGAGACAGGAATTCAATTACTCCAGAGTTCATTTTTAGGAGTGAACTCATTGCTACCAGTAACAAGGCCTGCACAAGGGGGTGACCCAAAGGAGGCCTAATCCTGGCTTCAAAAGAAAACACAAGTATTAAAAAAACAGGAGGATGGACCCGTTCGCAGTCAATGCTGGCAGAAACATTTGAAGTAGCGACCAAGCATGATGGTTACCCATTATTGATAGTTAATGTATACTGGAATGCTTGTGTATATACCGATCAACAACTGGAGAAAGAGCTAACTATGTTAGGGGCAGAGATTGATCAATGGCTCCATGATAATCTCGGGGGTAAAATCATTATAGCTGTAGATTTGAATGCTGATTGCTCAGTAGATAGAGTGGGAGGTGATGTGACATATGCTAATACTGACTTCACTGTCTACTAAAACTGGAAACACAAAGCTGCGAGGAATCATCTGGATGAATTTTGTTGATCTCTGGGGATTAGAATTGGTCCATAATGAACATTACACCTGGAAAGCCAGGGGGTGTACATCAATAATCGATACCATTTTAATATCTCCTCAACTAAGTAATACATGCTGTAAGCTTGATGTCAAAGAAGTCTCGGTTAGCAACCACTGTATGCTAATGTTAGAAATTAATTGTAAGGTTGAATATATTAACCTTGAAAGTTACAATGAACAATTACAGATCAGTCCCAATGGGAACAGGATCAGATAGACCTTCAAAAAACCCAAAAGGTTTACAGCTATGATGGTTCGGGAGTATGACAATATGCCGTTGAGGGGTCACAAAAATATATATATAGTTCAAAATTTCTCCACAACTATTAGTAAAAACATCGCTAGTGTGGCGAGTCAAACAAAAAATGTAGGAATTGTGAATAAACTCCATAAACATGGAACTGATTTGCAGGTGCATAACCTCAAAATGGCGATGCAAAAAGAGGTACAAAATTTAAGTAAAAAATGAAATTACAACATTGATACTGAGAAAAAGATCAAAATTGTTAAACAATCCTATAAAAATTGGCTAATCAATCATAGTAGTCGGACAGCGCAAATTGATGGAGAAGAGATGATGAAAACTATGAGAAACGTGAACTCATCGAATTTTTGGCAGTTAATAAATAACTTAGAGAGATCTCAGAAAAAAGTAGCTTTAAACCCGATTCCGGTAGATGTATGCCTCTTTGCCTCAATGGTATTAATAGATATCCATGACTGGATTGTGAATAACAACATTCTGGACTATAAACAAATAGGTTTTAAAAAAAACTGTGGAACAGACTGTGGAGGACTGACATTAAGATGCCTACAGAGCAAAGCTTTGATAAAGGGAGCAAGGAATACCTTTGTGGCCTCAGTGAACCTTAGCATGGCTTTTGACTTGGTAGACAGGGCGATTCTATGGGAAAAACGAAGTGAACTGGAAATGCCAAGAAACCTATTAGAAATTTTAATTGCACTGTATACTGATACTGGTAATAAGGTTAAACTCGATGGGCATCTCTCCCCAGTAATTGCGACAATGAATGGTCTTCGGCAGGGATGCATGTTGGCACCTACAGTTTTTAATTTGTACATGAGTGGTGCAGAGAACGCACTAGCCAATAAGGGATTAATATCACCTAAATTAATGGACATTCGTATAACATGGCTAGTTTATTCCGATGATTTTTTAATGTTAGATAACACCAAAGTGGGGCTGGAAAGACTTATAAGGGAATTTGAGAGATTCATTTTCGAATTACATCTAAATATCAACGCTACTAAAACCATAATTATATGTATGGGTAATTATAGCAAGCAGCAAGATATTTACACATGACAGTGTGCAGGGAAACTAATCTGCTGTCAGAGAGCTTTCAAGTATTTAGGTTATTGTTTCTCAGGAACAGGATCAATTCTATTAATTAAAAATTAAATAAATAGAAAGATGTACATTGCCCTTAGATAGATGCATTTGATTGAAATAAAATTCGGAAAATTCTCTATGAAACCTTTAAAAGAATTTTATACAATGCAAGTTGTTCCAATGATAATTTATGGTTTGGAGTTTGTCGCAACAAATTTCATGGAATATCTAAAGTCTTTAGAGGGCATAATATGGAGGGGTATTGTTTTTCTTTCTCCCAAAATGTATTCCAATTGAGTTAATCAGATATGAGCTTGGGATTCAATCTTTAAGCTCCATGGTAACAACGAAAATATTGTTATTATGGACAAAATGCATGTTACATAGGAAATCCAATCTATACGAGTATGCAGGCAAGGATACATCCAGTGCTTTTATGATCACATTAAAAAAAGAGGTAGATAATACTCTCAGAGATTTGGAGTTGGTGCACGCTACTTTGTTAAAAAGACCAAACAAGATCAAATTAACCATAAGAGGGAATGATTGGGCTAATACAACAAATGTGGTGTTAAGCTCAAAATGATATGGCCATGCCTTGTCAATCTGGACATTTTTCCAAGAATTGGAGTGTTATCTGATTAAATATCCTTCTCGAAAGACACAAAATTCATTCATGCGTTTCAGAATTAATGCGATGCTCACTAATCAAATAATTCAAATTAGGTATAAGACAACTGAAAACTGGAAATGGTGTAGATTCTGTAAAAGTGAAGGAGTCGAGGAATCATTGCAACATATTTTACTCATCTGTCTGGCCCTGTTAAACCAAAGAATTGCAAATTTTGCACAATTTGTATATTCAACTGCGTTGATAGAGAACTAATATGGAATAGATTTTTGCATGAAGGCACTACTGTGATGATAATACGTGTGACTACTTTTTTGAAAAATGTATGCGATCTCAGTTAGAGAAGTATATTTGTTATTTATTTAGTCAAGAGATCAATTTTATATCTCCATATATAGATATGTTTAAAGGAGTATGAATTTCTGTGAAATGTAGGAGTATGAAATATGATGAATATATATTATGATAAGAAGAAAAAGTATATATTTTGTAATATGCGGTTTTTAGGTAAAGCATTGAAAGTTGTTTTTGTAAAGGTTTATGATAAACCAAAACAAATAAATAAAATTAAAAAAATGTATATTAGCCCCTTGACTCTGGAGACCTCAGGCAATAGGTTGCAATTGGTGATTACTGATCATAATCCCATATGCCCTTATGCGAACCCACAGGGAATGACTGCCAAGTCAGTCATTGTCACCATGCTGTATGACAGCTACAGAGGTAGCTCCTCTGCTGTCATCAGGAGTGGTCAGACTCAGTGGAAGGATGGTGAAGCGGCCTGTCAAGTGTCACTGAGCTATCATCCACAGTATGGTCTGAGAGAAAGATCTGTCATATCTCTCGGGAGTTTGATTGGAGCTCTCTGTGAGCCCCAGAGAAGGAGGTGGGACCTTCTCATATCAAACATGTTCTGCAAATCCCTGACTACCTGTCAGTGGTCTGGGCCGTGCCATGTTTCACAGCTTGGCAACGTAAACTATTTTCAAGGCTTTGGTGAACCTGGACAGTTCACCATACAGTTGCCTGTGAATAGTATGGTGGATATTATCTTGAGACATAAAATTGGAACCCTGCTTATGGCTATGGAGTGGGAGCCAGAGATATCTGTGTGCCTCCCTACCCTGTGTCAAAGCAGCCCTTTTAATGGTTTCAGTGAGGATGGCCTAGTATCTCCCCACCTGACCCCACATCAGCAAGGTGAGCTGGAGAGTTTGCTGAGGCAATCTCCCCTCTTGTCACTGACACCCTTTATAGTGTAAACCAGACTGTATTCTGGGAATAAGTGAACCCACCAAGATTGGGTATTGTGGTGGCTCAGAACCAAGACATAGTTCTGACTGTTGGTGTAAGATCCACCCTATGCTGGAACAAATAGTGTCTGAGCATTCTAGTTGTCAAGAGTTCAGTTCTGAGGAACTGGAGGGATATACAGGTAAAGCCAGTTTTGGATTCTGTATGGACACTAGAGCTCTGTGTTCTGTCCACAAGACAGAAGCAAACTCTTCACTAAAGGGTAACATATTAGTAGATCAGCTCTGTATTGAAAAGTACAGAGGCTGTTATGATCTCTCTGCAGGGTATGGCAACATATCCCTGTCAGTCTGTGCTGAGGAGGAGGCAGCAGTGTTGACCTTTTCAAAGCCCTACTTCAGTGTAAGATATTCTGGATTGGTGGATGCAACTGACACATGTCAACTGAGCTTAGCCCCTGTTCTGAATGGGAAAGTGGATCTCAGCAATACATGCCTGGATGACATGGCGGATTCAACCCTCACTTGGAAGGAACTGTGTCTGACTCAAGAGATTGAGTGTCAGGACCTTCAGCATGCCAACTTGTTCAGGAAGACAGCTAAGTGTCAAACTGAACAGGAGCCATTGGCCTTCCTCATGCATGAAGTTGGAGTATGTGGGGACAAGATGCAACCTCTTGTCAGCGATGTACTCCATGTACAGAACTGGGCAACCCCCAATACCCAAGCCCAAGTGAGGACTTTCCTGGGCCTCACTGAGAAATACAAGCATAAGGTGGCAGCCTATAGAAATATAGCTGTCCCTCGGACTGCCCTAACCACTCATAGGGGACCTAAAGAGTTATTATGGACTCCTGAGTGTGAGAAGGCCTTCACTGGCCTGAAAGAATCCCTAGGTCAGGCCCCTGGTTTAAGGGCACCTGATTGGAAGAAACCTTTCTTAGTGCAGACAGATGCCTATGACACTGGGATAGTTGGAAGACTTTCACAGCAAAATGACAAAGCTGAGGAACACCCTATATATCTAGTCAGCTATCAGTTTAGGAGTGGAAAACTCAGTTGGCCCCAGGTGGAAAAGAGCTGTTTTTTCATTGAATGGTGCCTTAGGAAGTTGAGGTCCTACCTCTGTGGGACTCACTTCACTGTGTATGCTCCCCCTCAAACCTTGAAGTGGTTGACAGATGTTAAGGGAGAGAATCCAAAGTGGCTCAGGTGGTTCATGAGTCTGTAGGCCTTGACCTTCACTATTGAGTATAGGTCAGATCCCAAATGTAGCAATGTTGATGGGCTGTCCAACAGGGATAACCGACTGGAACAGAGTACCCATCCAGGGTTAGATTAGTTCCCCCTGTCCCTTAGTCTCGGGGGATGGAGGGGCATGTGTTAGGAAAGATTCTCTTTACTGCAACTTTACTTCCATCTTTATGGAATCCCCAAACTTTTTGGTTTTATTTTTGATCCTTATCTGTACTTTTTGCAGTACAATGAAGCCTTAAGCTCCACTGCACTGGCCTTTGCTCACATGTTATGGGGAAACCGATACGTCCATAAGGCTATCAATACTGGGAAACAGTGTTTCCCTTAGTCGTATTACTATGTTTCAACTTGTGGTTACTTTTGTATCACTTGTGGTAACTTTTTATCATTGCACAATGCAGCTTACACTGCAGTGCAATGGGGTGCATTTTAGTTTTGCCCTAGACTAACACTCAAAGGATATTTTGGTTACTCTAGATGTGCGTAAAAGATGGGCTGGTGGCAGCAGTGCCTTTTCCCCACTTTTTGGGGAATTTCGTTTTTGCTTTACCGCGTTTACCGCGTTTGGCTACTGACTGTGGCTACTGGTAAAACTTGGCCGTGCCACAATGTTTTTCACCCATTTTTTGCATCTTGTTGTTTAGCCATCTTCCTAACCTCAGAGTCCAGGAAGATCCTTAGAAGAACTTCCAGTGCCCGGGAAAGCAGCAGCTTTTGGTGTGCTACTGGAGGGCTTTGTGTGTTTGCAGGCAGGATGTGGACTGGGCCAGTCTGGGCCCAATCCACATACGGGTTTCTGTGTGTCTCAGTGGTATGCATGAGTGTTCCCGCCAGTGGTCCTGATTGGACTACTGTTTGGTGTGCGTGTGGGCTAGTTTTGCCATTGGCTAGTGGAATTGTCGTCTCCTAGCTGGTTTTTAGGATAAGAAGAGGCCCTCTGCATGCATTTCAGAGAGATCTTGGAAGAACCTGAAGGAGTCAAGTATCCTCATGCATTTCAGAGAGATCTTGGAAGAACCTGAAGGAGTCAAGTATCCTGTCCAGCTGAAAATAACCACAAAGAAACCGAAAACCTGACAGAAGGAGGCCTGGCAACCAACTTCTGTTGCAGTCCCGTTGGATCCCTGTCTTGTTGGTGATCTTCAGTAGGCCTGCAAAGGTTATATGACCCCAGAAGTGGAGGGACCATCCAATCCCGACGACTACTCTGTGCCCAGCACAAAAACCACCTTTGGAAGTGCCCGGGAATTGTCCTGTGGCTGACCAGCTTTGTTTTTGGTCTACCGGGTTAACTTCCTCGTTGTTCCGAGTTCCCACCTTAAACTTGCCACACCCTCAGCTGCCATTAGTACGACACCCTCTGCGAAATGTTGGTGTCCTAGCACTAAGGGGACCCGAGAAAGACCAGAAAGTCTGACCGCGGCTACTGAGTCCTGCTGCATCGCTGTGCGCGGCATGCATTATCCAGAACCTTGTTTTCCGACACGATTCTCGTCCTGAGAGGGGTGCTACATGGTTGGTTTTTGCATTTCTTCACCAAGAGGCCTTGCATCAGCAAAAGAGCCCAACCAGTGAATCACTCCAACCTGCAACCACTGAAAAACGAGGACCACAATTTTGGCAGGGAAAGCAAGTCAGGACACCCTTCCTTTGCTCCACAAAGACTTGGGAAGATTAGGATTAAGGGGGGTAAGTTACATAGCTTTCAACCTACCCCTCTACTCTCATTATAGGTCAATGGGCTTATAATAATCCTATTACTTACACTATTGGCTTTGCCATTACTTGCCTTGGCAAGACTTCTTACTGTTTGGGGAAATTTAGGGCACTTGTCTACAATGAACCCTAACTCTAAGAATCAATCCATCACTGGACCCCAGAGACCCTACTTACATTCTTTTCCTGCATCCTAAGTTTTGTGCAACTCTATCCTGAACAATAGGGCACAAGGCCCCAGACAACTTAGGGTTGGACAATTTTAGCTAGGGGTCATCTCTGTGGACCTTTTTGTGTATGATACTTACCTATTAATTCCTTTGCAGGAGTATTTTGATTTGTATTGTTCATTTGAACCTGTGACTGCATATATGCATTTTAGTTTGCTGGTACTGGTTGAAAGGTCTACCTGCTTGTATTCATTTTCTTATATTGTGTTTTGGTCATAACTAAATAACTGTATTTTTATACATACTGTCTAAGTGCAATTTCTGACTCCCATTGTGTGACCTCATTATGGACTCTTTACACTCTCACCCCTCTGAAGAACTTAGCCTGGACCGCCTGTCACTGCTATCTTAAACTGGTTTGGCTACAGCTTCCCAGAGTTGTCCCTGACCCAATCTAGGTTGGCCTTCCATACATCTGTCCACCAGGCCAGAGTATAGAAAATCAGTCCTAACAGGGACATCTTCTTACACTAAACGCCATGTAAGAGCTGAAACTCCCACTAACCAATAGCAGGACTAGCCCACACACACACACCCCAGCAGTGGTCACATCTGGGCCACTGGTGGGAACATTTATGCATACCACTCAGACACACTGAAACCAGTGTGTGGATTGGGGCGAGAATGACACAGCCCACATCCTGCCAGCAAACACACACAGCCGTCCAGTAGCCTGGCAAAAGCTCATGCTTTCCTGGGCACTGGACGGCCTTATAAGGATTTTCCTGGCCTCTCAGGCAAGGAAGAAGGCTAAAGAACAAGATGGCAAAAGAACAGGCAAAGAATCTTGTGGCATGGCCATGTTCGGCCAGTAGCCACAGTTTGTAGGCACATGCTGTAAATGCAGTAAAGCTAAAAAGTGCGGAAAAATCACTGCTGCTACCAGCCTATCCTTTTAGCACATCTAGAGTAACCAAAATGTCTAGAGCAAAACAAAAATGTACCCCATTGTACTGCAGTGTAAGCTTCATTGTACAATGATACAAAATTACCACACATGATAAAAAAGTAAACCAAAAGTAGTAACACAGTAACACGACTAAGGGAAACAATATTTCCCCGTACTGACAACCTGAAGGACATATCAGTTTCCCCATAACATATGACCCCCCATTGACAGATGCCCTGACTATTTCTCTATTTACAGATTGAATGACAGCTTGAATGACAGGTGCTACTGGGACTTTAAGAGAGGGCCTACCAGCCAACTGAATATAGCCAAAAGGAACTCTGGTAAGAACCTGTGGGTTTAGCATGAACGAGGCTACATCAGTAGGACTGGGACCAGTGTTCCTAACAGTAGATGTAGTTTCACCTCCTACCTGAAAACTAGCCTCACAAGAATTATTACTATGTAACAAGACTGGGATGGGAGCCAATGCTTCAGCACTACTAGTTTCCAAGGAATCTAGACTAACCTCAGACTATTCCTTTGAGCAAATGCAGTCTAAATGGAAGTACACCACTGCCATCTCTTCTCCCACATACTGAGAGAAGGTCAGACTTGTAGAGTGGACCCCCAAGATCTTAGCCTTACATTTGGGGTCCCCCTTCCTGTGGTCACTTGCTCCACAAGTGTAACAAGTCCCAATGCACTTAACACATATGGAGGCTTAGAGTAGCCACTCACATGCTTGGGAGGGTTAGTCCCAATACCCTGACGTGCTTCAGATGAATTCCCCTTATTAACTTTTTTGTGGGCCTTCTTGAACATTGTTCCATCAGTACAACACCTTCTTTCTCTTTCTGCTTCTTTTCCTCCTCCTGCTTACCTGAAGTAGGCTTGTCCATATGGGACACTCCATGTGAAACCCATAAGTCAGCAGCAATGGCTAGTCTCTTTGGATTTAATTCCTTTGAGTCAGCCAAATAGTGCTTAAGCTCTGGGGAACAAGAGGCAAAAATATTTTCAAGCATGAGCAAAGTGATCATGCCTTCAAAGGTGGTTACGTAATAGCCTTCTATCCAGTCACACAAGTTCTTCAAATAATCTGCAACAAAACTTACACAGGCCATACATTCTTTTCTTTTATATTCTCTAAACATCCTCAAGTATTGGGCAGGAGTATTCCCAAACGTGAGTATAAGAGATTGCTTCAGTTTTGCAAAGTCAAATATATCAGCCTTTTCCAAAATGGCACTGCAGCCAGAATGGGGTAGTCTGCTGATCAACCATGCAATCCTGTCAGCATCACTCACTTCTTGTACCTCACATGCATACTCAAAAGTTCCAAGCCAGTCAATTATTGTCATGGCCCGTGGGAAATGATGGTCCCTGTGACGTCGGTAGCGACTCGTCACCATGGTAACAGCTCCTTCTCTCAACATCGCGCCTTGTACGGCTAGGCGCATTGCAGTCTCTACGATTCTCCCCTGTGGCTTCGCCCCTCCTGAACGCTGATGGAGCATATCTGGAGGCTGGGGCTCAGATGCAGCACGTCGCTACTCTGATAGACAGACGCTTTGTAAGTTTGATCTCTTGGAAAATACATTCTCTCTGTCTTTGTCTTTGTGTCCTGTCTTTCCCGCTTTGTCTCCCGCAGCAGTAAGTCTTCTCGAGCTACAGTCCCAGCTCGTTCATTCCCTCTCACTTGCTGGTTCTTCACGGATGTGCGTTGGTTCCTAAGCAACGGTACGTCTTGTAAATCTTCACCCTGTCTGGCATTTTCCCCTTGCCCCTGTCTCCTTTCCGCTCACCTATGTCCAACTGATCAACCCAGTCTCTCTAGCTTCGCTTGTTCACCCCATTATGGCATCTCTCCAGTCCTCTGCTCCATTTCATCCGAGAACAGTAACACCACGAACAACAACCGCTCGCAGTCCCGATCCTCTCAACTCGGCAGCGCCTGTCAGTCCCGGACACACCACTCTGGATATTCCAATCACGTCCATTCCAGGGTGATCTCCTTCTCTCTTCACCTAACTGATACCGCTTATCCAGACAATCTTGACCTCCTTTCCCTTTCTCTTTATCATTCAAAGGTGAGGTACCAGGTAGGCCAGGTAACAGAAGAAAAAGACTCTTCAGCCCACTGCTCCATCCAGTATAAGCCAGTTGTTCAACAACCAGTAGAAGACAGCGCTCCTGCATGGTTTCCTTCCTGAGAGGGTTTTCCTAGGAGCTTTGTCCCCTCCGCTCTGGAATGGAGTGGGGGGAGAAGGGCCTTTGGGGATATCTCGCAATTTTCACAGGCATCTCATCTGGTCTAGGAAAGTGCTAATTCTTTCTGGCTTGCATTATGTATACACATTCCTGTTGTCACAATTATGTCATTCTTCTCTACATACATACTCAAGAGATCTTAAGGAAACCAAGGATGTGAAGAGAATACAGAACCATATCCAGATCTTCTGGAAGAAACTTGTGAAGCCTGAATCTCGGGTAGCTCCAGCTGGTGATCCCTGTCTTTCTGCATTTCAACACTCTCAACCTCCAATTTGGCTATTTCAATCTCAAGCTCTTTTTCTTTGAGCATAAGTGTGTCCTTTTTCAAATTGAACAATGCCTCAGCACCTGAGGATGTCACAGTCAGAATTCCAGAGGTTGCACTTTCTTCCTCCTCATCCTCAACACTAGCCACTGCAGTGGCAGCAATTATATTACTGGTGCTATGTCCAGCCCCATCTCCACTATCAGGACCATTTGTCAAGTTAGGCACAACCTGGTTTCAAAGTCCAGAATTTTTACAATTAACTCAGCTTTTGTGCCAGAGTCTGTCAAGCCCCTCTCAGCACACAACGTTCTCAACTGATCCACTTTTGAGGCACTAAAAGTGGTTAAAGTGACTGTCTCCATTACATTTACTACAGTAGGTTAATTATATCTACAAAGCAATCACAAATTATAGTGTTCTGTGTAAGTACTATCTGGACACACTTCCAGTAATACAGATCCTTTTCACAAACCACTCAGATATTATGTGGAGAGGGCATCCCCCTCCTGCCACCAATTTGTTTGGACTGGTTTTCTATTCTCTGGCGTGATGGACAGATGTACAGAAGGCCAACCTATATTGAGACAGGAAGAACTCTGGGAATCTATAGCCAAACCAGTTTAGGTAGCAGTGACAGGCAGTCTACTCTAAGTTCTTCAGATTTGGTGAGCTTTTAAGGGTCCACAATGATGTCACACAATGGGAATCACAGATTACACTTAGACAGGATGTATAAAAATACAGTTATTTATTTATGGCCAAAACACTATAGAAAAATGACTACTAGCAGGTAGAAGTTTCACACAACACTATTTAACTAAATACATATATGCAATCACTTTGTTATAGGGCATAATACACATCATAAACTCCTGCAAAGGAGAGGTTAGGCATGTATTATGCATGTATGGTCCACAGAGATGATCCTTAGCTAAAAGTGGCCAAACCTAAGTTGCCTGAGGCCTTTTGCACAATAGTTCAGGTTACAGTTCCCCAGGAGATAGGATGCAAGAACAAATGTAGGTAGGGTCTCTGGGGTCCAGTGAATGTTCTTAGTGTTAGGGTTCACGTTAGACTAATCCCCAAAAGTAGCCCTAACAGTCAGATGTCTTGCACAAAGAAGTAATGGCAAAGCTAATATTGTTATAAATAAGCTTTATTATAAGCCTTTGACTTATAATGAGAGTATAGGGGTAGGTTAGAAACTCTTTAACTTACCCTGCACTCTGATTCTTCCCCAGACTTGGCAGAACAAATGAAGAGTGTCCGACGTTGCTTTTCCTGCTGCCAGTGGCAGTCCTCAGTTCACAGGGTTTGCAGGTTTGAGCTGATCTCCGGTTGATGTCTTTCACTGTTGCAAGGACTCTCGATTAAAGAATGCAGAAAAACATGATGCAGCACCCCTCTCAGGACTGGACAGCTAAGATATTTTGGATGGTGGTCGGACTTTCCCCCCTATCTCGTGTCTCTTTGATACTAGGATGCCGACATTTAACAGGATGTAGTTTCGTAGGGACAACTTATGGCCAAAACTCAGTATGGTGACGCTGGCAGCACAGTAGCTCAAAACAAAGCTGGTCAGCCACAGGACGGTTCCAGGGCCCTTCTGAAGGCTTCATTTGGCAGGGCACCAAGCAGACATCAGGAATGGATGGTCCCTCCACTCCAAGGGTTGTAGCACCTTCACAGGACTACTAAAGATCACAAGCAAGACAGCAGCAGAAGTTGGTTGCCAGGCCTCCTCCAGTCAGGTCTCGGGTTCCTTTGCGGGTCTCACAGCTGGATAAGATACTTTGCTCCTTCAGGTTTCTCTAGGATCTCTGAAGAATGGGTGCAGGGGTCTTCTTATCCTGAACACCATGTAAGAGCTTAAACTCCCACTAGCCAATAGCAGGACAAGCCCACACACACACCCCAGCAGTGGTCCAATCAGGACCACTGGTGGGAACATTCATGCATACCACTCAGACACACTGAAACCAGTTTGTTGGTTGGGGTCAGACAGACCCAGCCCACATCCTGCCAGCAAAGACACACAGTCTTCCAGTAGCCCACCAAAAACTCCTCCTTTCCTAGGCACTGGAAGTCCTTATAAGGATTTTCCTAGACTTTCAGGCCAGGAAGAAGACAAAAGAACAAGATGGCAACAGAACAGGTAAAAAATCATGTGGCACGGCCACGTTTGACCAGTAGCCACAAACACAGTAAATGTGATAAAGCTAAAATGAAAATCCACAAAAAGTGGAGAAAAGTCACTGCTCCCACCAGCCCCTCCTTATAGCACACCGAGAGTAAACAAAAATCCTCTGAGTGTTAGTCTAGGGCAAAACAAAAATGTGGAAGAGTGGGTAATTTTGCGCAAATGTGTAAAGCCCCCACACCTGTGACTATTCCCAGAGTACCCAGGAGGATGCCCAGTGACACTGCATGGTGGCAGAGGAAAACAGCGGTCGTCGAACAGGTGGAAATAAGTCAACAAATGGTGGAAGAGGAAGAGGAGGAGGAGGAAATATTTTTCATCTTGTGCATAGACTACATAATGAGATAGAGGAGACAACCTATGTGCACGGTATCTCTAGAAGGAGCAAAGACACCAGTACTCATAGACACCAGGGCTTTGGTGTGCATGATGGCGACCCGTCACTACAAAGCCTTCCTGAGGGCTCCAGAACTGTCAAAAACCCAGGCGAAGATTTCCACATTTGGTTGCACATGACCGATACCTCTCAAAGGCATGTTTGTTACCAGGGTGGCCCATGAAGGGAAGGAGATAAGGGGCACATTGTTTATCACCGAAATAAGCACTCATTCACTACTGAGCTGTGCATCAGCAGAGGCCCTTGGGATCATACATTTTGCTTTTAGCGTGTATGCCGAAGACATAAATTAGGTCCTTGAGAGGTTCAAGGTGGTGTTTGAGGGCTTTGGCAAACTACAGGGTGAATCCATCAAGCTGCACATCAATGAAACGGTGCATCCGACTGCACTGGAACACCGTCAAATCCCTTTTCATCCCAGACAACAGGTCGAACTGGAGTTGCAGAACTTGGTGAAATTGGGCATTATAGAAAAAGTAGAGGGGCCCACCCCATGGGTATCCCCCATCATTGTGGCGAGCAAGCCAAAGCAACCAGGGTCGGTACATATTTGTGTTGACATGAGACGTCCTAATCAGGCTATTAAACGTGAACGACACATCAACCTGACTCTTGACGATGTGGTGGGAGAACTACAAGGTGCAAGAGTGTTTTCGAAGTTAGAACTGCGGTCCAGGTACCTTCAGATGGAGCTCCACCCGGACTCGCATTACATTACCAACCTCACAACCCACCAAGGCCTCTACCAATACAAACACTTAAGCTACGGGATCTCTTCCACAGCAGATGTTTTTCAAAACATTATATGGGGAGCTTTGGCAGGTCTTGAGGGGGTCATCAATCTCAACGATTACATTTTAGTCAATGCCCCATCAGAGGCTGAACATATGTCATGCCCTGAGAACTCTCTAGAGGGGATTCAGCTCCTTAGGCACATCGTGAGAAGTATGAGTTACTTAATGATAGCATAGAATTCTTCAGATTTGTATTTCACGAGAATGGCATCTTCCCAAACCTGCTGAAGATTCATGACATCCAGGAGGCGAGGGGATGATGATGTTTTGTGGTCATTTTATACCTAACCTGGTGACTCTCTCTGAGCCCCTCAGGATGCTGACGAGAAAGGACAAAGTATGGGAGTAGACTGCCAAAGAGCAGGATGCTTTTGTGACTATTAAATGGGCACTAACAGGACAGGAGTCTATGGCATTTTTTGATCCGTGGAAGGAGTCAGAGATCATTGTTGGTCCCCACAGGTCGGGCTGTGAGCAGTTCTGTCGCAACAGGATGCGCAGGGTCAGATCATACCAATTGCGTACGCCAGCAAGGTGCAAACAACACAGAGCAACGCTACTCCCAGTTTGAAAGGGAAGCCATAGCCATCCTTTGGGGATGCCAACACTTTCTGATTTACATAGTGGGCAAATCTGTTACGGTGGTGACTGACCACGAACCATTGCTGCCCAGACGCCCCCGAGGATCGAACGATGGATGCTCGCCCTGATGGAATACAGGGTGGTGCTGACATATAGACATGGAGCCCACAATCCAGCGGACTACCTCTTGTGCCATCCAAGGAACGGAGGTAGGCAGGAAGATACATCACAGTTAGCTGTTGAAGTACATGTTCGCTTTGCGGTGGAAGCCACCAAACTGGTTACACTCACTATTCAGGAGGTAGCAGGCGCCTCAAGAAGTGATGAGTGTTTTCAGTTGGTCAGAGCGGCCATGACCAGTGGCGATTGGAAGGCAGTCCTGTCCAACCCCAACCGCAGGTGTCGAGAGGCGCAACATGACCTGGAGCAGCTGTGGTGGGTAAGACACAAACTGTCGGCATCTGAAGGAGGACTGGTCTTAAGAGGGCACCAGTTAATGATCCCGCAGGCACAAGTGGGAAGGGCGATGGAGCTGGCACACTGTGGCCATCAGGGAACCGCCAAAAAACAAAGTTTAGGCTTAGGCTGAAAGTTTGGTTCCCAGGCTTGGAGGCGAAAGTATATCGCAAACTGCATGTGGTGTCAAGCTAGTGCCCCAATCAACAAAGAGCCTAGGATAGAGTCTAAGCCTCACAGCAACCAGCGTGAGACATTGTCCACTCATATTTTGGGTCCACAAGCAGGGGGATGCCCAACCTGGTGATGATTGACCAATGGTCTCGATATCCCGAGGATGAACTAGTGAAGTCCATGTCATGTGACCAAGTTATGCAAGTCATGGAGAAGATGTTTGCAACACATGGCTTCCCCAGGATATTATGCTCGGACAATGGGCTGCCGTTTCAAGGGGAAGGCTTTGCTGAGTTAATGGCTGAATGTGGGATCACACAATGGACAGTCACGCTGGCCTGGCCCAGGCCCAACAGGGAGATAGAACGTTTTATGAGAATATTTGAGCAAAGTGTTCCACATAGCGCAGGGTCAAGGCAATGAACTAAGGAGAACCTGGTACCAATTCCTGAGGGAATACAGATCAATGCCCCACCAGTCCACTAGTGTGGCCCTGCAGTGACACTTTTTCAAAGATGCCCCTGAGGGCTCCTCCCAGAGATAGAAGGCCGACCCCCAGGGACTATTGATGATGAGAGGACATCAGAGGATCAGAGAATACTTAATAATGGGGAAAACCTCTGATTGCATCTCAAGCCACCAGACAATGCCATTGGAGATAGTGTACTGGTGAATAATCATCACCCAGAATGTAAATTATCCTTCACCGATGAGCCCTCCCCAATGGGGCTGGTTCAAGTCAAATGCTCAATGGTGACTGCCACAGATCGAAGGGGAAAGGTGACTCAGAACTCCTGTTTTTTCAAAGATTTGGTGAGAAAGAGGGACTAGGAGAACAAGAGTACGACATTCCCCTGACTGGAGCCTCAGGTGTGGAGTCAACACCAGAAGGTAGAACGGAAGACGAGATGCCAACACCAGATGGGGCAGATGGCTATGCCACTGAGGAGGCAGGCAGGAAAATATATCCCAGCCACGAATGCAGATGGTGCCTTTCAAGATTCCATGAACATATGATGGCTGACTAGGCTTCAAAGGACATGGCCAAAAGCACACCCCCAATGTTGTCCATGTTGGGCCAAATCTAGTTTGGTATATTACCATGTTATGCATTGTTGAAGAGTGTCATGTTTACACTGACAACATTCAGGAAAAGTTTGTTTATTTCATTGTTATGAAAATCGAGGAATGTGATGTGGTCACGTGGAGCGATGGCAACGTTGTGGTTCTGCACAACGGCAGTGAACACCGGGGGCCCGATATGGCAGGACCTGTGTCCGTGTGTTCCTTTCAGGCACAGGAAGGGCAAGCCCTGCTTGCAGGGATCCTCGGGATATACAACGTACAAAAGGCGGCACACCACTCCTGAATTGCAGAAAGACAGTCAGAAATGAGAGAAGGTGTAGAGGCAGCTGAGGGGAGCTTGAAGGAGCGCTGTCATCTGCATAGCACTGAAAGTTGGAACAGAGGGTGGCTATGCGATGGGCAGGAGGTTCCAGGTATTGGTTGAACAGCCAGGGAGAAAGAATAGACCCCTGGGGAACAGCACAGGTAGAGAGAGAGATAGAAGATAGGAAGGACCCCAGTTTGACCTAGGAGGGTCGATCAGTGAGAAAGGAGGTCCGCTAGGCCAGGGCCTGATCAGTGATACACAGGTTATCATGGAGCCCATTGAGCAGAATGGCATGGTTGACCATATTAAAAGCAGAGGAAAGATCAAGGAGAATGAGGACATAAGGAAGGTTAGAATCGAGGTTTTAGTCAGGTGTCTGGGTCTGAAACTTTCTTGGTCATGCGGTCTGCTACCCAGGAAATGGCAACCACCAAGTTTTGACAACAGAATAATGCAAGCCAGATCAGGTACCAAAGAACTTTTCACAATACTACAGGAACTGGAGAACCTCATCCTGGTACCTGACAATTGTATCAAAAACAAAACATGGTGTTCTAACATTCAGAACACTCTCTGTGACAAAATTGCCACCCTCTAAGTTAAAATTGATAAGAAAAATATAAACATACCCCCCACAACTACCCAACCTGACAAATCACACATCACCGCCAAACCTGCGCTCAGATTTAACTTCTCTAAAGTGTCCATACTTGAGGTGGAAAAAATTATATTATCACTTAAACCGTCAAACTGTCTGGGTGATAATTGCCCGGGACAAATAATAAAAGATGCCGCAAGAGACTTGTCACCATTTATCTTGAAACGTATTAATGCTTTGTTTTCCTCAGGAAATATACCCAGCAATTTAAAGGAATCGTGGGTCCTCCCAATCCTCAAGAAGCAATCACTCGACCCAGCCATACGCACAAACTACAGGCCTATCACTACGGTGCCATTCCTACTAAAGATATTATACAGAGTGGCATACGTACAAATTCAAAAATTCTTGGAGTTACATCAACTCTTAGCTACCCGGCAATCAGGTTTCAGACCACAGCACGGTACTGAAACAGCACTTATTGATCTTAAAACCTAAGTTGACGAGCTCAGAGACCAAGGGAAGACTGCACTGCTTCTCCTTCTGGATCTCTCAGCAGCATTTCACCTGGTGGATCATAAAGTGCTTTGTAACCATTTAGACTCTGCTGTGCACTTTTCACACCAAGCAATAGCTTGGATCAAATCATTTCTAAGTAAACGAACCATGAGGGTCTTCTCTACCTCAGCAGCTGCAGACCCTGCCCCCATTACGTGTGGTGTACCCCAGGGGTCATGCATTTCCCCTACGATGTATAACATTTTTACTAAGCCCCCGTTTGATGATCTGGAACTTCTGGGTGTCACCTACACTAACTATACAGACGACACCCAGATTTTCATCCCACTTTCTGGGGATTACAAAAAGAATTTGGCCTTAGTGAATAGAATATTCCCCAAGGCACGGATGGCACTTCACGATCTATGCCTGAATGATGACAAAACAGAACTCATCAGACTGGGGACTACACCAAACATTAAGAAACTGAGCCAGGACTACTCAGCCTTTGTCATAGATGGCCACTCTATTAAAGTTGCCAAAGAGGTAAAAACATTAGGTTTTTCCTCGACTTGTACCTTACCATGGCCAAACATGTGAATGCTATGGCATCATCCACAGCCTACACGTGCAAGTTGATCAGATCAGCAAAACCATACCTCTCTACAATCAGTTGCACCACTTTGTCAAGAGCACTTGTACTATCAAAGTTGGATTATTGCAACACTCTCTACCTGGGATCTAACAAATACATCACTCAGAAAATGCAATTATTGCAAAATAACGCCCTTAGAGCAGCATTAAGAATTTCCAAAACAGAACATATATCAACAACTAGAAGAAAATCCAACTAGCTATCCACTGTGGACAAACTTAAAACAGCATCCCTAACCTTTAAATGCCTCAACAACCTTGCACCGAAATGAAATACCTGACAGAGAGACTCAAAAGAAGAGTCTCAATTAGACCTACTAGAACAGCCTATGCCAATTGCCTCTTAGTACCTCACTTTAGAATGTCTAGAACTGGAGGGAATAGTTTCCATGTCAAAGCGGCACAACTGTGGAACTCCCTCCAGCCTACTTTAAGAACTGAACAATCCTACCCACACTTTAGATTAAATACTATCAACTGGTTTAAAGGTAATGATCAGTAACCCTAGCATTACTTGCTAACTGTCTGTATAACTCAACTGTACTCTGCTCGACTAATGTGAATTCACACCTGTAATGCAGATGTATCTAGTGTTTTATTTGTATTACCCTGTATCTATGTAAATATGTAATCTTTTAACCTGTAATCTTAAAGTATCCTTGTCCTCGCGCCCTGATACCTTTGGGTCTTGCACACCCTATAAATAAAGAAACAAACAAATAAACAAGGCCACCTTTTACGTGTGGCACTTGAATGCTACACATGTGACTGTACATGTTCACAGCGTTTTGCATGTGGTTTGTCCAGTAGGTGAGACAATCATGATTCATGCAGTGTCATGAATTCCTGTGCATTTCTACACAGTCCTCCAATTCCTTTCCCTGCCGGCAGGTGGACATGACTATGCAACAATGTCTGTGCATAGATGCTTGAGAGCCTCTTCCCGACAGGAATACATATGCATGCCCAATAGTTGTCCCTCTGTAGATCATTGCACATATGGAGTGTAATTGGTGCATTGGAAATATCCAAGTGTGCCTTTGGCATTCACATGTCACTGTCTCCTCACACATGTATGCAAGGCATGTGACTGCGTCCATCCATGTAGCTTGTGGGGCCATCTTCAATTGTGTATGGGGATATTATGCCAACAAATATGCCTGCATGGAACTGGTGGCATTAGATGTGCAGGCCACACTTCTGCATGTCGCCACATGTGAATGTCTTGGTTGTGCATGGAATCAATGATGCACAACCCTCAATCCTTCCACTTATGTGTCTCTCTGCCACTCATGTCAGTGGGTATATGTGCACCATTGCACATGCAGACCATGCCATGTTGCACTGTGTGATATGCCTAGTCATGACTGTGCATGTCAGCAAATTCCATACATCAGTGACATACAGCTCGAAGTGTGCCAAGTAACAATGGCTGATGTATGTGTGTACAGCGATGTTGAGTCTGTTTGCACTTTAATGTACATGTGCATGTTTGTCAGGAAACTCATGACACAAAATGTCATTGTCTGTCCATGTGCAGGTCATGATGCAATGGATGCAGAGAAGGAGTAGGAAGAGGAGGAAGCTGTACATCAGTCCACCAGTGGAGGCTGTGGTACCGATATGCCATGAAAATCCACAGGTGCTACTGGCGATAATCAGTCGTGCTCCTGAACCTTCAGACTCTTCTGACTCTACAGGTTCTGAAACAGAACCAGGGGTGGATGATACATTGAGGGACAAGGTGGGTGCCCCAATGGGGAGATCGGATGGGGCTGTTGAGTCCGCAGCAGTGCACCAGATGTCACAAAGCCATTCAGTGGCAAGCCTTAGGTCTGCAGGGTTTATGGCTGCAAGATCTCCCTCCTATGAGTTGGGGTCAAATTCTGGAGCTGATGTCCAATGGAGTGTTGTAGACCTGCAGCCAATGACAGTGGCCCACAGCATCAGGCTTGGTTCCTTGTACAGCACCGTCATCCGTCCAGCACACGTGGTCGACGTGTGCATGCTGGAGAGACAGTGTGGGAGCAGCAGAACTTGCATGCCGCCAACCAGTTTGGTGATATGTTACATCATATTGCTGAGGGCATGGATCAGCTGGATGAGAACACGTTCACACCAGCAGCCTGGGATGCGCAACAGCAGTGACTCTTGTCCAGCATTGAGAAGAAACTGCATTCTGAGATGCAATCCTCAAGGCTCTCCCACAGACTGGGCGTGGAAGCCAACATCAAGGGCAGCGGGCTGATCTAAAGTGTTTATAGGAACCAATGCATGCAGGTGCTGCAGTACATAGAGAAGTCTTCAAGCAGGAAATTGTGTCATCTAGAGACTCGAATCACCATGAGATCGAGAGCTTGAGGGCTCCACTGCCCGATGAACTTATAGCCACAAGGTCACAGCTCCACCAGGAGATGGATGCCTTGAGGCAGACACTGTCCCAGCAAATTGATGCATCATGAGATGCATGCACATACAAAGTCTGTGGCTGTTAGGGAGAATTCTCATAAATGGCTAATTTCCCTTACCTAATGAGTCCCTCATCAGCTTTGCTGGATTTCTAGGGTTTATTTTTTTCACCTGGTAAGAGTGTGAGCCTTTTTCCCACTCTTACAATATGTTTTGCTGTGTGTGTTTTTACCAGTTGTGTGATCTTGGGCTCTGGAGCCTCACCTACTCCAAGAGCACCATTATTGTGTGTGTTATGCAGCACCTTCAGTGCAGTAACACAGGGTTGTCATTTAGACTTCTCTCTGACTCCATTTTTCTGGGACTGACTTCTGTCTCCCAGAAACATGTAAAGTTGCCATTAACTTTATGTAGTCTCTTTAAACTACAGACCCAGTACACCCCATCTTACATGGAGTATTGGAAAGGGTTAATTCTTATCCCTTTTTGTCTGTGTCTCTTGGAGCACTGTTACGCTCCCTTTATATCAAGACTTGGCTGGTGGCAGTGGTAACTGCCCTAACTTTTCTACCGCGGTTATTTTATATAACCATGGTATTGTTTTAGGCTATCATATTAGCCTCAAACATAAACCCGCCTGAACAAATACATTTTATTTTGGCTCTGGCTGAGTTTAGTCACCATTTCTTTTTGTTAAAGTCTTTCTCGTGTCCTTCTCTGTGTGCCAAGCCAGGGTTGATTCCTTTGTTTGCCGTCTTTTCGCGGGCTTCTGCACAGAAGCCCTCCTTAAGGCGCCTGAAAGTCTGGGTTGACAGTATGTGAGGGCAGAGTCTTCGGACACCTGCCATGGGTTCCCTTGGTAACCCAAGTCACATTCCTATCTGATTGGCTAAGGGGAAGGTACTTGCCAGGGCAGCCACCCTGCCGTGTGATTGACAGCCAGGCTGTACGAATGGGGGAAAACTACATAAAAAGCAGGTCTCTGGGACTAGAAAGGCAGAGTCGCCACTGGAACACAAGAACCAATGAGGAACTGATGGAAGAGGACCCCTTCAATGACTGAACCGCCCGGTGAAGCCCTGCTGCAGATCGGAATCGTCAGAATTCGCCGGCAGAGAAGATCCTCCAGGAAACTTCTTCCCTTGAGCTGGTGGGACCAACCAGTTCGCCCAAACTGCAAGCCAGGACCCCTCCTCTGGTCGAATTTGCTATACAGAGCTAATGTGGGCTGAATAGCCAGGAAGGTCGGACCCTGCTTGGGTTTTAAGGAGCGCACCTTTTATTCATTGCTTTGCTCTGCTGCTAGTTTATTCCCTGGGTAGTGCAGGACCCTCCAGTCTTCCTACTTTGTGTCAGTCCGACAGTCGCTTCAGGAACCATGAGCCTGCAGGAACTACCAGGATCGTTCGCCTCAGCTACAGCTTCCTCTCCGTTTTAAGGTACTGTGCAAACCCGGTTTCTCGTTTCATTCAGCCGTGGGGAAAGTGTGTGAAATTTTTCTCTAATCCAAGGGCTTGTCCTTCTCTTCTCTTTGAACTAACTTTTCTACCACCCAACCTCGTCCTAAATCCGTGGCACAAACTTTACTGCCAACTACCCTGAACCGTGTGATCTTGAGAAAAATAATTTTGTCCTATTGACTTTGGCCCTAAGCCTTTTCTACCTGATTCTATCACTGTAGTTCCTCTTGCTCTATTACCCTGAGTACTTACCTGTTGGTGTGGTTTAATTTCTATTAACTTTGTCTTTCTCTCCCTTTTAAATTGCTGGAGTGCCATTTTGCTCCTTCTTCATTTTGTGAGCTTAACTTGTCTGGGATTTAAGGGAAGTGGTGTGGTGTATTAAGAGTGTGATTTTTAAACTGCTTATAATGGTGCAATGTTATAAAACTGAAGAGTGAAATACATGTATATTCTTTTACTTGAAAACCATGAGTCAGTTTTTGCCTGAATCATAGTAATTGCTGTCCTTTGTGTAACTATTTGATACTGCTCATTTTCTCTTGAGATAAGTCTGGCTGCTCAGCCATCGCTGCCACTTTAACTGTGCAGTGCAGGCTTGTACCAAAGGTGAATTTGTACTGTTGCTTGTAGTCTTAATTGTGTGTGGTGTTCCTAAAGGGTACTGCATATAATTCTGCCTAACAGTGGCCACTCGGGAGGAAGTTCATCATGACCTCACACCATCAGGATTCTGGTGCATGCATCTGTATCATGGGTGGCCCTGGCCAACAAAGACCTGGCTTTGGCACTGCATGAACAGGATACACTGCTGCCCCTGCCACCACCTGATAATCCACCACAGGATGACAGTCCTGGTATGCCCATGCCACCTCAATCTCATCTGTGCCATGATGTCCATGAGCACAAGGAGGGATATATATTTGGACACACTCCCTCCTGCTTACCCCACCATGGTGGACATTTTTCCCCCAGTCCAAGATGGACATTTCTTTTTATTCTAAAGGTGACCAGGGTGTTCGATGTTTATTTCCATGCCCCCCTCCCCTCCTGTTCAGGGTGGACACATTTTTCTGATTTATGCATACATCTTTCTAGGATGGATGCAAATTCCTTGACTTTTTCTTTTGTGCCTACCATTAGAGATGCGATGTTGCCCTCTCAAGGTATTTATGCGTGTAGTACTGGACATGCACCCACGCACGGTGGTGTCAACTGCCATGGTTCACTTGATTGCAACAGGATCACATGTGCAGGTAACAGTCAAATGCCTTTCAGAGTTTGTGTGCAGTTCGCATGATTTACTCCTATGTCTGGTGAAATGCAATGTCCCATGTTGTTGCATGAATCCTAATTCATCCAGTTACTGCACTCCGTGATAGGTCCACCCAGCACCCTTTCACCTCCTTACTCTCCATTCACTCTGTCGGGCACTGGCCCTCCATTCACAAATGTGGGGAACAGTTTCCATATGGAGGTGATGTGTGAATGACATCAGGCGGCTCTGTCATCAGGTCAGGATGTGCACTGTCAATCATGTCAATGTCTGTATCAGTGTGCACCACAATATCCGCATGCAGTTGTGCACGTTGGATTTACACAGTTCATGTGATTTTGTGATGGGGAGGAGGTCAGTGCATATGTATGTTTGTCCACATGCTTGTGTATGTATGTACCCTTGAACATCCATGCAGGTGCACTGGTTTTCAGGTTGCACTTCCAAAAAGACAGCAGACTCTGGAGAATATGTGGCCCTTATCCCACTTGAGCACTTGGCAGTATTTGGCACATTCTACAACAACAGCCTCATCCTCTGGACATCTGGACTATGCATTCTGATTGTACACCTCTTGCCTCGCTGACCGTTCTGTGGTCTTCTTCCGATAACCCTTCCCATGTCTCATACGAGGTCCTACAGGTGTACTCTATGCCCATCCTACTCTTTGACCTGTGCCAGAGCCCACTCAACAACCTTTTCCACTCACATGACCTGCCCTGCTACGATTGCCCAGAGCCATTCACAGATCACCAAGACCTTGGCTGCTCCACTTCATGACCTTGCCCCTGGTAATACAAAGGTGCCCATATGTCTCCATGCAATCCACAGTGCAGGTTTGGCATATTTGGTGCATCTAGCTTTGTACTGGTTTGCACATGTGGACACCTGACACCATTTACCTGTTTCCCCCATTCAAGTCACATGTTGTTTGATTATTGTTTTCTGTGTGTTCTATGCTCCAGAATGTATTGCATGTCTTTTGATTCCATTACAAGTTGCTGTAATAAAGTGATGTGGGTAACTGCACTGTATGTGTATGTATGTTGTGGGCACAGCTTCTGTTCATCTGGGTTCCCTGTAAGTGTTTGCAGTTCACACTGTGATCCACACACCCTTCCTGGGAATGGCTTGTCCAGGGTGTGTGATCTGCTGGGGAGGGAGGCAACAGCTGGGGAGTTATGTACTGTCAATGGACTGTGGTGACCAATGGGGGGTTGGTGTGTGGTGCAGAGTCTGGATATGTGGTTGAAGAGACTTATTTGTGTGGATGTTGCGGACATGGTTCTCTTTCTTGTCTGCATGCCATGGTGTGTTGTGCTTGTTTTTTGTGTGATGGTAAGCAGAGGGTTGCCCTTTCACAGGTGGTCTTTGTTTTCCAGTCTGCCCTTCACACTAACCCTCTAATGTACTTCTTCTCCCCCAACCTGTTCTATCTTTCCATCAATGTGCTTTGCAGGCTCTCTGCCACTGGTGCCTTTTTTCTGTCTTTCTGTCTCTGTCTTCTTCTCTTCCCCCTTCTTTCTGCCCTTTCCCACTGTTAGAGACCCCTTCTCTCTCCTCATTGCCCCCCTAGGCAGACTCCTGAGGCAGACTCCTGCTTGCTCCATGATTCCTCTCTCTCCCCCTCTCTCTCTCTATTTCTGCTCCACTCCGCAGCTGTGCATTCATCAATCTATCTCCTCTCTCTCTTTCTTGCCCTCAAGCATCATTAACATCAGATCTCACACTTGTAGTTCCACTCCCAACAATGTCACCTCCTCATTTGGTGTCCCTTTCCCTCCCCTGTATCCAAGGCTGGCCCAAAGGAACCCATAACACCTAATGGTGGGTGCGCCCAACGTGTATGCCTGCAATCTGTGGCCCAGATTGTGCCTGCATCTCAGGGAAGACTAAACCCTTTGTCCAGAGTGCATGTCGTGCTGAGGTGGACATTTCTTTGCTTCACTGTCAGTGATTTTGTTATATTTATTGGTGATCACACTCTGTGATTTTGGCTTCCTGTCATTGACAATGGGTGGACCATGGTGGTCAAGTTACCTTGCTCATACAGGAGAAATGAAGTCTGTCCTCTCTCTTTACTTTATTTCAATGCATGTCTTTCGTTGTTTCAGGCGAAATGTTGATGATGCAAGACAGGTGGGTTCCTTGTGCAGGTACGTTCAAGGCACTCAGAGGGGCATGTTGTTGGGTATTTATTTGTTGCATTAGCCTGAGGTGGCCGGGTATGTCTTCAT
The DNA here is from genome assembly GCF_040938575.1 of Ambystoma mexicanum. NCBI lineage: Eukaryota > Metazoa > Chordata > Amphibia > Caudata > Ambystomatidae > Ambystoma > Ambystoma mexicanum. The sequence continues at coordinate 422,728,500 of NC_090937.1, read as the reverse complement.
GGGTGTGGGGACACACAGTGATGGGAGTTTGGTGTGTAATTGCTTGCATTTTGTGCATGTGTCATGCCTGCCACACAGCATTCTATTTAAGATGATGTTCATGGCATATCTACCCACGTTGGCAGTACACTCCTGGTGCTTCTGCTCTGTCTGAGGGTGCACTCACCAGACAAATCCACAGCCAGCACAGCATTGCAGGCCGTGTGGGGGTTGCCATGATCCCCCGGACGCCAGGCACACACCATGGGCCTGATGTTGTTGTTTGCCATGGCGACATGTGCCATGCATGGTACACCAGCTGCTATTTTGCCACCTGTTTACAGCTGCACAATGCATCTCAACTCTCCCTTCAGTTAACAGCGCATTGGTCCACGTTCATTCCATTCTCTTTGAACTCTGTTTTCCCTTCCTCTTGCCTGTTTCCTGATCCCATTTGTGTGCCAGTCTCCTTGACCTCAGTTTCACATTCCTTTTGTCTTGTCTGCTTGTCTCTTTTCTGCCAGTTGCCTCTGTACCATGCCTTCCTCTATGACTGCTGACTCTTTGCCCAGCTGCCTTCTGTCTTATCCTGTATTCACTAGAATTGCTGTGAAGTTCACATTCCATCATTTTGGACATTCCATCATTATCTCCTCTGCCAGTATTTCCTATGTTTTCTTGATATCCACGTTTATCAGGGGAAGCCAAATCGTGGCATTGGGTGGACTTCCAAGGAGATCCTGGGTTTCCAAACGGGGCAGGCAGTGTAGGTGTTGTGGGTGGGCAAGGTGTCACTGTGTGGGGTCTTTTTAATTTCATTGGCCTGAGGTGAGCAAGTCCCACTGCATGGGTGCAGGTGAAATGTGGTGATGGGAGGCTGATGAGTCATTGCTTATAGGTTTTGCATGGCAACCAGGGGAGAACAGGGTGCGGTGTCATTGGGTGCATGGATGTGTTACCTACTCTGACCTTGTGTTGTTTTTCTCTACTGAGGCATTCTGTAAGGGATGATGGTTGCTGCTATTCAAGGGGACAGTGCAGTCAGATGCCTGCTCACAACACGTCGGCAGAGTAGGCTGATTTGGACACCTAATGAGGGGAGCATGTATTCATTCCAGGGTGCAGCTTGAGCAGGCTAGCAGAGGGGAGAGTTGTGAGGTGAGATGTGCATCTTCCTTGAAGCGTACTTGCAATGTTCTCAGGCAGCATGACCATTTTGATGTAGATGTGTATTGTGGGCATAATCGTTGTAAGGAAATGGGGCTGCCACTCCACCTGTATATTGTTGTGACACACGCATATGGCGGCCAGGCAGTCCTCAAAGTGTGAGTTGCTGTTTTCATTTTGGGATGTGCCTTCCTACTTGTGTTCTCCTGTGTGTTGTTGGGAGTCTGCGTGCACAATAGTTGGTAGTGTCCATGTGAACGTGGTCAGGGATTTTGTTGCTTGAACACTGGTGTTAGCAACATGGACACTGTTGTTTCCAGTTGCTATGACTTTGTCAGTGTTCGGTGCAGTTGATGCTATGGTTATGGACACACACAGTTTGCCTCTCCCACACACACGTTCTTAGGGTCCTATTATGGCACAGAGGATTGCCTTATTATGGGCCTGGAGGATTGGCCCCAATTCATCATTGGATGTTACCAGGGATGTGGCTTCACTGTGTGTGCTCCAAAGGGGATGAGTTTCATAAGAAGTATGTTTGCATGAACTGATTGCCTGCAGCCTCTCCCTGTGTCCTTTGGCTGACCAAGGGCAAGGGTGGTACCTGTGGTTGAGGGTGATGTCCCTTCTGCAGATCAAATGGTATGCCACACTGTGTGTCAACATTGTGCAGAACACAAGCTACCAAGATGATTTGACACACTACCAGTGGGGCATATAGCAATATCCTGCAAGAGTGGTTGAGGGAGAGAAAACGTGACTTGAGCACCCTGAATGTGCACTCCAATATGCCCTTAATGCCTAGGTGTGTTGCGTTGTACCATACCTTGGTTGGTGTGCCAGGATTCCTGAATGGCATGAACAGAATTGTTGATAGCTGGTAGGCACAGCCCCCTGCAAATGTGTGAATGGTTGTTATTTGCATTGATAGTCATGTTCTGTTGTTCAGTGTGTCATGTGAATTCATGCATGTATGTGACAGTTGATACTCACCGGGGAGCCTGGTGTTGCCAAATGTTACCAATGCCAGGGCCTGTTTGTGCGGTGACTGGTGGTAAATAGAACTGTCATGTGTGCTTCCGGGAAAATTGGTATTGACTTGCATGATCACTCCATTTGCATCACAGATGACCTGCACATTGATGGCATGCCAATGTTTCCGGTTATGGTAAATGTGCACCGCCAAATCAGGGGTGTGTAACACAACATGTTTACATTCAATGGCTCCAAGTACAAGTGGAAAGTTTGCAACAGCATATAACTCCTGGCACACTCTGTGCATTGCTTCGAGTGTGCGCAGACACGCACAAGATGTAATGTGGGTCAAAACCAGGTGGAGACAGTGGGATTGTGGTGCCTATTTTATGCCACCAACAATGGCAGTGGTGTCCTGAAAGGAGCCTGTGGATATGAAATGGAGTGCTGTCAGCACCCATTCCAGAGGGTTGCTGATGCAAGGTCTTGCTCCAGCTTCCTACCCAGGTTTTGGATGACACGGGGTGGGAACATGTACCTTGCATACACCTGGTCAGCTGGAATCCCAGAGTGGTGTCTGTTGAGAAAATCCAGACCCTCTGCCTACTCATCCCCCTTCTATGTCCATGTATGATGGTTTTAAGTATACCTGCACTCATCGTGGCTAAGTGACATTTCAATGGTGTGGATTGCATGATTTTTATGCATTAGATCATTTGCGCATTGTACTTTGTGTCTCCTATCATATGGAGGTTAGATCACAAAGTTTGCGTGTGACTTTTCCCAATCTGAAGTTGTGTGTTGTATTAAATGGTTTTGGCCGTGTTTGTGCTTGATTGGTCATGTGATTTATTTGCGTGGCCCTTCCCTCAACATGCCCAAGTTATTCCTTGTTCTTCCTCAATTTGAGGGGGAAAATAGGAAATATGTATGTTCTGTGCCCTATTGTTTTCTTTGTGTAAGCCCACCAAACTCTTTGTGTGGAGTGTCGTGGTAAGCAAAGTTGTGACGGACGCACGCAAAGCCACTGAAAAATACGCAAAGTCTGATCCATGAATAAAAAGGAGTTTTGCATGCTGAAAAGTGCACAAAGTCAATTTTCATCATGCAAAATCAATGAATTGGGCCCAGAGTCTTTTCATACAAACACCTATGACACACTCTAATGAAACAAACCCATACACATGCTCTTACACAGCACTTTTATGGCACATACCTTTAGACTATTTACTTTTATGACAGGTGCTCTTATGGCAAAGGGATTTACAGCACAAAATGCTTATGTCACACACGTTTACAGCACACATACAAACACAGTTATGGCAGACACAACACACACAACACACAGTTATGGCACTCATACCTATGACACACTCTTATGCCACATGCACTTACACTTGCTGTTGCACCACATGCTTGTATGCCAAATGCTCTTATGCCACATAATCCTACACTATGTTTTCTTCTGGTGCAAACTCTTACGACACATGCTCTTATGCCACATGCTCTTACAACACATGCTCTTACAACACACGTATGACACCTATGACCCACACACTTATGGCACAAGTGTACAACACAGAGCCTTAAATACACTCTTATGACACAGTGTTAAGACACACACTTTTATACACACTCTTATGCCACCTGCTCTTAGGAAACATGCTCTTATGCCACCTGCCCTTACACCTCATGCTCATATATGCAAATTCAGTTGGGTCACACTGTTACAACACACACTATTACCCCACACTTCCACAACACTCACACACTGAAGGCACAGGCACAAACATACAGCGCAGCATGTTGACACACACTCTTACATGTGTTCTTACATCACACATTCCAAATGATGTTATGCCATATGCTATTACACAACATGAGCCACACACTCTTATGACACACACACTTATTGCAAACCTGTGACTCATTCTTACAACACACACTATTAAAAAGCACACTCTTATGACACACACACTCTTATATCTCACACTCTTATACTATACACTCTTATGCCACAAACACTTATGTTTCACACACACAAACACACTTATGTCATATGCTCTTATTGTACACACTCTTACACTGCATGTTCTTATGCCACATACTGTTATGACCACACACTCATGCAAATTGCTCTTATGCCACATACACTGATGTCATGCGCTTGAAGGTCACTTTTTATAGCACACATTTATGCCACACTGTTATGCCACACACTCTTAGGCCACATGCTCTTACACCAAAAACTCACACAACATACACTGACACAACATACATGGACACTCCATACACTGAAATGCCATACTCTGTCATAACATACACCTGACACTCACACAACAGACACTCACTTTATACCAAAAATGTATATTTATTGTTAGCCTTCTAAAACAAACTGGAAATGTCATGTGTTATTTTAAGAAGCACCCAAAGCAAACAATGATCCTCAACACAGCATTTACCAATTTGACATAACAATCACACGTTTGATACTGATATCTTATTCTTCGAACACAATGATACTCTAATCCAAACAACTTATTTCACCTTTGATTTGTAAAATATCAAATACACTCCCATCGTCACAAACATAGCATGGATTATGAATAGTTATACTTCATGAAAAGGACACATTTATATAGGTTTGTACCATGCTAGAAGATACTTAGGATATTGCCATAGTAATACAAAGGTTCAACAAGCAAAAATAGCATATCTGAAAAGATGATTCTTTAGAAGGAAATATTTATAAAACAGAAAACAGTAAACAGTCCTTAACATAAAGAGTAAGGAATTATTAATTCCATTTGTTCTCTGGCCAAAGAGGAAGGGCCCACCCACACATGTGCACTACTAAATACTATCTTTTACTTGCAATCAGTTCTTCTACAATAAATACAATGTTACTACTAAAAACAGAAACAATTACATGTTGATGGATTCCATAAAGGTTCACTTACACTAACCAGGTAAACATATTATAAACAAAAATTGGGTCCATTGTTTGCCACCCAAATGTCAGTAGTTCTAACAATCATTGACGACATGTTCAAAGTGGCTGTGAGTTTGCAATTGACTATACTGCTGATCTGAAATGCAAAGAAAATATCTGCTTAACAATTTGCGGGATTGTTTGAAAGCATTATTTAAAAATATGTATGTTCTTGCATAACTGTAGATATGGAGCACATTGGGCCTCATTCCGATATTGGAGGTAGCCACGGCGCTATTTGCGCCATGAGTGCCTCCAATAACGGTACCGGCAATGGTCTCGTTCAATGGGGACGTACCGGTGTAGTTGGACCTTTGCAGGCCCGGTAAATCTCCATTGAAAAAAACATTCCCCATTCCCATTGAGCCCTAATAGGGCTCAATGGGAATGGGGAAGTAGCTAATAATGTTACTGCAATTTGCGGTACCGTAATTGGCTCTGATTTCCCTTAACAGGTCCCCTCCATAACGCCTGGTCAGACCAGGCGTTAAAGGAGGGACCCCCTAAGGGAACTCGTAGTAGGGCGGTAAGGGATTACCAGCACTGGTCTTCTTACCGGTACCTGGTATCCCTTACAACCGTACTCGTAATGAGGCCCATTGTGTGGTATCTCTAATGGGAGGAGGGTCAAAGGATGACTCAAATTCCACTTGATGTGCTGTTCTTATTTTATTGATACTCTATTGATACCATAAAAGTGTTTATGGTTGATCGAACCAACAAGAGGGGAAGGGGTTGGAAATTATATGACAACATCATTCTTCACAACCATGTCCCATAGTCTTCACTCTCTCTCTCTTTCAATGATTTTTCAATGATTTAAGAACACTCCTGGGCAGTTTACAGAGTCACTTAAAGTGTCTGGTGTTTAGAGTGTCCCCAACATTTCAATCTGGCTCTGGGAATATTGGTTTCACACGCTCTTGAACTGTTCCTCCATGTCTCTTCAGGCGCCAGCACACATCATTGCCCTAAGGTCGACCACCAGCAAACACTGCATGCAGCGGTGAACCTCAGGGCACTTCAGCATTGCATCTTCGGCTTGGTCTCAACACACATCTACCCACCTTAGGCAGGCTTTGAGTTCCCCAACTCTAGGTTCTTATATGTGGCTTCCGTGTGGATGTTGTGCCAACATAAGAGTAACCATCAATCCCAGGTTTTGAAGGACTTTATTCCTTTTTCTTTACTCCCCACTGTTAGGGAGAATGCTCATAAATGTGCTAATTCCCTTCACCTTAGAGACCTCCAGCAACTGTGCTGGATTCATAGGAATTGATATTCTTACCTGGAAATGGAAAGAGTGTGAGCCTTTTTTCCCCACTCTTTCATGTGTTTTGATGTGTTTTACACTTGTGTTCTTTGAATATGGGGTTTTAGATAACTCCATAGGCATCATCTTTTCATGTGTGTTACACAGCACCTTCAGTGAAGTGACACAGGGATGTCTTTTGAAACTTCCCAAAGGTTTAAATACCTTCTCTGGGATTAACTACTGTGTCCCAGAGAATGTAAAGTGAAATTGACTTTACTAGTCTTTCCAAATTTATAGACCCAGCACACACCATCTTACAATGGATTGCTGCAGGGGTTACCTAGTATCCGCTCTGTCTAAATACTCATGTAGCAGTCAAATGCTACCCTTTCGTATTGAAATGGCTTGTGGCAGTGGTTTTACAACGAACTACCATGATGTTTCCCGCCCGCAAACACTGGTAGCTAAGAATCACAGGAGCCATGTTTTTCAATATAACGCCTTAAGCCCCTTTGGTTAAATGGGTTCTGATCTTCTTTTTACGCTGTTTCTTTTTGGAAAGGTCCTTCTAGAGTTTGTCTCTGCGTGCCAAACTAGGTTTGGTCTCTTTGTTTGTGTGCCTTTGGCGGGCTTCAGGAGTGAAGACCGCCTATGGCGCCTGAGTGTCTGGGGTGGGCAGGAAGTGGAGGAGGTGCCAGAAACTCCCTTTGCTGTCTACTAGCAGACCCAAATGCTGTCTGGCAAGGACAGCGACCCTGCTGGGTTAGTGACAGCTAGGCTGGAATGAATGGGAGAAAACTGGTTAAAAGGCGAGTCTCCTGGACTGGAAGGCAGAGTCGACCACTGGAATGAAAGAACCAAAGACGAGCTGGAAGAGGACAGCTGCTGCAAATCCTGGACCTTGGTTTGCCTGATGAAGCCCTACTGCAGGTCAGAATTGCCAGAGCTCCATTCGACAAAGAAGCTCCTTCAAGGACGGCTTCTTCCTTTGAGTTGGTGGGACCAATCAACTCGTAAGACACCTGTATACCATTCTCAAGGCTGGTTAGGATTAACGAGGGAGACAGACACCAGTTTGTGTTCTTGAATCTACAGCTACTGGAAACTGAAGTGATTCCATCTTGTTTTCTTTCTTCGATGATCCAGGGCAGTGCAGGAGTCCCCCGACGTCCTCCCTCTTGTCACCATGACTTAGCACTTCAGCAGCATTTCTTTCTTCAAACTATGGTACTATGCCCATTCGATTGAGAAAACCTCTCTCGCTCTCAGTGAAAGTTTGTGGAACTTTCCCAACTTGCAGGCCTAATCAGCTTGTGACCCGAAATATGATTATTTTTCACCAAAACTACTTACAAGAACTTTTGCAAAGACTTTACCGTTTGATACCAGAACTGCTCTTTCCTATCCAGAACACTAGCCCATTGACTTTGGCCTGGCCTATTGACTTGAATTGAACTATTCTAGAGAACTGAAACTATTTGCACTGTCTATCAAGTATATGTAATCTGTTCTGCTACCTTGTGCCTTTTTACTCCTTTTGAATGTTACTGAAGTGCCAATGTGCTCCCACTTCAGGGGAGCCTAACTTTTTCAGGAACTTATTGGTTTAGTACTGAAGTATATCTGCGCATATTATTAAGTTGCCTAACACTAGTGAATGTTTCTTAAATGATTGGGTAAATAAATGAATATGTATTTTACCAAGAAACCTTGAGTATAAGTGTCTACTTGAACCACTGTGATTGTAATTCCCCAGTGTAATATCTTGTACTGCTCACATTCCCTCTTGGGATATGCCTGACTGCTCAGCCCTGGTGCCACTAAACTGTGTAGTACAGACCTATACCAAAGTTTGGTTTTCGCTTACACCTGTAGCCCTAATTTATGTGGTGGTCCTAGAGGGAACTGCATACAATTCTGTCTAACACCCAGACACAATCTTGTTACTCTTACTTGATGATTTATATCCACACCTTCAATTGTCCATTTCCTCCATTCTGTCTCTCTCTTCACCCACATTCCTTTTCCTCACTTCCTTCTGCTCTTTCTCATCTGGCCTACCCAGCAGCCTCACCTCCTCTCCATAGGCTCTTTCTTTACATTTTCATTTTATCAGACACTGGGCCTCATTATAAGTCCAGTGGTAAAGCGTTGTTGCCACTGGTGGGTTGTCGCTGGCCTGAAACACTGTTTCTGCCACATGAGATCCTGGTGCCACCGGGACATTACAAGTCCTGACGGCCTGGGATCTCAGTCGGCGGAAAATGTTGTTCCACATTCCCAAAGAGTCCCATAGAACTCTATGGGATCGGGGACACAGTATGTTCTAATGATATTCTTTCGGTTCTTTAAGTATACCGGCCGCCAGGCCCTGACAGTAGCTTCTGTGCCACATTTCTGTCACTGGTACTTGAACTACTGAGTAGCCATCCTGATTCGATAGTCATTGGTATTTTAATATGCCCTTGACCCCCTCCACTATTAGTCAAGTGGCCGGTTTCACTGCTACTATGTGACTTGGGTCTCCCCCAGAGGGTCACCCATCCTACACATGCACATGGAAATGTCCTGGACTTGATCTTTGGCTCTGATAGCCTTGTTGATGTTGCCTCCCCTATCCCGGTGGCATGGTCAGATCATTACCTGGTGCCCTTCTCTGTTCTTGGAAAGATTCCTCCCCCTTCCTGCCTAAGACAGCTATGCTGAAATGCTACTGGCGTGATATCAGTAAACCCTGAGCTTGCTACCTCCCTGTTAGCCCATTGTGGTCAGGCTGATAACTGCTCTCTGCACATTCTAGAAGAGGCATATACTACTACAGCTGACCTACTAGCACCTATGAAACTATCTAAACAAAGGGCCCACCCTTCTGAACCGTGGTTTACCAATGGACTTCGTGCTCTTAAACTCCAGTGCAGACAAGCGGAGAGTAAATGGCCTGCCTCATACCTAGATGAGGCTAAAGCTGATTTTCGTAGGACCCTGGTTATATACCACACTGCTATTACTAATGCTAAAAAATCTTATTTTGGACACACCATGGAAGTGGCTTTAAACAAGCCTAAGGCTCTATTTGACTTAGTGCAATCTCTTTCGACCCCTATTTCTAATTGTCCCCCGGTAACACCCTCTCAGGCTTTATGTGATTCCCTATCCTCCTTCTTTGTAGACAAAATAACTGCTATTAGAGACACTGTAAATAAGGAGGTAAGGGCTCTCACTGCGAATATGACACCTGTTGAACCTCCACCTGCTAAAGGGACTTGGTCCACTTTCCCTGTTTTCACACACTCTGAAGTGCTTCGGGTCATTCAGCATTTAAAGTCTGCCTCCCCCGCTGATGCCATACCCCTGACTCTTATGAAGGAATCTTCCTGTGATCTGATTGCTAATATCACCTCTGCTGTTAATCTGTCTTTCTCCACTAGAATTATCCCCCGTGCTCTGAAACATGCATTGGCTATTCCACTATTGAAGAAACCATCATCAGATCCTGCAGTACTTGCTAATTGTTGTCTTATCTCACTACTGCCGTTTCTCATGAAGGTTCTGGAAGCCCCGGTATCCCCTCTCTTATCTACCTTTCTTGAGTCCTCTGAATATTTTGATAAGTTTCAGTCCAGCTTCCGGCCAGGAAGAGGCACTGAATCTGTTTTAAACTCATTGCTGGATGACCTGGTAGGTCTGGTTGATCAGGGCGGTGTCAGAGCCGTCCTGTTACTAGATCTTTCGGTGGCTTTCGACACTGTTGATCACTCTACTCTGATAGCCCGGTTATTGGCTGCTGGCCTGTTGGGTCAAGTTCTTAGCTGGTTCACAGCATTCCAGGCTGATCGTTCTCAATCAGTGTCCCTTCCCCCCTTTCGTTATGCTCCTGTCTCTATCAGCTGTGGGGTCCCCCAAGGCTCTGCGCTGTCCCCCATTTTATTTAATGTCTACATTAGACTCCTGATGGTTCTCTTTCAGCCATACAGCTTCTGATTTTATTCCTATGCTGATGACACGAAGATTCTGGTGCACCTGGATTTATCTCAGTCGGATACTGCAGCCTGTTTAAGGAACTGTCTGGAAGAGCTAGGAGGTTGGATGACCTCCAACTGGCTCAAGCTGTATGCCAGCAAAATGGAGATTCTAGTTGTAGGCACAGCTTCCCCTCATTTGTATTGGACCAACAACTTCTGCCCATCCTCCTTGGGTCCTCTTTCTACGCTTGTTGCATCAGCAAGAAACCAGGGCATAAAAATAGCCGCCTCTTTGACTATGGCGAACCAGGCAGCAGTGGTGTTTAAGACTGGTCACATCAAATTCCTGTAAGTGATTTCAATCCGGCACTCCACCTAAGTCAATGCCTAGCATGTGATGCACAGTTGGAACCCTTAATTATATATTTTTGTCTATAAGTTCATTTTTTTCTGAATGATGTACCTTTATATCACACCCCTCTCTTTGAATCCCCCCGGTCTCACTGAACCAGGAAGCAGGCTGTTTTGCAAAGTTAAAAGAATTATTTTATTAATTTGAACAATATATATATATATATATCACACTATTAATATTTATACAATGATCACCATTGGGATGATGTCACAACAATCAACAATCTCTTTAATCAGAAGGAGTATGGATAAGAAAATAATGCAGCACAGAATAATAATTGAAATGGGTTCAATCAAATGCAATGGGGGTCATTCCGAGGTTGGAGTTGAGGGATTACCGGCGCCTGTAAGGGCACCAATGGCGGTAATCCCTTACCTCCGTATTCCGAGTTCCCTTTGCGGGTCCCTCTTTACCTTCTGCTTTTAGCAGGAGTAAATTACGGGACCCGCAAAGTGACCTTGGAGTAAATTACGGCACCGCAATTTACAGTGTCGTAATTACCTCCTTCCCCATTCCCATTGAGCCCTATGGGGGCAGAAATGGGGATGGGGAAGGGCTATGGTGAATGGGGAATTACCGGTCCATCCAACCTTGGAATGGACCGGAAATTACTCCATTCACCATGCCGGTATTCCATGGAGTAAATAGCTCCTTGGTTGCCAACCATGGAGCTATTTACTCCATGGTGTAGTCCTAACTCGGAATGAGGGCCAATGTCACTTTTTCCCCCTGCACACTACTCAATCCCCCCCAATATGCAATATGAAGAGATGGAAGAAGAGAACACAGGTTTCAGGAATAAACGCTCAACAAATGCAGTTTCAATCCAAATTCCCCCCAGCAAGCATAGAGAGAAACAGAAATTATTTCAAAACAGGTCAAATGCTTTTGAATGTGGTTTGGAATGAATGGGAAAAACACTGGAAAATGGATTTAATTCACTTAATTGTATTCAAAATTAGTGGTAGCCACTTTGAATAGTTTCAGGTAAACACTAGCAATGATGATTGAATAACTAGCAGATTGAAAACGGACTTCTCTGGTCGGATGAAAGAATAGCTATTTTACACGTGATGAAATTGACCCAAACAAAAGATTGGCGGCAAACTTTTCTGCGCACGAGAAAAGCGATTGCGGGAAAACTAAAAAGAGTTGGAATGCGTTTCTAGCATGTTCGGTTCAGAAGTTATGAAGGTTTTAGTAGAGGTCAATTTTTTCCCCAGAAAAGAGTCAAGATTTCAAATGAAAGAGGCGCTTTTGAAATTACAAACAGGATTTTCTTTACACTAGGGAGTCTATGAAGCCACAAGCTACATGACAGCACAGCCACAGACCCAGTGACGCCTCCGGGTGGTTTCTATCTGGCGAGACGCTTGTCTTTCTTTAGCAAATATATTAGCGCAAAGATTATATTATCACTACAATTATCAAAGGACTATGTGGATGAGGTAAAGATTCAGAAAAACAAAAGAGATTTTCTACAATGCAGTTCTGGATATGATATAATGGGTTGGATATGGTTACTTAAGGATAAGATACTAGTGATGGACAACTCTATGCTATAAATACTCACAACTATGGTTTGGAATAGGAGAGTCAAAAATCTGGGCAACGGTTTTGGACTGGAATTCTGCTAGCCCACCGGACAGGATTCAGGCACTCGGTTCTGCACTCAGCAAGGCACTCTGGACACTGCACGGGTCTCTGGACTGGATCTGATGGGTTTGTTCTGGGTTGCAGCTATCAGGGTACAGCTCTGCTCTACTGGTTTGGATCTCTGGGTTCTAGTAAGAGTTCTTGGCAAGAAAGCAGAAACAGCACAGCCAGGCTGTTCAATTTTTGGTGTGCCCCTTGGAAGTCTGGGGTAAAATCAAGTTGCAAGATTTTAAAGGCTAGCTGAGAAGGGTTCAGATTTGGAATTGGGCCTCTCTGCTTTCAAAGTTCTGGAGTTTTGGATCCGGGTTTCTCCTGCAGAGCGCTTCGCCAGTAAATCAGTTGATGGGTGAATCTGTGTATGTCTCTAGGTCCTAAACTGTCCCTATTTATCAAAGGGGTGGGTAGGCTGAATTACACTAAGCACACCCTCTAGGAATCCTATTGGTTAGAGTCTTTCCCCTCCCCTGATTTGAGAAGGAAATCTAGTGTTATAGTGATGCTATATTTTACCATCCAGGGAGTACCTGCCCTTTGTTTCTGTACAGTAAATCTATTTTTCACATAAATCATATTTACAATACAACCAAATTGCTAACAATACATATTCACGTCACAGATTTAGTAGAGCAAGTATCCGTCCGAGACCCAGCTCAGTGAGAGCTTTGGTTCAAATTTTACCGTTTTTTGCGCTTTTGATTGGGTTCCCAGTGTTTTTTAAGCTTTTGATTGGGTTCCCAGTGTCAGATCTGTAAAACATTTGTCTACATATATGCGCACGACATTTGGGCATAATCCTGTGAAGTTTAATATTTCTAGCATTATCACAATTGCTACAACATCAAAATTTCAGTAGTCATGTCTCTGAACATCGGGCAGAGTTCAGAGTAGTTTCAAACTGTGAGCAGAATTTTCATGTTAACAACCCATAATTTACAGATTTTTACAAACTTTGCACAGTTGTCTGTGAGTCTTTTTCAAAAAGATAATTGCTTGAGATTTAAGATACACAAATCTGTCTGATCCCGCTCCCAAGGTTTGGCTGGGTCCAGAGCACTCATGGCCTCTTCCTGCTGGCAGTTGGTTTCTGTTGACACCCGAATTTGCATTCCCTTTTAGTCCAGGAAGCCTATTGTCTCTCTCCCAGAGAAGCAGAGCAAAATCCCTTCCTCCTTTCATTAACATCTAAATGACTGTTCCTGGGCAGAGAGCAAAAGGAAGGCACCCTTTGTTGTAGCAAACTGTGGAATGTGCCTTTGAAGTCCTCTGGTTGACATCAGTTCACTTCAAAACACTTGGTTTAAAATTGTCTTTTTTAAATACACTTTACATTGTCAACAAATATACACACAGATCTCTTAAATCCAGTCTTTTTAAAATATAGAGATTGCATAGTAGCAACCTATATTGCTTTTGATGGCAAGTCTCTTCTTTTCCACAATTTGATTTGAAGACACAAGTTTTAAACTGCCAGTATAAGTAAATGACAGCTTTGACACAGGTAGGGGGCAGTACTGCGCCCATATCTTACATATTTTCCCAGGCAAGCACCTTTTTGAATGTGGATATTTTTGTGATGAATTGTGCTTCCCCTGACATTGTGCTTATGAGGATTCATTAAATAAGGTGATGGTTAACACCCAACAAGGATGTTGTATCTTTTCTGGTGTTTGGAAACCATTATTTTGCAATTTCAACAGCCAAGGAAAAACGGATTTTAGAGCACTTCTGGGTTTTCCTGGCAATGAAGCACTGCCTTTTCAGGTAGTTCCACTACACTCTGTGAACAGCCCAATGACAGGTTTTGGCAGTGTGGTCTCCTGTTCTACCATTGACACAGGCAAAATAGATTTGGCAGCCTATTTTTCCGGTTTCCCTGCGCACTTCTCAGGGATTTTTAGCACACCTAGGGCTTTTTGGCAGCCATTCTGTTGTTTTTGATGAAAGCAGCACACAGTGATGTTGCAGGGCAGAGCCTAGTGGGTCAGAACATCCCACAAGCCCCCCCCCCGCTTGATTTGGAGTTGATCCCGTCAATGGGAAGTCACGAGACTGGGATCAACAGTTTCTTTTCTTTTGGTTCAAATGGCAAAATTCATCATCTTTTTTTTTGGTTCAAATGGCAAACTTCTTCAGCTTCTCCCATCAGGGGTGGATCAACCAGTTCTCCTCGCCCAGTCCTGATGTGAATATGGAGCGATACCCCGGGACCCTTGGATCTTTCCTCCCGGTCCCTGGGTAGTCCTCCTTGGTTTCCGACTCCATGGTTTCCAATCCTAGGATGACAATGCAAAAACATATTTGTAGATATTTCCCCACCACTATTGATGTAGTGGGGTGGACGCATACATTTTGACAAATCAGGACACATTTTTCTATTGGCAATTTATTGACTATATAGATGGAAGATTTCTAAGTGGGAATTCTAGGAAGCTGGAGTGGCCCCCTCTGGTGTTTCAGAAGACTCCTCCAGTTGCTGCAGAGTGTGCCTAGGATGGCAACATTTTAGTTGGTTAATATGGACCCACTTATCTTGCCCCTCTGCCAAACTGCCTTTGGGGATGCAGATTTTGTAGGCGACTGGTGAGATTTTGTCTACAATTTCAAAAGGGCCCCTCCAGCTAGGCAAAAATGTGCACTGTTTGTCCTGGTTCCTTTGGAAATTGTATAAGTAGACGCGGTCTCCTACATGGTATTCTTTTCTAGTAGTCTTTAAGTCATAGTGGGTTTTCATGCTGTCGGCAGATCTTTCTAGATTTCGCTGAGCATAGGCAAAAGCATGTTGAAGGTGTTTGCTTAGATTTTCAACATACTCCTGTGTTGTGGAGGCATTGATCAATGTCTGCTCTTGGGTTCTGTAGAGCAGGTGCTGGGGAAGCACCATCCTGCGTCCAGTCATCAGCTCAAACTGTGACATTTTACTTGCAAATGAAGGGCTAGATCTGATGGCCATTAGGACAAGAGGTAATCGAATATCCCAACTTGGCCCAGAATCTGCCACAAACCTTTTTAATATGCTCACAATTGTCTTGTTGTATCTCTCTACTGCACCACTAGAGGCTTTCCGGTAAGCAATTGTAGCTACCTTTTGACCACAAGTATCTCCCACATCTTTGTCATTACTTCGCTAGTGAAGTGGCTACCTCGGTCTGACTTGATCCTTTTGGGTAGTTCAAAACGCGAGAAGATGTGGTTGATCATCAGGGCAGCTGCATTTTCTGCCTTGCAATTTGGGGCGGGGAGACATTCCACCCACTTAGTAAACAAGCACGTTACGGTCAACATGTACATATTTCCCCTAGAGGAGAGAATCACAGGCCCAATATAATCGACTTGCAAATCTGACCATGGCAGTGTCATCCCCCTCTTTTGGAGTGGCGCACGGTGTGTGTGGGATGTTGGCTGAAATTGTGCACACACAAGACACCCCTTCAAGTATTGGTCGAGGTTCTGCCCCATGTGTGGCCAGTATGCAACCTCTCTTAAGATTTCAAGTGTTATATGAAACCACCTATGACCGGCTGTGGCCGCATCATTGGTGTGACTTAACATCAGGCTCGGAATGAGGTAGGGACCACCCACTGATCGTGGCCAGCCAGGGATCTCCTTACCAACAAACTGTCTTGGATTCGGAACATTTTTGGACATTTCATCAACACTCTGAGGTCCTCTTTCCCTATGTAATCGGTATCCGTCAGGTGAAAGTTGTCAGGGTCCTCAATGCGTTGATAAAACGTACCAATTATTGGATCCCCTTTTTGAGCCGTAATCAAATCAGCATCTGGGGTCTCCTTACTCCATTGTGCAGTTGAGAGTTCATTGTGAGCATTTATCCGGGACCTAGTGATAGCAGTGACCTGGATTTCCCCCAACAGGGACTCAATCTCAAGTAGATCCCATTGGGTGGCTTCGGTTTTGGCCAGCTGATCAGCGAAGTCATTTCCAGTTGTGTCTGGTCCCTCTACTTTGGAATGACCCTTGATCTTTTTCCAGTAGATGGTCATCCCATTCAATGTGACAAGATCATCAATATTCTGAATTAATTTCCCATGTTTCAATGGTTTATTATTAGCACATAGCATGCCTCTGGTTTTCCAGTTAACCAGGTGCTCCATGAACCCGTTCCGTACATAATCCGAATCCGTGATTATGACCAGTTTGTGGAGTTGGTGTTGGACAGCAGTGACGATGGCTTGATGCACAGCCATCAACTCTGCCACTTTACTACTTCGGGGACTAATATTGTACCCAGCGGAAGTTTCTGGGGTCTCATTCACCCATGCATTACTTACGCCAGCCACAAGTTCTTTTTCCCCATTGTTGTCAACATGGTAGGAGCATCTATCCACATAGACAGTGGGCATTCCCTCACACTTGTCTTCTTCAAAGACTTTGTGTGGGGAGTTGAGGTATGCCTACATGTTGTTCCTGTTTTTTAGACTTTCGTCCTCGAGACAGTTTTCTCTGGCACAATCATGCAAGTCAGCCAGACCTTGCGCTAGGGGACTCTTCTTGTTTTGGCCATATCTGACCTCCACAGGAAAGCCTTGCATTGACAGAATCCAGGAAGTAATTCGGGAATTACTCACATTTCCAGCCCAGATTCTGTCACTTTGGAGATAATGCAGAGGCTTGTGTGGAGTCTACACCATGATGTGTTCCCCCTGGATAAACGGGCAGTAATTCTTCAATGCTCACACCGTTGCCAGGAGTGCCTTCTCACAATCATTGAATTTTTCCTCCATAGAGGATAAAGTTTTACTCGCATAGGAGATTACTTTATTGACCTTGTCATGCTTTTGATATAATACTTCAGTCAAGCATATATTTGAGAACCCTGGGCCTCATTATGACCCGGCGGTAACCATGGCGCTATTTGTGCCATGGTTGCCACCGGTAAACTACTGATTCTGCCATGGTGAATGGCAGAATTACTGCCCCATTCCAAGGTTGACGGGGCGGTAATTCCCCATTCACCATTGGCCCTTCCCCATTCCCATTCTTGCCCCCATAGGGCTCAATGGGAATGGAGAAGGCAGTAATTAGGGCACCGCAAATTGCGGTACCGTAATTACTTCCAAGGACCCTTTTCGGGTCCCTTCCTTAACGGCTGGTAAAACTAGCCGTTATGGTAGGGATCCACAAAGGGACCTCGTAATCGGGCGGTAAGAGATTACCAGCACCAGTGCCCTTACCGGTACCGGTAATCCCTTACCTCCTGGGTCATAATGAGGGTCACTGTCTCCAAGTAGAACTCCTTGTTTTTGACAGGGTAAACTAGGCAAGGTGCTTGTGAGAGGCTTCTTTTGAGTTGTCTTACTGCCTCGGCTTGTTCTGTACTCCACTCCCACTTGACCCCCCCCTTCAAAAGATGAATCAGGGGTCTTGTAATCTCTGCGTAGTCCTCAATGAACTGGCTACTGTAATTAGTCAGTCCAAGGAGGCTCATTAGTTCCCGCAGATTTGTGGGTTCTTTTAATTTCTGGAGTGCTTCCACTTTCTTTTCCTGGGGACAGAGACCCTGAGGAGTAATCTCATGCCCCAATAAATGTACATGGGTTCTACACCACTGTGCCTTTTGAAAGGAAAGTTTTGCTCTGGCATCCCTCAACTGTGTCAAAACATAACGGATCTCCGCTATGTGTTCCTCCACAGTTGAGCTTTTGATGAGAACATCATCTACATAGGCCAGGTTACCCCTGTCACCCAGGTTGTGCATGGCCTTATGTAGAACAATGTTGAATTCATTGCCAGAGTTGATGTATCCGAAGGGAGCCCGGGTCCATGTGTACTGCTGCCCCCTGAAGGTGAAGGCCAGCTTGTATTGGTCCTCCCTACTGACAGGTACAGTCCAGTATCCATTGGTCAGGTCTATTGCAGTGAATACCTGTGACCCCTGGATCTGGGCCAGCCCTTGGTCAATGTACGGAAGAGGCCATTGGGAAGTATGGACCTTTTTGTTGAGCTCCCTAAGGTTGGCGCAGAGTCTCCACTGGCCGTTTGGCTTCCAGATCCCCAGCACCAGATTATTGAAGGTGCTCTGGACTGGACAGATTATCCCACGGGACTCAAGGTTCTTAATTATTTCAGTAAGAGACACCATTGATGGGAGAGGCAAGCGATATTGCTTCGCAAACACTGGAGTCATGCCAGGGTCTGTGGGAATTGTTGTTGTGTGGATGTCGGTGCAACCACAGTCATATGAGTCCACCGCAAAGAGATCTTAAAAATCCAAGAAAACGTGTTTCAATTTTTGCCTTTGCTCCAGAGTCTCACAGGCATCACCTAGGTTGACTCTCTCTTCAACCATCTGCATGAAGCCTGGAAAGACTTCTGGTTTTGCTATCTCAGTGGCCTCCACCAGCTGGGTGGAGAAGTCCCTGGTCAAAGTGCTGATTTAGACTGGTGGCTTCAGGTGGGGAAGGCAGTCCTTGCGGACTTGGAAAATCACCTCATCCCTCCTGAAGTCACAGGTCACATCTTCCTTACCACAAGGACAGGAAGTGTACACCAGGAAGTTCCCCCCCTGCCGGGTGAAGATCCTGTCTGGTGTTGCTTTGTCCTCACTATCACTGTCAAAACAGTCCTTGGGGATTGGTCCTAACAGTTAATTACCTAAAACTATGGAAAAATGTTGGTCATCAACCACGATTCCAATAATGGTGCCTGCGGCTAGAGTGATACTCTTTAAGTCGCTGTTATCCACCTCATTTGGAATGATGTCATGTTCTATATTGACTAGTGGTGTTGGGTTTACCCCCAACCCTTGCTGTTGGAGAGGAGCATTTAGATGAATATAGGCATCAGGGTTTTTCAATTTCTGTCCTCTTTTAACTTTCACTTCCAGTGAGAATTATCGGGTCCTTTCTGGGATGGTGACTTCCTCTTCAATCTGAATTTCAACTGCATAAGGCAGCAGTTGAGCTGACCTAAATGCTTTCTCTGGGTCATCATAGCCCATGGGATTATCCGCTAATCGAGAGCAAGCTTTGAAGTTTATTAGGTCCAAATTATTGGCAAAGCGATTGAGAATGTCACTGCCTAAGTAAAAGGCGGCAGTGACGTCTGGCACGACCCAACAATTATGGACTATGCTCTTGTTGCCTATGGAGATTTTGAGCATACACCTGCTTGGCAGGAGATGTTTGGAATTGGGTGTTTCCAGATCCATTTCCCATTTTTGAATCAGTTTGAATGTGGGAATGGCTGGATATTTTGGGAGTTGGTGGAACATGGCTTCGCTGATGAAGCTCTTACCTTTGTTCACACACACTCGGGCGAGAACAGAGTCCTACCCTTCATTTAACTGAACAGGGATGAACAACTGCTCTCCAATTTGCCGAATATCAGCCAGGCTTTAAGCTGATTTCTCATCTTTCTGGACTATAGGAGTGGGAATGTCTGATTGTGAATTGGTAAAGAATTTCAGAGTGTTTCCTTCCAGTGTGGAATGCCACCTTAGACGGGAAGAAAGATTGATTTTCAGGAATAGCGAGGACCCCTCATCACCAGTTTGTTGTCCTACTGCTATTACTGTCACGTCTGGGATTCGGTTGTTCTGGAAGTGAAATTCTACTTGGTCAGATCTTTGTTCAACCATGTGGCAGGTGCCATTTAAACTAACATGGTTGAAACTCAGTTTTAATTTTATCGGTCGGCTATTCTGGGTCCAGAGGACCTTGTTTACACAATCTATTAGGGGTGACAACCTTCGCAGGAGGTCGTTCCCTAGTAAACAAGGGGTGCCCTCTGGAGTTACAACTATGACCGGGTGCTTCACCTTGTGTCGCCCAATTTTAATGTCCAAATCCGCAGTCCCCTCGACGGGAATTTCCTTCCCGTCGAAGTTCTGAAGTTGTCCAGGAAGAGGGGTGAGAGGAATTTGGCATTTCTCCCCCATCCCGAATTCAGTTTATCAAAGGCCTTTTTGGACAGAAGGGTAGCTTGGGATCCAGTGTCCACCAGTATCAAAATTGTACCCTGTCCCTGTATTTGGACCGGGCATAGAATCTTCCCTCCTTCTCCTAAAGGGGGTACAGATCATGTACATTTTTGGACAACTGGTGGGTTAGTTTTCTAGTTTTTGGACACTGATAGAGAGGTGATTTGTGCAGAATTCTGTTGGGAGTCTTGGGAATCTGAAAAGAAAAGGTGACAACTAGATATGGGAGAAGTTTTGGGTTCCCCTGGTTCCGGTTCTGGGCTGCCCCCCCCTTTTTGGAGGCAGTTACCAGGATGGGTTTGAACAAGGGTATTTTCATGCTGTTGGTTCTGGGGCTGGATGATGGTTGGCACTAGCTCAGTCCCCACATCTACCCAGTCTGGATTTGGATCTTTTTAGACCCGTTTTTCTTTCGGAGGAGTTCCCCCATCTCTGAAGGAGAAGATCCTTTTCCCAGTATCCTCTGTGGATCCCTCTCCTTCAAATTGGAAGATTTGTACCTCCTCCTCAAAATGGGTCTGTTTGGGTTATTTATTTCTCCTACCCCCCCTCTGCTCCTTGGGTCGCAGACTTTCAGGGACAGAAGATTTTGGTTCTGGTTCCTGGGTTTCCTGGGGCTTTTTACAAGTGGGGAAGGAAGCTCCCTCAAGGGTTTTAAACCCCCTTCCCCTTGTGCCTCCTCCCTGGGAACCGGTAGGTTGTCGGGGTTCTTCCCCCGTCATTGCTCTGGAGCACCAGGTCCAGAGTTTGAGGCACACTGTGCCGGCATGCTCATCTGGGTGTTCTGTTGAGCACTCAGCATGCGACTCAGATCCTGTGCCATGTTTTGTACCTGGCGCTCTATTTGTGACACCCGCTCAGGCTGATACAGGGTTCTGTTGTCTCCCCTGGGCTGATACCAGGAAGGGTAGCTATCCATTCTCTGTAAATACCCCGGGTTGGGAACATTTGGGTACCCCTCCACCCTTAGCCTCCCCTCTCCCGGATTAGGTTGTCTGGGCTCAAGAAATTGGGGAAAGAAGGATGGATGGTTTTGGGGTTGAAAGTTTTGTGGGTACTTGGGAGGAAGTTCTGTCCAGGATTTGGGGAATTTCTGCCCTCCTGGGGGAAGTGAGGAGGTAAATTTCCCTGGTTAGCTGCTGTTTGGTTGGATTCCCCCCCTTGTGCTGGAGGAGTCCAAACATAACCCAGGATGGGTCAATTCTCCTTGTAGCGGGGGCTTATGTAGTCAGGGGAGTGAGGGGTCCCATTTGTGGGACTACCTCCTCGGTTCCCTGTCTGTGACTGGCCCGAGGGTCTTCTGGGCTTGGGATTATTCTGATTTTGTGCAGGCATGTTTTTAGGCCCCCCTATCTCTAAGTCTAAAATGGGGGCAACTTTTTTTGGGCTTTTTGGAGTATTTTTGTTTTCTATGGGCGTTTGCACCTCATAAATTTGTGTTCAATGACCCAGTCTAGTGATCTTTTCTCATGAAAATCTCTCACTAGCTGGGTCAGGATGTATTTGGGGAGAGCGTGGAAAAAAGTATACACATATTCTTTGCTGTCCGTGTGCACCCTTCTGGTGGTCTGCGCAAAGGCACGCTTTAATTCCTGCACAAATTCTTGTGGGGCCTGATCCTCCCCACATTGCAAGTTGTACGCTGCCTTGCGAGCCTCCTGAAGATTTCTGTGCACAGAAAAATGCTTCAAGATGGCCGCCCTATATGTGGACCATCTAGAATGATTTTGGTCCTCCAGCCCCGCAAAGAAGCTGGAGTATTCTGGTGAGAATGTCCATTTCACATATTGAATACAGCTTTGGCTGTCCTTCAAATGGAAAGTTTCCATCATTTGCTCAAAGAGCTCTAAGTGCTCCCAAACAGAATACTTTGCGTTCTTATGATAGGGCGTTATGACGCTCCTTATCGCTTTGATTTGCTTTAAGGGGTCCTTAAGCAATGCCCTTTTTTGCCTTCTTGGCCTTCTTGGTTCGGGTAACCATGGTCCACTCCTCCTCTGACTCAGAGGCACTGCTCCCAGAGGTGCCTGTCTTGTCTTCTAGGCTCTCCCGGATTCTGCAAGCCTGGAAATGGCTGGCAGAATGTGGGGACCTAGTCTCCTGTCTCCTGGGGTGCTCCGAGGAGTCTTCTGATTCCTCCTTGCTCCAAGGAATTGATAAGTACCCCCCCACTGGTGTAGTTGGGCAGAGGTTTTCAGGATGCCCTTAGTGGGCCTACTCTCATGGAGCTCCCCACTACATTTTACCGTACTTGGGTACCCATACCCAGATGCCCGCCCATTCATTCCTGGGAGGTGCTGGTCTCTAAGCCCCATATTTCTGATTGGATTGGAATCTGTCATCCCTGTGGCCCTTGGCTCATGTGCGCCAGTGGACATGGGGGTGGCAGAGTCCAGGGATTGGAAGAGATGAAGGCCTCTGGTACCAGGGTTCCTGAGGTTATGCTCAGGTGTTTCCCTTTCCCAGCGAACCTCATCTCTGTCAGCCCCTGCTCCCTGTTGCCATGCAAGAATCTGAGCTTTCTGTTCCTCTATCAAGCCCTTGCTAGTTTCTATCAGTCTCTATTGCATGGCTACCTGTCTGTGGAGCCTGTCATTGTTCTCACAGAGAGCCTCATTTTCTCTCTGTGCTTCCTGTGTTGTTTTAGAGTACTGGGCCAGTCTTTGCTGCAGGAGGGTTACCTCCTGAGTCCTGTCCATACTGGCCTGGTCTTTCCTTGCTAGACCCTCCTCCACCCTCCTGGTGTGCTCTAGCAATATTTCATGCTCTTTTTGGAGGTCACCCAGTCCCTGAAGGGCCAGGTGATTTTCATGTATTTTCTCTTTTAATTGACAGACTTCCTGGCCTAAGGTGCCCCTTTCCTGAGCAAGAGCCTGCCTCTGTGCCGCCAGGTCGTCCCTCTGTCTTTGACGCGCACCAGTTTTCTGGCGCTCTTCATCAAATTCTGCCTGGGTGTCCAGGTCTTTCAGGATTCATTTATTACTCTCTTCTTTCTCTCTGTCTAAGTGGCTTTGCAGGGTGACTACCTGCTCTGTGCATGCCCTGTTGAAATGTATGTGTTGCTCTAGCTTTTTCTGGCTCTGCAGTAGAGAGTCCAAACTTTCTTGGTACTCCTTCTGCAAGGCCAGCATTCTGGTATCCTGTTCTGCCTTTTCTTGCTGCACGATGCCTATGTCCTCTTTTATTTTGATTAGGGACTGCCCACTTTCATTGTCTGACTCCTGGCTCCTCTGCAGCCTCTGCTCAGCAGAGTCCAGATCAGTTTGGGCCTTTCCTAATGCCTGCAGTTGCTTGTTTGCCAGATCTTGGCCCTCGGCATGTTTGTCCTTTATTGCTCCAATATATAGCTATAGATATGTCACTATTTTTGTAATCTTGTTTTGCTCTTCCTTTGCCTTAGGGGCCATATATAGTTCACTCAGGGTCATATGTAATGGACCCTGGTCTTGCCATTTATCTAACCCTGTTGCAGTGATCTGTTCTGTGATTGCCTGCAACCACACATTCTGATCCTGCTCTGTCCATTCACCTCTGGAAATATTAATTTCCTTCCTGATTTACAGAAGTTTATTTTATTTTTGCAAAACAGACCAATTCCTTAGAGAGTTCCTTTTGATGGGTGCTTTTCACAGTCTAACACAGCGTGGTAGCCCAATAGGGATTATTTACCCCGTTAGTTAGCACACTGTATTAGACTGTCACAAGTGGTACATCTAATTCAGAAATCCTGCGACGAGCCCCCAATCTTGTAAGTGATTTCAACCCGGCACTCCACCTAAGTCAATGCCTACCGTGTGATGCACAGTTGGAACCCTTAATTATATATTTTTGTCTATAAGTTCTTTTATTTCTGAATGATGTACCCTTATATCATACCCCTCTCTTTGAATCCCCCGTCTCACTGAAGCAGGAAGCAGGCTGTTTTGCAAAGTTAAAAGTTAAAGTTTATGAACAAGCCACAGGAGTGTGGCGAAACGCGTCAGGTAGCCTCCCCTTGCTACTGGGAAGCCGTTTTTCTACTGCAAATAATTTTTTGAATTAAAACTTGGAACTTTTTAAAAGCAAATTTTTGGCTGTGCAGTGGTTTATTTTTCGGCGAGCACTTGTTGCTGAACACTGATGGATTTTGTTAATTAAAGGGAGTGCAGCTTTCAAAGGAACTCGACCTCGCGGTCTGTGTTTACCTTTCAATTTCATATATATATATATGCTACTGGGAAGCCGTTTTTCTACTGCATATTATTTTTTGAATTAAAATTTATAACTTTAAAAAAAAAAAAAACTTTTGGCAGTGCAGTGATTTATTTTTCAGCGTGCACTTGTTGCTGAACATTGATGGATTTCGTTTACCAAAAGGGAGTGCAACTTCTAAAGGAACTCAACCTCGTGGTCTGTGTTTACCTTTCAATTTCATTTATTTCACGCTGGGGACATCACAGCGCTTAGCTTCACCGGTGACGAATTGGAACTTTCCGCGCTCGGCAGCCTTTTTGATGTCCATGACACTTCGGAGTGTTAACAAAGACTTCTTGGAAGCGGCGGAGAAACGTGCTTTGGAGGATTTCCTTGAACCTCACCCAACACTCGTGCCTTGTTAGTGAAAGCCTGCCGCTCGACTCGGTGGAATCTGAAAGCGTCGGAGGGCGCGGCCGGTGAACACCGCGGGGGTAAGTGCTTTTCACTTGGCTGAGTTTTTCAGACTTATATAAGTCTGGCAGTGTGGTGTGCATTGTTTTCATCGTTCCTTACACCTCATAGCACGAACATGCGTTCAAGTGTAAAATGACCTTTATATGCACGTGTATGATACATTTTTTTACGAAATCCAGTCGGAATTGTGTGCACTAAGTGTGCTTAGGATTTACAACAGTGCCACGACCAAAAGACATTCATGGCTTCCCAGGCCAGCATTGAGGCTACAAGAAAAGAACAGGCAGCTAGCCTGTTTAATGAAACTCTTCCCGCAGCCATGGGGAAGGATATGGCGGGAACGGAAAAAGTAAAGGACAACATGTAAATTACATTGTTGAAAGATTTAGAAAAGCTAAAGAAAAAGGAAATAAGCAAATGGTGGGAAGAACACTCCCTCCAAAATTATTTGGATGTAGGTCGAATTCCCCGAGGACTTAGAATTTTGACCATACCTTCCTTTGAGGAACAGGACCCCGTGATGCTTAGAGAATGGGGTGATGCTTCTGACCACTGTTCCAAGACCTTTCTGCGCATATTAGTCAAATATGCTGGAAGTGATCGAATTAAAACATTGGTACAAATAAAAGAGCTTGAAGAAAAACTTAAAAGCACAAAAGAAAGTGAGGAAGGGAAGAAACTCAAAACTAATATTGAGAATGGATTAAAAACATATGAAGAGGATATAAAAATGAGAAAACAGCGTAAGTTCCTATGTGACAAAGGAGATTACGAACAGGGCAGAGTGTACACTTTTGCACATCGTTTCGACCAAATGAGGCAAAAGGTGAAAGCAGTTGCAGCCCCTGCAGGATCTACAAATGAATTCAATTTAGAATCTGCAGCATCCAATTCCGAGTCTGATGTGACTGAGAATGAAGATGAAGAACCTATAGTACGCCTCAATTTTTTAGAGGAAATGAGGCTACTGTGCCAAGATGGCCGGGCAAACACCAACAACAACAAAAAAACATGTGAAAGTGGGACTGGCCAAAAAGGAAGAGGCAGAGGAGGCAGAAAGCCACGAGGAGGGGGCAGAGGGGCAACAAACACAAACAGCAATCTTCCTCCAAGATCACTACACTCTGGAAACTAAACCAAGATGATGAGCAAAGCCCACCCCAGCAACAGATTATCAATTTGTCTAATCATGTTTTGACAATAGAGGAAAACAAACTATTTAAACTAGGACTTAACTTCTGTCCTCTGGCAGGTTTTGATTATGTGCAAACAAGGTTAGATCTGGATAGCTTTGTTCGCAAGCTGCGACTAAAAAAGTTTTTTGCTTCCAGCACATATACAAAGAAATTGAAACCACCATTGGAAGGACAAACAGATTTAACTATCTCTGATATGGATACCCTCGCTACATTGGCTACTCTTCAAAGTGAAAGCGAACAGACACCTATCACAAACTCTGCTAATCTGGACAGATCGGTCATGGAACAACAAGGTATCAGCACTGACTGGGCATCAAAGAGTAAATTGAAATGTAAATCCAGGTTTAATCCTTTGAGTGCACAAAATGTACACATTGAAGCCTTTTCCAATGTAGTGGTAGATGATCTCAAATTAGAAAGAAGAAAAAATAATAAACATATCAAAAGTAATTTCTCCTGGAAACAACGGAATGCCCTGTCAAATATATGCAAGAACGATGAATGTATAGTTAAACCTGCGGATAAAGGGAGCAACATCGTCCTGATGAACAGGGTGGACTACATCAAAGAGGCTTACAGACAGCTCAATAATTCCAGATGCTATGAAAAACTTGAGAAAAACCCCATCAAACAGATGGAAACAACAGTCTGGGAATTCCTAGCAAAATGAGAGAATGCTGGCATTTTGGATGAGGACATGGTGAAATTTCTGTTCACCCAACACTCCGTCACCCCCACGATATACTTTTTGCCTAAAATTCATAAACATCCTTCTAAACCACCCGGCAGGCCAATAGTTACATTGTGCGGCTCGCTGCTTGAAAACATGTCCAAATTTGTGGATGAAACACTGAGTCCATTTGTTTCAACTCTGCCCTCGTATATAAAGGACACTACTGATTTCCTTTGCAAAATTGATGACTTGCCGTGGGAACCAACGCATCTGCTAGCCACTATGGATGTGGTATCTTTATACACATCCATACAACATGAAGATGGCATTAAAGCATGTGAAACTTTTTTGAAAACTCGTTCTCTTAATTACCTCGACCATTCTACAATGATCCTAGAAATGATAAGACTCTGCTTAGAAAATAACATCTTTCTTTTCAATGATGAACTATTTTGTCAAATTCAAGGAACCACAATGGGCACCACCTTTGCACTAACTTATGCAAATCTTTTGATGGGGAAATGGGAGAAAACTGTGGTATGGGCTGAAGGAAATGAGACTTCACCAATAAAATCATTTTGTGGCTACGCTACATAGACGACTTATTCATTGTATGGAATGGTACAGCTCAAACTTGGAAAGCGTTTGTTGAATTCCTCAATGTCAATGAAATGGATCTACAGTTCACTGAACAACATAGTGAACAATCTATCGTCTTTTTGGATGTGAAGGTAAAAATTAAGGATCATAAAATTGGGTGTGAATTGCATCGGAAGACAACTGGAGCTAATATTCCATTGCATGCAAACAGCGCACACCCTAAAAGTCTTTTATGGAGCATCCCATATGGAGAGTTCATTCGAATCAGAAGAAACTGCAGTGATGTGAAAGACTATGATACAGCAAGTAAAATTACAGCTCATAATTTCCTCAAACAGCAATATCCCAAACAGGTAATTGAAAGATCTTACCTAAAGGTCAGAGATATGAATCGACAAACCCTCTTGACAACATCACAAACTGATCTTCGGACCTCTACAGACAAAGATACTACCAGGCTAATACTGACCTTCGGGAGCCACTCTACTATCATAAGAAATATAATCACCAAGTATTGGAAAGTCCTTAAGGTGGATAAAGATCTAGGTAGTATGCTAAATGCACGGCCAGATATCACTTTCCGGAAAAGTCTGGCCATCAAAGATCTGGTGGTTCAAAGTTATATGGCCTCCAAAGATGTATCCTCAGGAACTAATTGGCTCATAGGGGGACATAAAGGCTTCTCTAAGTGCTGCAAATGCAAAGCATGTAAATATGCGTTCAATTGCAGAAGCTATACTCATCCAATCCTCCGGACTGAAATACAAATAGCCAGTAGAATCACCTGTGAGTCGGAACTGGTAGTATATGTTCTGAAATGTCCATGCTCCAAATGGTATGTTGGCAGCACTAAGTGCAAATTAAAAATACGTATTTTGCAACATATCTGAGCTATTGTCAATAAAGATCACACTTATCCCATGGCCAAACATTTTACAGAGTGCCACAATGGAGATCCAAGCACTCTGAGGTTTTTTGGTGTCTATAAAGTCACTTGCGGTCCAAGAGGGGGCGATAATGAGAAACTGTTACGACAAGAGGAGACCAGACATATTATAGACTTCGAGAGCAAAACCCCGATGGGTCACAATGTGGATGAAGAACTGTACACTTTCTTGGGAACCTGAGATGTGCTAATTAGCCTTTCCCTTTTTAGCAGTACACAATATTGTTCAAGTAGCCTAACTCTAACAGGCTATGGACTATTTGTCTTTACTTTGTGTATTTCTCTCGGCCAGCGCTCAAATGGTTTCCTCCTTTTGAATATTGTATTCATGTTTCGGTTTCCTGACCATGTTCCTATGTCTTTTTTGAGTTCAGATGCCTCTCTTCCTCTTAGGTTTTTTGCGGGTAGATTTTGTAACTTATATTTTATCAATGTTTTTTCACATGTCGCCCATGAACATAGTTTATAATGAAATATCAAATAGAGGTGCATTTTTTTGTGATACACAATACCTGCTCATACATGACTGTTAAATAGATTAGATTCCAGGCATATAAGGTCTTCCGAGCATTTATGAATTAAGAGTATGTTGTGCTATGTAGGAGCATTGATTTTAAGTAAAGCACTTGCACTTTAATTGATGGTTACAAGACAATGTCTGGTCATCGAAGTATGCTGCTAAAAGATTGCACTATGCACTAGCACTTTAATACTAAAAAGCTGCCATGCACTTGCACTTTAATCATAAATTGTCTTTTATGCATATGAACCTACATAATGCCACACCATTATTCTGTATAACAAATTTTTCTGTTATGTAGCTTTTTGTAAAAGAGCTTGAAACACCATACCATACCTGTATGTGTCCTATTAACAACGTCACTACGATGCTTATTTAATGTTGAATGCTCGAATCTGACTAGGTGTACTAAACCTTGATAAGATTTTCCGAATTATTTTTGAAATTAATATGGACTGTATATCTATACAGGGACTATCCGGAAAAATCTATAATTCGTCAGGCTTTGAGTAACATTGTCTATATGCAGACTTGGTTTTCGAATTGCATTTTGCATTGTACAAGATGGCCGAATGTAAAAACGTCATCTTTGTCAGTCACCTTTTCTATGTTCATGAGGTATGCCATGGGTTAAAAGAGCTCCCACAACAGCGTGGAGCTACTGTGAACAAGCCACAGGAGTGTGGCGAAACACGTCAGGTAACCTTCTCTCTGCTACTGGGAAGCCGTTTTTCTACTGCATATTATTTTTATAATTAAAATGTATAACTTTTTTTTTTAAAAAAACTTTTGGCAGTGCAGTGATTTATTTTTCGGCGTGCACTTGTTGCTGAACATTGATGGATTTTGTTTACCAAAAGGGAGTGCAACTTCTAAAGGAACTCGACCTCGCGGTCTGTGTTTACCTTTCAATTTCATATATATATATATATATATATATATATATATATATATATATATATATATATGTATATATATATATATATATATATATATATATATATATATATATATATCACACTATTAATATGTATACAATGATCACCATTGGGGTGATGTCACAACAATCAACAATCTCTTTAATCAGAAGGAGTATGGATAAGAAAAATAATGCAGCACAGAATAATAATTGATATGGGTTCAATCAAATGCAATGTCACTTTTTCCCCCTGCATACTACTCAATACCCCCCAATATGAAGTATAAAGAGATGGAAGGAGAGAACACAGGTTTCATGAATAAATGGTCAACAAATGCAGTTTCAATCCCAATTCCCCCCAGCAAGCATAGTGAGAAACAAGAATGATTTCAAAACAGGTCAAATGCTTTTGAATGTGGTTTAGAAGTAATGGGAAAAACACTGAAAAAATTGATTTAATTCACTTAATTGTATTCAAAACTAGTGGGAGCCGCTTTGTATAGGGTCAGGTAAACACTAGCAATGATGATTGAATAACTAGCAGTTTGTAAACGGAATTCTGAGGTCTGATGCAAAGAATAGCAGGAACACTATAAGGAGTTGGAATGCGGGTTAGTTTGAAAGTTGAGGATGTTAGCTTCAATTTGACACTTACATTTCATTTCTAGCATGTACGGTTCAGAGGTTATGAAGATTTTAGTAGAGGTTGATTTCAAATGAAAGATGAGCTTTTGAAATTACAAACAGGATTTTTGTTACACTAGGGAGTCTATGAAGCCACTAGCTACACGACAGCACAGCCCCTGACCCAGTGATGCCTCCGGGTGGTTTTGTTCTGCCGAGACGCTTGTCTTTCTTCAGCAAATATATTAGCGCAAAGATGATATTATCAATACAATTATTAAAGGGGTATATGGATGAGGGAAAGATTCAGAAAAACAAAAGAGATGTTCTACAATGCAGCTCTGGATATGATAGAATGGGTTGGATAGGGTTACTTAAGGATAAGATACTGGTTATGGACAACTCTATACTATAGATACTCACAACCATGGTTTGGAATAGGCCCATCAAAGATCTGGTAAAGGTTTTTGGACTGGAATTCTGCTAGCCCACCGGACAGGATTCAGGCACTCGGTTCTGCACTCAGCACGGCACTCTGGACACTGCACGGCCTCTGGACTGGATCTGACGGGTTTGTTCTGGGTTGCAGCTATCAGGTTACAGCTCTGCTCTACTGGATTGGATCTCTGGGTTTTAGCAAGAGTTCTTGGCAAGAAAGCAGAAACAGCACAGCCAGGCTGTTCAATTTTTGGTGTGCCCCATGGAAGTCTGGGGTAAAATCAGGTTGCAAGATTTCAAAGGCCAGCTGAGAAGGGTTCAGCTTTGGAATTGGGCCTCTCTGCTTTCAAAGTTCTGGAGTCTTGGATCTGGGTTTCTCCTGCAGAGCGCTTTGCCAGTAAATCAGTTGATGGGTGAATCTGTGTGTGTCTCTAGGTCCTAAACTGTCCCTATTTATGTATTTCCCAAAGGGGTGGGTAGGCTGAATTATGCTCAGCACACCCTCTAGGAATCATATTGGTTAGAATATTTTCCCCTCTCCTGATTTGAGAAGGAAATCTAGTGTCATAGTGATGCTGTATTTTACCATCCAGGGAGTACTTCCCCTTTGTTTCTGTACAGTAAATCTATTTTTCACATAAATCATATTTACAATACAACCAAATTGCTAACAATACATATTCACATCACAGATTTAGTAGAGCAAGTATCCGTCTCAGTGAGAGCTTTGGTTCAAATTTGATAGTTATTTGCACTTTTGGTTCGGTACACAGTGTCAGATCTGTACACATTTTTCTACATATATGCGCATGACATCTGGGCATAATCCTGTGAAGTTTCATATTTGTAGCTTTATCACAATTGCTACAACATCAACATTTTGGTAGTCCTGTCTCTGAACATCGCAGAGTTCAGAGTTGTTTCAAACTGTGAGCAGAATTTTCATGTTAACAACCCATAATTTTCAGATTTTTACAAACTTTGCACATTTCTCTGTGAGTCTTTTTCAAAAAGATAATTTCTTGAGATGTAACATACACAAATCTATCTGGTCCCGCCTCCAAGGTTTGGCTGGGTCCAGCGCACTCCTGGCCTCTTCCTGCTGGCAGTTGGTTTCTGTTGACACCTGAATTTGCATTCAATTTCAGTCCAGGAACCCTATTGTCTCCCTCCTAGAGAAGCAGAGCAAAATCCCCTCCTCCTTTCATTTACATCTAAATGACAGTTCCTGGGCAGAGAGCAAAAGGAAGGCAACCTTTGTTGGAGCAAACTGTGGAATGTGCCTGTGAAGTCCTCTGGCTGACATCAGTTCACTTTAAAACACTTGGTTTAAAATTGTCTTTTCTAAATAAACGTTACATTGTCAACAAATATACACACAGATCTCCTAATTCCAGTCTTTTTAAAACATAAAGATTGCATAGTAGCAACCTATATTGCTTTTGATGGCAAGTCTCTTCTTTTCCACAATTTGATTTTAAGACACAAGTTTTAAACTACCAGTATAAGTAAATGACAGCTTTGACACAGGCAGGCGGCAGTACTGCGCCCATATCTGACATATTTTCCCAGGCAAGCACCTTTTTTAATGTGGATATTTTTGTGATGAATTGTGCTTCTCCTAACATTGTGCTTATGGGGATTCTTTAAATAAGGTGATGGTTAACACCCAACAAGGATGTTGGATCTTTTCTGGTGTTTGGAAACCATTATTTTGCAATTTCAACAGCCAAGGAAAACAGATTTTAGAGCACTTCTGGGTTTTCCTGGCAATGAAGCACTGCCTTTTCAGGTAGTTCCATTTCACTCTGTGAACAGCCCAATGACAGGTTTTGGCAGTGTGGTCTCCTGTTCTACCACTGACACAGACAACATAGATTTGGCAGCCTATTTTTCCGGTTTCCCTGCGCACTTCTCAGGGATTTTTAGCACGCCTACGGCTTTTTGGCAGCCATTCTGTTGTTTCTGATGAAAGCAGCACACAGAGATGTTTCAGGGCAAAGCCTAGTGGGCCAGAACATCCCACACTACATACTTTAAGAAAAGTCCATCCTTTCATTCCAACCGCTTCTCAGGCGCCTGTGGTGGCTGCCCTGGTTTTAATCAGAATTGATTACTGCAATTCACTTTACTTAGGCCATCCCCTGTACTTGCTCAGGTGGCTGCAACTTCTTTAAAATGCAGCAGCAAGATCAGTTCTTCACCCTTCTTTTGGTACACACATGTCCCCATTACTTAGACAACTCCATTGGCTTCCTATTGAGGCCAGGATTATGTTTAAGTATATGTGTATGGTTCACTTGGCTTTTTACGGCATCGGTGCAGAGTATTTGCAAGCTAAGTTTGTTCACTATACTCCTACTCGCACTCTTTGTTCCCAATCTGCTCATCTCCTCATTGTACCCCGGTTCAGGCACACTCGCACTGGCGGGTGCGCCTTCTCTGTTGTGGCAGCAAAGGCTTGGAATAAACTTCCTCTTGACCTTCAAAAGACTCTTTACCACCTCCTCTTTCGACAGACATTAAAAACACTGCTATTCTAGAACATCTTCTGCTGTTCTCTACTATCTTGGTTCCTCATAGTGTCATGATGCCCTCGGGCGTGCGTGAGCTTTACAAATTCGACTAACATAACATAACACAGAAGCACCGGCGGCACCATTGTTAGCGGTGCCGTTGCTTCCGTGACAACTGTCCCTACTGGGGAAACTGAGCCCGGCAGGTGCAGAGGCCCCGACAGGCACAGTTGTAATCTGCTGGTCCGGAATGGGTGCAGGATTCATTGCTACCGGCACCCTTAATTCCAGACCGGCAGACTTATAATGAGGCCCACTGTGCTTATTTCACCTCTCACCTTTCTATCCACGGTGATGCTCCACCTCCTCCTCTTTCCTTTTGTATTCCTCATCCGTGACATCTTCTTTATATGCCTCCTACTCTCTGCCTCTCCCTTATGATGTCATGCCCACTTTTTTCTGTGTTTCTAAGGGTCACAGTCCTCCTCCACTTCACCCTCTCTATCCTTGGGTATATGATTTGCCTCCTCCATCTCTTCTTTCTCTATCTTTAATCATTCCTCCCCATCTGCTACTTCTTTCATCTCTATGTGCTTCTTTCAAGGCACTATTTTCTATCTCCTTTCATCCACTCCAAACTTAAATCTGGGCATTGTGTAATATTGGCCTTGTGAATGTGAGATGAGCACACCTTTGTGCAGTGCAGGAGATGGCTTAGTAATTGGTATATACTTGACATACCTCACACTGTTGTGACTATGTGATGAACTGCCTAGCAGTTCTGCTCACAGTGTTTACAAAGTAACATCCACAATCTCGGAAGCAAGTGGCACTTCACTCCCAGCTACCTGATTCCATGTTGACATTGCTTGTTTGGTGCTGAATATTTCCTGAATTATGAGGTCTGTTTTCCCCAAAATGTCTGTGGGCCACTGCAGCACATTGCAAGCTGGGCTTGTTTAATTATTTATGAGCAACTTTCATGTATATATTTGCTTCTATTAGGTTACTTACTAATGTTATCAGGTAGCTCATGCATTTCCTGCTTAAAGGCTCGGCAAGCAGCTCATTCCTTATTCTCCAGACCCCTGCCACACTTTTTGGGACAAAGCGGGGCTCAAAGAATGTATTATGACACTTCATATGCCGACCATGGTGGGGTTATTGGGATAATAGGGAACAATTGAAGCACAAGGCTGGGCATGGGGAGGGGACTCTGGAAGATCCCCTCCATACCACATGCAGATCAAGTATCACAGAGCAGTTTGGGGAACCTACCAGATATTTCCCCTGTTCTCTAAAGCAACCCCTCTGGTCTGATTCTCTCCAGGGGAGTCTCAGGTTTCCCCTTTTAGCTTTACTTTTCAGCAGAACAGAACATTCAGAAGGATCTCACCTGTGAAGTCATGTGGCCATGCCCAGATGTCCTGTTTTCTGTTATCTGACCTGTCATCTAGGACTGCACTGGGGAATGCCTCAATGGTGGAATTTACCTGAGATGCTGTCAAGTTCTGTGCTTGTTTTCTGATCTCGATCTGCCCATTGGGCAAAAGGGGGTAAGAACAGCTATTGCAATTGTTTTTTTTTTTTTGGCATCCCGGGCATGAATTCTACTTCAATCAGCAATATTCCACATTCAACCTAAGGGTCAATGTACATCTTCTGTAAATGTCTATGTTGTCATGGACATAGGTTATGGGGACAGACCATACAGTCATGAATTGTTCATAGAGAATGCAGTCAAATCAGATATTGGTACACCTGCTTTCAGGGTCTATCATGGCTGTTATTACATGAACTTAAATCAGGACATAATTCTCGTTCTCCCTAGTGACCTGGGCTAACATGTGCAGAGTGTTCCTGGGATTCAATTTGTTCCTTTCAAGCCCCTCCACTAATCTTCCAGTTCTACTTATATCTGTGTATGCTGACATTAAGAAGTGGAAGAAAGGAACATCATCTCTAAAGAGACCCTGGTATCATTTCTGTACTTTGTATCAAATAAATATATCTCCTCAATCCTTTAATGTTCACATTTATTTATGTATAGATTAGGGTTGTCAAACTCCAGGCCTCAAGGAAAAGATTTATGTCCGATTTTCAGGAAACCCCTCAATGATACCCCTTAATGGGATACATTTGCATACAATGATTAGATGCAAATTGTTCTCAGTAATATTAATGGGGGATATCCTGAAAACCTGTCAGGTTTCCTGCCCTCGAGGCCTGGAGTTGGACTCCACTTGTGCAGTTCTATCTAAAGAACTCCACTCTTAACAGTGTCTATCATCACAATATATTTCCAGCATTTACAAAATAAATCCATGCGCCTTCATATAATTTACATATTAGTTATCAAACGCATCGAATAATCTTTTTATTATCACAATACATTTCCGGCATTATCCAAAAAAGTCTGTTCAGCTTGTATGAATATCATATCATTCACATATTGGTTAACAAATGCACAGAATAGCCAAGGTCATGGCCTTGTGTTTCACCTAAAGGGATTTTTGAAGGGTAGTTCAATTGATTCCTAATTTGCAATAATAATAGTGTACCGTTATTTCCAGTTAGTACATTATACCAGTGTGCACACATCAACTGGAAAATGAAAAGAAAAAGGAAAAAAAAGAAAACCATTACATTTCTGTTTCTTGGGATTAATCATTAGGTTTATGAGTCCAAATTTGGTAACATATTAGTGCATCTGTAATGTACTCACCAGAATGTACACTCATTTTATTCAAAGTCAATGTTAAGAACCTTGAATTAGCCACAGGATTGGAATTCCAAGTTGACCTCTGTAAATAGAAGAATATTTGGTGTTTGTCTTATATCCATTTGTATTTAAAGATGGTTGTAGTTACATTTGAAAATCCATCTATGATTAATACGTTGATCTTACCTCCAAAACTAAGTTATTTTTCCCAGTTTGTTGTGTTCTTGTTTGTTAGTGTTTTATCTGTCATATTTCAATGTTGTCTAAGAACAGGAATTAAAAAAGCCATCAACATATGCCTCCTAACTAGACTCTATCAAAGTGTTAGCTCTTAAAAAATATCTGTTGACTTACTTTATTAAAGTGGATTACATTTTTCATCCCACCACTGTTCAGTGTTTTTTGGCATTCCACATGGCTAGTGTGGGCACCATTAACAAGTGGCCATTGGATGTTCGGAGGCTTTCTTCGGGCAAGTCACAGTGATTTGATCCATCTTCCCAAAGACATAGCCTTTGAGAAAAAGAAAAAAACAAAACATTACCCTGTTATCCAGGTTGTCAGAGGCAATGTTTCTCTATGATTTCTCCAAGTACTATGTAAGGTTCATGGTTGCAGTCTGGTCTTTACAGGTGTCTAGCTCTGTCAAGGGCTTGTTTTTCACATGAAGGTTGTCTAACATCCCTCAGAGGACCTGCCCTTGTTTGTCTTTTGATTGGAGCTTTAGGTGCAGAGAGCATGATTTGTGTCGCCCTAGTTTTCTATAGCCTTCTGGATAGCCTGTGGCACAGTGTGTCCATGCAAAGGATGAAGGACCCTCTGGAAGTAAGGGGTAAGGAGTTGTACAGTTCTTCTAGGATGGAATGTCACTTTCACATCCTCCCTGATCATTGCTTTGATGGGCTCAATGTGGGTACAATAGTTGGGAATATTTCAAACAACTGCACATGAACATCACATCATTTCTGGTTGTGAAATTAACGATCATGCCATAGATTCCCCAGGAGCCCCAGGATCCCAGGGTTTAGGTCACCAGAAAAGGTATCCCCAACTGGACTCATAATCTGTTAAGACCATGGAATTCAATGGTTAAGTGAGGAATTATGAAGGATGCACAGAGATCTTCCCCATTTTAGTATCACTGTGTTACCACTGGGGAATCTGAGCGGTCCAGGTTGTCTGGGCTGCCACTCTCTTCAGTTCACCTATGACCCTGAGCAGGTTATTCACAAGTTCTTGCAAGAGCCCGTTCACATACATATCAGGAATTGGGTTGGATTAATTGCCCCCCTT
The DNA here is from genome assembly GCF_040938575.1 of Ambystoma mexicanum. Classification (NCBI taxonomy): domain Eukaryota; kingdom Metazoa; phylum Chordata; class Amphibia; order Caudata; family Ambystomatidae; genus Ambystoma; species Ambystoma mexicanum. The sequence goes on along the minus strand of NC_090937.1, from coordinate 422,691,060 downwards.
CTCCAGGTAAACAAGTTGTAATTGTCCTTGGGTGAAGAGTTTGGCCAGCTACTCGAGAGCTATGTTATTTTTGTGGTGCATAGGAAGAAAGTTGGCTCCCCGTTCAAAGGTAAAATATGGCTTTACTCCCAGCAGGTGTTGGATTGCCAATGAGGGTGTGCCTTCAGAGTTCATCTGTCTGCAGGGTTCAATAAGGTCTTAACCACTGACGCATAGTCTTCTGGTTCTTGGTCATGGACAAGGCCCTTCTAAAATAGACTTTACACCAACATTGTCACCACTTATTCCTAAACTCCTTAGAGAACAGTTATTTCCCCTTTTATGTTATAGTATACCTCCATTATGTCCTATGGGAGTAGGAGGTAATCCAACCCAGGTCTCCCAAAACTATGACTGTGAATAATCCATAAGCCAGATATCTGTGTTTCAATTCAAAATGACTTGGGTGGTCAATAATCTTTAACAGTATTGCACACACTAGTGGTTTGTTCATATTTCATTTAACTATGAACAGGACTCTATACAATTTAGTTATAGCTCTCTTTGATACTCCAAATAGCCCCCCCCCCCAAGCCTTCCTAATAGCACAAAGAAAATAGTTGAACTTTGCTATTATGTGACCTGCATTTCCTATGACTTCCCAGGCTGTAACAGTTCTTAAATGTATAGTGATGTCTAAAGATGAGTATTTTTCTTAATGTCTTGGTGATTTCAGGGCTTGGAAAATAGAGTCCTCTATAAAGAGGTCAGTGTATCAGGAAGTGGAATTGAAGGTACCTAAGAGGATAGTACCTGTACCTGATAGTCCCTGTTTTGTTTGATTCTTCTACCCTGCTCCCCCTCAACCTCCTTCAGCCTACTTCTGCAGAAATCTGTCCTGATACATTCTGGTTTCACCATCACCATCTTGTGGCCAATGCTGGATTTTACTTTTATGGACTTCATTCATTCACAGTGTATCACTCTTTCTCAACTCTCATTCTGGACTTCCTTCGCATCTTGTACTCATGGTGGCCCTGAATCATGCTGTTCTCAACTTCATCTTGTGTCCTGGCTTGCAACATTATGTGTTACTACTGACTTCTGCAATTGTTTTCACTCTCCACTCTTGATTCTCCACTCTTTTTGACTGCTTACTCTCTGTTCTCTCCTCCTTTCCCTGCTCCCTTTTCCGGTCTCCTCCCCTTACTTTCTTCTATGCACTTGCTCTATCAGAATTGTCCCTGGACCTAATATGATAGCAACCTTGTCTATTTCCTCCACCCTCCCATTACTGTTTTTTTCCTACAGAGCCCCCCTCCAGCATTATCTGAAATGTCATCAGGCCTAGTATGATAGTGGCATGTTTTGTTCTTTCCCTCCCTTTCTGCACCCCTCTCCCTCAACTTTTGTTTTTCTCCTGCTCTACTAGAAATGTCATTGGCTCTTGCACTATCTGAAATGTCGTCAGGCCGAGTACGATAGTTAATTTCACATCCTTACTGTTCTTGGCCTGTAAGAATGTCATTGTATTTTCCTTTGTTCCCTCCCTTGCCTTGAAGCGCTTTGAAACACATTGTGTATAGGCGCTATATAAATCAACTATCACTATCATATTATATCATATCATAGTGAAAGATTGTTTGCGGAGAAAATGAAAACGGATTGATACATGTATGGTATTAACAAAATGTCAATGTATCTAAAACCTTAAATATCCATTGACACAGGACCATGATGATGGATGTGAGTGTTGTATCGTTATCATATTTGTTATATTCTGGCAGCTGTGGAAATGTGGCTAGGTGTAAAATGAAGAGAATTTGTTTGAATTAGGAGCAATGAACAATGTATACATGTTGCAATTTGTTGCAAACAGATCATGACATCAGAACACCAATGTAGTCATGCACCATGACCCTTCCCACTTCTACATAGATGCTGCTGCACAGGAATACCCCTGCGACTACCTGAATGGATTCATGCCACCTATGGAAGGGGATGTCAATGAAGAGGGGCAGGTATAGCACTCTCATTCTTAGCCTGAGGTAGGCAACTTCCTGACTAGGGCACAAACAGTGAAGAATGTTCAGTGCTGGTGCAGGATTTGAGCTCATGACTTCAGTGACTGCTCAAACCGATGCCCAGGTCACACACCTTGATAGACCCAGGCATGTACCAAGGCAGCCTAGCACAAATAGGAGCTGTACATGGACCAACACCACCTGGGAGCCATGCAGTCCTATCTAGGAAAGGTTCTCCCTTGATTGACCACATATATCACTCCTACCAGCTAGACTCTGAAAGGAGAGGCCCCGGGGTCCAGGCTTGAACTGCATGAGCTGCATAATACCCACCACTGGACTTCCCAAAGGCAAGCACAACTACAGATATGACCACTTGAAGAAAAAATTACAGCTGCCAAGATAAAAGCATTAGCCCTGGATGGGCATTTGGCTCTAAATGTATCTTCCCAGGAAAAGAGTGCATATCCTGTGCTTTCTCAGACTGATACACCATTTTTCACTAGTTTAGTGATGGTGCCACCCTGATGAACAGCAAGTGGCATGCCCACAACTGACAGTGTAAATATTGTTTATAAATGCCCACCTATCATTTACACTTTTTTTTTTCTTTTCGCTGATGGGTAACTGTCAGTCAAAATAATGTATTTGGATAATGACAATATCCATCAATGTTAAAAATAATCACATTGCATGACAACACAATACAATAGTAGCATCCAGACAATGTCAGCATAAAATACAAAATAGGAATAAAATAACCAAATACTATTAGCTTAGAGAGGTTAAATTGTTTATTCTATTCTCATTTCCTGTAAATGATAGGTCTGAAGTTAAAACAAACATGCATTTGTTTTGCAGTTCAGTTGCATGATGAGTCCTTTCTATTTGGCTTTTCTTTGGCAAGCAGCCAGGGTTGTCATGTTTGACTGTCACAGGTGAGAATAACATCATGTCATTTATGAATATCCTGGGACAGTTTCTAGTGTCTGTTGGTGTAGAGTAGGATAATGTCTGTTCACCTAATTGTTTGAATACTGTGATGAATTATGTGATCACCGTTCATTCACAGGTACATTGGAGTAATTCATGGTTTCATTTCAATGTTGTGACTGTACATCTTGATTGATGTTGAACCTCAGGACAGATGCAGGGATGTGCTTTAGCATCATGCATCAGGGGAGACTTTAATGGCCCTGCCATGTCTAAACAATCACCAGCCAAAGGCCTAGTGAAGTTCACAACATTAATGAACACTGACTACTGATATAAGGCCCAGTTAGCACACAAGTCTGCGTATTTGAATTATGTTTCAACAAGAATATCCCTTAGGTTTGCTGTTGGATCCCTCATTCCATCTACTGTATCTTGCAGGATGGGTGGGGAAGGCGGTAAATCAGGACAGATGACCGTTTGCAGCCAATTTCTTAGCAGGATGTTATGTAGCACAAAACAGGCAACTAAAATGTTGCATATGGTCAGAGGGCTGTAGACTAGCATTCCCTCTGAATTGTCTTGACTCCTGAAGAGTGACTTGATTATACTGAGTGCACTCTGTATAGAATTCTGATGTGTATGCATGCAGTTTAGTAAAGTTGATTTTTCTGCTAACTGAACTCCTAAAAGTTATGAATAGTTATCCCTTCATTGGATAACCACTGTCACCTGTGGGTGAGAGTGGCCGGAGGTGATGTGTCATGCCATGTGGAAGGTTGAGTGTTTTGATATCACAAGCAACCACATATCACTACCCTGTCCTATTTCAAATAGTAGTGCTATGTCAGAGTGGCAGTAGATGAAGGTCCTGTATGTAGCTGCAAGGTTGTTGCCATTCAAGTTTGTAATAATGTTGCATGGATCTCACACCATCTGCATATTCATGGAAATACAGTGGGCCTCATTACAAGTCTGGCGGTAACCCGCTGGTGCTACGGGCGGGCCGGCGGCGACTGAAACACTGTTTCTGCCGTCTGAAATCCAGGTGCCACTGGCACATTACAAGTCCTGATGGGCCGGGATATCGCGTGGTGGAAAATGTTAGTCCCTGTTCCCGTCAAGTCCCATATGACCCAATGGGAATGGGGAATCGGAAGCACTAGCACTGTTGCTAATGGTGCCGGTGCTTCTGTGGTCAGACCTGCCGGGCGCACAGGCCCAAGAAAACAGAGTTGTAGTCTGCCATTCCAGAAAGGGTGCCGGTACATTGCTATCGGCACCCTTATTTACAGACCAGCAGACTCGTAATGATGCCCAGTGTCGTTTGTTCCTGTACTGGTAGTCTGTAGCCAAAGGGGCTGTGAGGTCCACATGGGTGCAATCCATGGCACCACAAACCTTAGAAAACCTAGCTATGTTGTAAAATTCCCTGACTAATACTGCCCACATACAAACAACAATAGGTATGGCTGTATGTGCCCTGGCAAATGCAGTGATCAAATTGAGGTTCTGATGTAAGGTTCATGATTTGAGGACTGTGATGCTCCTGGTCTTCTGGAAGGAGCCAGTGGCAAAACATGCAAAGCCGCTGTTAGCTTCATTTGTTGTACTTGTAGAATGGAGTGTCCGCACATTGTAGTTGAAGTGAGACCATTCTCTTCCCACTGTTTAAGCATCTCCGGTATTATCTGGGAGTGGAAACAGTACTTCTAGTTGTCTGCTTCATTTACAAATTTGAAAATGAAGTGTTATACTAAAAATACCTTCCCACCTCTTCCTCACACTGGAAAATTGCCTACTGGATTATATTGGCCGTTTAGACTTTGTGGGGGTTTCTGAATGGTGTAGGTTGCATCACTTATTTTGGTGGAAAAATTGCTGCTCACTTTTCTGAGACACTTGGTCAACTTTATGTTTGGATTAAATGATGATGGGTATGTTTGAGCAGATCACTGGATCCACCTTGGTGAATTTGAATTTGCATGCATTTACACCCACAGTTGTTTCCTCTTTTCTTACCTGCCTAATTTGCCTGCTTGGCATGCTTTTCTCACAAGTGCGCATGTCTTTGTGTAATGCAAATAATGTTCTTGTGCATTTATTTTAAATCTCAGATTTGAACTCTTAAAGGGCTTTGAGGATGTTCCTCTATTAGGTTACATTTTAGGGTTCCAAAAAGTAGTAACTCACTATTAGTGAAGTATACTGACGAGGAATGACACCATAACCATGTGATTCAGTGAAGCTCCAAAGTCACTTAATAGCTTAGTAGCATAAAAAAAACATAACATAACATTGAATAGCATAGCGTAACACATACAACTAGCTGATCATTGTTTAGAGGTCCACAACCTCGCACCTTACTATGAGCTTAGTATTCTGATGAGAAAAGACACCTAAAATGTGGGATTCAGTGAAGTTCCAGCTTCTCATGAATACTAAGTAACTGCTGAGGACCGATACTACCTTAAACATGAGATTTGATGAAGTTTGTAATGAACACAATTAATATGCAGGTGGAGTTATAGCAAATATCAACTTCCTCCAAACTGGTCAGATAAATTGTATTTTTATAGGAATTTGATGCTGAATCCAAAAGATAAACCAAATGTACCTCGGATTTGATGTCAGTGGTAGTGGTAAAGACCATTTATTTGTCCATGGGTCCCCAAAATGTCAACCAAACAGGCACATTTCACTGTGTCATTCAGTTTGGAATGTGTAAAATCAAGATGAGCGCAATTTGTTCTTTCAATCCTCCAGAAATAGACACAATATTAACCCATTTTAGGATTACTGTGTTGGAAAATGACTAGCAATCAAAAGGTGCTCAACATCACCAATATCTATGAAATGCCATAGGTTTTGGAACAAACATCAAAACTACGCAAAAACAACATTGACATTGTTGCTGTTTCTTTTCCTCTTGGATCTTAACATTTATGTCACAGTAAACCTAACCATTCCATCACATTCACTCCTGCAACACATCATGTGTTTATGCAGGTATGGTGCATCGATTGAAGGGCTACAGTCCAGAGTCCTGCTGCACAAGATTCACACTCCCTATTCTTAGTACCTTTTTGCAGTGTCCACCCTGGGATCTGTAACTCCTGACAGCTGGCTAGACAGTCCCAGATTTTTCCATTAGCGGTCTGGCATATTACAGTAAGCATCAACGGTACACAGGAGCACAACCATAGCCCATCATGTAAGCTCATACAGTTTATAATTCGCCCTTACCAGTTATATAATTGATCTTAGGAAAATTATGTTCTAGCCTTTTTCCTGGTGAGTGCTATGCTTTGATCACTTTTCACTGATGTTACAGGAATGCACACTTTCAAAAACTCCATGCCTGGTTCTCTCTCATATCTTTACAGACCTTTCATGTTTGCTTAATTCTACTTTCCCTTCATCCTTTTTCTCCTCGGAGGTCATATTCTATTCCTCGGTAGTATGAGGTCTGAAAAGGGTTAAAAGAAGCCACTATCCCCTGGGATGTGGCTTAGCGCTGTTTTGGATGGGCCGCCTGAATTTATGCTCCTGCTCCGGCAATATTAACATACGTGAATTCAGGGTTTTGTAACATGTAAATTACTTATATTGCCTTGCCCGAGGCCTGGAATACCTTTTTATGGCTAACGGTGTGGTTTATTGACTGCTGGCTCCGGCTGAGGATTGCACACAGGCTGCTCGTATGAGATGGTGGGCACGAACTAAAGCAGCATCATCGCCTTAGTCCTGTCAGCTGATGCGGCTGACACGAGTTTGAGAACTCACTCAGATTTCCTTCACAAGGGCCCGTAAGTAACAGGGGAGCACAACCATAAGGATGCAAGGCATTTTAAACACACAGGCTGCAATTTTATAACTATACATTGCATATTTAACACCTTTGAAGAATTTTATTCATAACTTTCCTGAATTCCCTGACTGAAACATTACCTCCTGGAATTCTGCTGATCAATAGCTGGAATGTTAGGGAAAACTGCCTTGAACATATAGTTGCTTCATACTTTTTAGCAACTTTCTGCTCTGTCATGATACTATCCTAGCCATGAAGTCTTAATAGAATAATATTGGGCAATTTGGAACTTGAGACTCGTGGCCCCTCAACATTTTATCGGCTAAGGACTGCCTTGATGCAGTGCGTGAAATAAAATAGCTCTTTTGGCACATAAATGCCAGGATTCTCACAATGAACTGTGACTGCATCATGCAAAGGCACATTAAGGCGTTATCACATGGCTGCCTTAATATCAACTAACACTATGATCTTGAAGCAGCAAGCTCACTCTATAACAAGATATCAGTAGTTCTTATTTTGTGCCATACTTCATAATAAGGTGCACCATCAAATTAACTTGTGGAGAAAGTTTGTGTTAATTGAGTACTGTATACCCAGCATTAACCTTACCTCGAGAAAAGGACAACACGAGGATGACTCCTCAACAACGACTAACGATGCTCTTAAGAGGCAGAAAAAATGACCTTCGCACACCCAGAGAGGATTTACAGGACCCTGTAATGCAAGCCATTTTGGTGGAGATCAAAGCCCTCAAGCCTTTTATGGAAGGTACAACTGGCAAAATGCAAATGCTGGACGACAAATGGTCCACGTTTGAGTCATGATTAAATGAAGTTGAAAGAAGTGTCCACGATGCGGAAAACGTTACAGGAAGAGTGGCAGCTCTAGACAATTCGGTTATGTCCCTCCGGAAGCAAACTGAAAATCTAGAAAATAGGAATAGGAGGAATAACCTTCGGATTGTGGAACTTCCGGAAAGCATTGAAGAAGATGATCCACTCAATTTATATATCATATGCTTCCACTGCTTTTAGATCTCCCGACAACTCTGCAACTCAACATCCAAAGGACTCATCATGTGGGTTCCAGAACCCTGTCTCGATATGCTCCAAGAACTCTACTTTTTGCCCTATTGGATTATACCCATGTCCTTCTCATCATGGACAAAGCAAAGCAAAGAAAGCAACGTGCCTGGGAGGGCAGCAAAATGTTATATCTCAAGATGTCTCTAATGCCACTGCAGCAAGGAAATAACTTTTGCCATTCAGGCCAGCTCTTAGGCAATTAAACACCAGACACATAATCATCCATCCTGCCTCTCTAAAAGTCACCCTCAATGGCCATATGTTCACATTCTAGAATCCGGCTGATCTGCGAAGATGCATTCAAAGACACAAAAGAGAAGAAATGGACACATCAAGACAACCTACATGAAGAGTTTTGCGTATTAGAAATGTCTTTCAACTCATGATATTCTCGCCGAAGGGGGCATTGGGTTAGCCCTTCCGGATCTGGTTCTCTACCACTACTACTTAACGTTTCAACTGTTACATGGTTTGGAGTGGCTTTTTCCAGTTAGCCACTACTCTTATCATTACTATCGGATTTTCATGTATATTACAAAATTCCATTTCAACTTTGTTTGTTATTCCCCTTTCCTCTTGTCTCCTTCCCGTTAGTCTATTCATGCAACATTTTGTTAATATAGACTATGAGCTTGCATATACTTTCTTAATGGCTCCTTATGTCATTTAATATAACTTCATGGAACGTTAAGGACTTCATAATCCTATTAAATGACAGAAGATTCTCTCTCATCTTAACAAAGCCAAACCGTCCATAGCTTGTTTACAAGAATCAAACCTGTCAAATGCAGAAGCTGCTAAACCAAAACGTGCTTGGTAGGACAAGTCTTTTCGTGGCATTTGGAAAGAAAAACTAAGTTATTATTCTTATCAATAAGCATCTCCAGTACAAGTTTATGTCCACAGAATCTGATGAGGTTGGAAGATGGGTTCTGGTTAATCACCTTATTGATTCTACTGACTACTCTATTTTAAATGTATATGGTTCTACCAATGCCGATTCTACTTTTTGGATTCAATTAAGAAATCCTATCTTCAGATCTAGTCCTAATAACCTCATTGTGTGTGGTGACTGTAATAAGATCATGAAATCAAATGTACGCTTTAACAAAACTAATTCTCACGTGCAATTTGCCAACTTTGTTTCCAAATTAGGCCTTACCGATGCATGGCGTTTTGTTCATCCTACTGATATGGAATATTCCTTTTACTCCCCTCCTCATAACTCCTTTTCGAGAATTGATTATGTTTTTATTTCCAAATCCATGACCAATTGCTTGCATGATGCTAAGGTAGAACCCATAGCTTTGCCAGACCATGCTCCCATACACATTCCACAATCCAATTCACACAACATACATCAAAATAATAGATGGAGATTTAACTCTACCCTCTTGAAAGATGAACAATTTACTAAATTTATTCAACAACAGCATGCCCATTTCTTCTCCGGAAATCTTAATGTAGACACATCCATTGATAACAATTGGAACTGTTCTAAAGCTGTATTAAGATGTCACATCGTGTCTTACACTGTTATTAAAAGGAAAAAAAAACTTAAAAAGAAACAGAAGATATCCTTAGAGCAATTAAATATCTAGAATCTGAATACATACACACCAACTCTGATTTAATTCTTACAAAAATAACTAAATTTAGGATTCAGTACAATAACTTGGCTATACAATATTGATGTACTAATCTACTAAAGTAAAAATAAAAAATGCATCAACTCTCTAATACATCTAGCAAATCACTAGCCTCTTATCTGAAACTGAAAAAGGATAAAGCCACAATTGCAGTTATTAAACACCATAATTGCAACAGAGTCCTTAATGATAAATACATTTTACAAGCATTTTCTAAATTCTATCAAGAACTAGATTCATCTGAAGTATTACCATAAATTACTCATGCTTCAGACTTCCTTAGACATATACATCATGACTCATATGTTAACACTAATTTCCAAACATCAATTGCTCCCTTAAATGCAAGTGAAATAAATAAGGCTATGAAAGACCTTAAAATAGGTAAAGCTCCTGGCTCAGATGGATTTTCAATTGATTTCTTTACTCATTTTAATGATCTATTAGTACCCAAGCTTATTGAACTTTATTCTTCTTTCATCTCCAATGGAAAAGCCTTAGGGTCCTTTTCGGAAGCTATGCTTATTGTGCTCCCTGAACCCAACAAAGATCCTGAATTGGTCCAAAACTATAGACCCATATCCATGATTAATACTGATTTTAAAATCATTGCTAACATTCTAGCTAATAGACTAAATCCCTTTCTTCCAAATCTAATTAAAAATGATCAAGTAGGATATGTCAAAGGGCACTTGTCCTCAGCTAATGTTAGACTATTCCCTAATATCCTGAACATTATACGAAAATCTACTAATCCATATGCGGCTATAACACCCGATGCAGAAAAAGCATTTGATAGGGTGGAGTTGAATTATATGTTTAAGGGTCTTAAATGGCATGGCATTCCTGATTTTTTTTTTATATTTCTATGGTTATAGTAATGTACTCCAACCACAAGACAGCAGTTTTCGTAAATGTTCAAATGTCCTCTTCCTTTTCTCTTTGCAGAGCTACCCACCAAAGTTGTCCCCTACCCCCCTCCTGTATATTCTTGCACTGGAACCATTCCTAGAGGCAATCAGACAAGAAGAAAATATAACCGTATTCACTATGGGGATATTCAGATTAAGACAGTTGCATATGCAGATGATGTTTTACTGCTCCTGAACATAACTGACTCATGTCTGCATCACTTACTTCACATTATCACACAATTTTCTTTAACTTCTGGGTATAAACTTAACACAGATAAATCAGAAATTCTGCCATTAAACTTACACTGTACCAAGCATCACTGCTCTAGTTCAGGAATGAAATGGTGTCCCACAGGTATTAAATATCTTTGTATCCAGATAGCTTCCTCCATTAAAGATATTATAAAACAAAATACCGCAAATGTCCTTGCTAGAGTTAAGGATCTCATTAGTTCATGGTCCCCTCTTTACCTATCTTGGTGGGGAAGGCTTGAATCTGTTATATTGATGATCACTTCAATTATATGGTACACTTTATACATGCTCCCTATTTCCTTTCCTACTTCATTCTTTAAATCCCTGGACTCCTGCATTCTTAAATTTCTATGCGGGAAAAAGAAATGTAGAATCTCATTATGTAAACTCAAAGCTCCTAAAACGTGGATTTGGCTTTCCAGATTTAAAAAAATACCATATGGCGTTAATTTTGCATCAAGCCCAGTTGTGGTTTATCCCCAATAATCTGAATCCACCTTACTGGCTTCTTTTAGAGAGAGGAAAAAACTGAGGAACGTTTTGGGGGACACTAACTTTGGGCCTCTGAGCCATAAAGTCTTCTATAATTTTAAACGAAGAGTATCACATAAAAATGAAAACCAAAAAACAGAGTTATAGGTCCCTCCACTCCGTTCAGCAAATGGTAGTACAAAACTGTTTCATATTGAATCATGCGCCACCGTAATTAAAAAAAGTCACACAATGAATCTTGTGAAAGCCAACTCAAAAGTAATCGAGTGGCAATTTATGTTTTCAAAACAGTGGCCTTTGTGATAACACGTGTTTCGGCGTAATCAGCGACTTTTTCAAATCAGGGCTGATTTCCAAATCATAATCGAAATAGCTTGAATACCATGTCGTATATCGTTATTCTAAAAATCTTGGAAGGAATAATTTTAATGGGTTAAATCCCACATACAAACGTCCCGTTCCGCGGACTAGAGCAAACCGACGGAAAAACAAGGACTTTTGTAGGTGGGATTTAACCAATGAAAATTATTCCTTCCAATTCTTTTAGAGAGAGCAATGGTTTTCCCCCACATCCTTACAGATTACCCATATATTAAAGGAAACTACTAATAATAATAATAATAATAATAATAATAATAATAATAATAATAATAATATTATTTACCAGTAATAGTATTAATATCGATGCTATCTTAGAGCCTATCTATTCGCTTTTGTTTCTAAAACCTACGACATGTAAAGCTCTGTGATGCTTCCTGAAGCTAGGTCTGTGCTTAATAATAATAATAATAATAATAATAATAATAATAATAATAATAATAATAATAATAATAATAAAGAACAATACAAATAATGAAGGACTTAACAGAACATGAATATGTGTACTGAAAGAATCGTTGAAGGTTATTATGAGGAAAAGCAATGAATGCCCACTAAGTTATCACACTTGATTCCATGCAAGAATACCCAAATACTACATCACTATGACAATCTCAGCTGAATCCTTGCACAATTCGGTGCGTATGTACAGGCTTCCAAATCTCATTCAAACATACAAGAGAAATGATTCAGAAGTTGCAATTCTTCGTCAGGTTTGTGCAAATTCATCGAATATGGTGATTTAGTGTCCAGGGATTAGAAGAGGGGTTTGGGTAGTTTCACCCAGTTTTAGCATATGGGAACACTGTCCCACAAGCTAGAGTAATGATTTGTAATACCACTGTGGTGACTGCTGCAGTATATAGAACTATTAACATAACATGACATTTTCCTAATCACCCAAGTTTATTTTTTATTTGCGTGTTGATGATGTTTCAGATAGGCCCATTCTGGAGATCTCAGGTGTGGTTTCCGAGCCTGCTGGAAACGTCAGTTGCTTGCTGGTTTATGTTGGCTTGGATGACGAAGCAGATTCCAGGTTCAAGGGGAGAGTTGCACACGCTGGTGTTGAAAGGTGTAATGGAAATGATTTAATGGAGGATTTCAGTAAGGGTCAATCGTTTGGAGGTAGCTAGAGTCCTTATTCGCAAGCAGTGGCCCAGGAAACTGGTGCATGTAATGAACTGCCATGACAAAGATGGCGCAGCTGATGTATAGAAATTGATATACATTCCATATTAACTGCTGCAATGCACTTGGCACAATATGTGTCAGAGCCTTTTAACCAAGAAGCGTTTAGAGAGAGCAGTTGCCAATCCTATGGCAGTCATTTCTGAGGGGCCATGATGGTGGTATGTGATAATATGGTTTGCAGATTATTGAAGAGTGTGAGGACACAGAAGCCACTTGTCCATATTATGTGCCAATGTGAGCATTGACAAAATGCTGAGCATTCTTACAGAATGGGCCTCCAATGAAAGGATGGATTAAAAGGGGCTAACACTGAGTCTGTTTATGTAGTTGTGTCTAGTATCATAGAGAAAGGTAGCAGACATAAAACGGGAGAAGTTACCAGGGTGTGATCTTTAATGAGAAGAAGAATGAAAACAATGCTGAATACATTTATTTTCACTTGCCGGTGGATAACACAGTGGATAGTGTACAACTGTATGATGTGATGTCCTGTAAGAGACAACCACTGGGGGTCTAGATCAAGGGTCTGCAACCTTTGGCTCTCCAAATGACTTGGACTACAACTCACATCAGCTCTAGCCAACATAGTCAATGGTTAAAGGATCAAAGGAGATGTAGTCCATAACATCTTGAGAGCCAAATGCTGCAGAACCCTTGTCTAAAGGATAGAGATGCAATGCAGTTCTGTGTCAAACTCCATTCTGCACAATACAGTTTTGTGCCTGGAATCACCATGACATGAAGTGATTTTTCTTCTAATGCTAACCAACTTATCTGGAAGTTGTAAGGCATACTGATATCCACAAACAAGAGTTCAGAAAGTAGGGTTCATTTTACTTGACTTCTAAATTGCATGAATGGGGACTATAATCACTTACACTAATGTGGAAAAGGTCCCTTTTCACGCACCTTAGAAAATACTCAAAATGGAGCACAGCATCGGTGAAATCATATTAGGAGTCTTTTTCTAAGCAAACTTATTATTAAAGTAAAGCATAAATACAAGGCGTATGGATGTAATTCTTCATTCTAAAAATCTGTGCGATATTGGTTGCATTTAACGGCAGAACCAGGGCTTGATCGGGAAATACATATCCACATGGCTCTACTGCTCCTCATGTTTTTCTGCCATCATGTATTTCAATGCAGATGGAAAACCAAAGGATTCTTAGTGAAACCACTTGACTTTTGTGCCTGCTAAGGCAGGTGTAATTGATAAGAATCCACTGTAAATTCTGCCTGCAAAGGGTTATTTGCAGGAAGCATTTCCATTGTTTACAACTCCGATTGGAACAATGAAGGGTAAAGGAGACCCATTTTGCGTTCTTGGTTTGGAATGTGGTGAAGAGAAGTTGTTTAATGTTCATAACGTGCTCACAGCTGTAGTCATAGATAGGTCAAAGATAGGTATGAACGTGATCCCCTGCGTGTTTAAAGATGTCATGCTTTCTGTCCAAAAATATTGTGGACCATCTTTCAACCATCCCTAAATCTTAAGATGTACATGGAGGTCGGACTCTCTGCAGTGTTATGTGTTGGTTTTCTGCATAACACATATAAAGAGTATGTTAGTTCCTATGAATTATCATGTGCAGCAGGAAATGGTAAATAAGCATGTGTAGGTGTTTTCCAAGAATGTTCCTTACATAACACATCATTTTATTTCATGTGTTGCAGCTGGGAAAATGGCACATTGGGAGACCCTCTAGGAAGCATGAGGTGTATGAGGTTTGGTGAAGCCCACAAGCACTGAGAACAGCTACCTGATGGAGGTACAAGGATAATCACCCAAGGTCTCTCTTCACTCCCAAACCTCCTCTACTAAGCAGTCTCCTAGGCAGAGGGTGGAGCATGAAGGGATATAGCACCAACATATGGCAGATAACCTTTCAGCAGAGGACACACGTATTATCCAGCCTTTAATTGCTGGCTATATCGCTAACTTAGACAGTGAAATTGGTGAAGCTCCGCTCACCCTTATGCTGCCAAAGTTGAGTGAGCATTTATAGATAATTCACCAGTAGCATTTTGATATACAAAAGGAAAGCCCCGTTCCTGTGGCGTTTCCTTCCAGAGTAGACTGGGTGGAAACACTCCCCATATGCAGGGCACCTATGCCAAAATCTTGAGGAGGAGGTCATGCATTGCCATGAACAATTCCAATGGACCAAAAACGTGTGCGGCGAGACATAACGCTTTTGACCTGCGTAAGTGAATTAGAGGAGTGAGCTGGAGGAATAGACACCTGAAAATGCAGACTGCAAATGAGAAGAACAGGAGCAGGACATTGCCCATGAAATTGCTCAACCAATCTCACACAATATTAGCACTTTATAAATCAATCAAGCTACTGAATAGAACTGCGAAAAAGGGGCAGGAGGGAATAGAATGTGGCAGAGTTGCCATGGCAATACAGCGAGAACGAGCTGAAATTGAAGATCTGCGTGGAGCAATGTAACAGTTTGCTGACGGCTGATACCCAGCCCGAGGTTGAGCTTATACACCAGAAAGGAGAAAGAGCGTTAGTCTTCAGAGGCCTGCTCTACATACGCTGACCATGGTGACAACGCAAAGAGGATACTATGTAGCAGACTTATACTCCTATCCTAACCAGCACTAGCAGCCATACAAAAGAAGCAAGAGCCTACTAATGGCCCAATCTCAGTACAGCAACCATGTGGCTTATAGGTGATAATAACCATTCTGACTTCAACCTTGGAAAAGGGAAAGAATATCTCACTGGTAAAATCAATCCTAATATTTTTGATTCCTTGTGTAAGGTAAGCGATGAGCCAAGGGGTAATACAAATGTGTTGCTGTTGGTCGTTGATGATACCGCAGAGCCTCGTACCCATGGCCCAAAGGGTGGGCATTTCTGATCCAAGCAGGATCTCAAGAGAAACAAAGGAGCATGCTGAGTGCTGTATCCCCTAGACTGTCATCACAATAGTGATCAGGACGCTATGTCCTCAAGACTGTGAGTGCACCAAGGGGCATTCCAGGTGCTATATCCCTGATGCCGTAATGGTCCCAAAGAAACGAGCTGGGTGATATATATCGCTGTGACATCATGGCTCACGTTAACGATCCGTGTCGGGGAAAGTCGGTCCTTTGGAGTAGGCTTGTGCATTGATTTCATTTCTCCTTCCTGGCACCCTTCAATTGAGATTTTTGTTACAGCTGCATCCCCTAGGCCTTCCTGGTATTTTTTCCATTATGTACCAATAGGTGCCCGGTATGCACAAAACACTGAATTGTGTTTATTTTTAAAAGTTTGTGGGTACTGGAAGAGCTAATTGCCCCACACTGCTTCATTTAAGTCTGTCCTGTACACCGTCATTGCAGAAAGTCAGTTAGGTTATCCAATTATTTAGGAGAAGTACCCCAGGCACGTCATTTCACCAAAATGCAAGGGGTAGCAGAAGTGACATCACACAACCCTTGACCCATGATATAACAGGAAGTGATGTCATTTGACCCCAGCCACTTAAATGACCCTATCTGTGAATAATCTCGTGTCAAGTGAATCTGGGCCCTAGTTGGTGCTGCTGGGCAGATTGCAAATGGTGTCGAGATCTTATCCCTATTCTCTCTACAACACTTTCCTAGTGTCTAGTATGTGCACACAGAATGGAGGTCGATTCCTTTATGTTTCATTTGTCGCCCCCAAGGTGTGTGTCTTATCATAAAAACAAAACAACTGATTCTATGGACGGTTGCCAATAGAAAGGATTTAAAACAAACTGTATTTTTCGCCAACCCAAAGATAGGTGAAAACAATACGTGTGGATAACGATTTCAATTTCTTTTAACAAGCCCTCTATTTTCTTTGTAAGGGAATTGAGGTCTGGGTTATCCACCAGACCAATTAAACAGTCAACCAAGTAACAACCAACTAGGGCCCAGATTCACTTGGCACGAGATTATTCCCAGATAAGGTAATTTAAGTGTTTGGCTAGGGACTTAGCCACAGGAATAACTTTATAATTATTTAGCCTTCTGTTTTCTGAGTGTTACAATAATTGGGCATAAACGGGAGGTAACTGCCTTTAAACTCTCCTTTGTGGTTACGTCCTTTGACCCCACCCTGAAGAGATATCGCGGGAAGTGATGGAACACGACCTTTCACCTGTTGACAAAACAGGAAGTGGCATCACATAGCATTGTACACTACGAAAAATATGGTTACAATATCACTATAATGTGATGTACATTTCATACAAGAATAGATCCCATACGTATCGTTAAGATCAGTGTTTGTAGGTCCATATTACCAAATTACAGTGAATGCAAGCAGACGCCCATGACCAAATGATAATGGTGTGTTATTATATAGCACTTACGCTCAAGCGCTTTATATAGAAAAAATATACACCCAATATCATCCAACCTGTGTTGGTACTCATTTATCGACCTCAGAAGGATGAAGGCTGAGTTGAGGCGTTTAAGAACAAACTAAATCAGTGACTCACCCCCTGAAGTGTGGCTGAAATAAACCTTTAATGAGTTTAGTAATTATTGCATAGAATTCCAGAAAGACAGATTGGGCCTCCTTAGGACTCTGGCGCTAAACCATGGTGCTATTAACACCATGGTCCATGCCGGAGTCCGCCATGGCGGAATGGGGAATTACCACCCCATTCCGAGGTTGGTGGGGCGGTAATTCCCCATGCCGCCATGGCCCTTCCCCATTCCCGTTTTTGCCCCATAGGGCTCAATGGGAATGAGGAAGGTGATAATTACGGTACCGGAATTAGCACCAAGGTCCCTTTGTGGGTCCTTACTTTAACGGCTGGTAAAACCAGCCATTAAGGTCGGGTCCCGCAAAGGGACCTCGTAATTAGGCGCTAAGTGTTAACGGCGCAGCAGCCTTTTACTGCGCCATTAAACACTTAGCGCCTGGGTCATAATGAGGCCCATTATGTGGTATTCCTATTCTTTCTTATTTAGGGTCAGTGCCGAAAGTGTTAGACTTGTGGCACTCCTGTTCTTATTTTTTTTTCTTTTTTTTTAAGGGATCTGAAGAAGAAAGACAGCCATTCCAGAAGTAAAGAGCCACACGGTGCTGGCCACAGCCCAGGAGCTTCCATTACAAAAAAAAATAATGTTTTTATTTCTTTTAGAGTTTTTGTTTTAGAGGTCGCAAGGGAGACCTCAGAGGTCGCAGTTGCGACCTCTGGCGACCCCTAAATGATGTCCCTGAAGTACCCGCCGAATCTTAGGCGTTATGCTAACCCTAACCTCAAAAATTTACTTTTGAATTAATTTATAAGTGTGCATTCTTTTGGTCTCACTTCATCATGCAGTATATATATATATCAGCCCAAGTGAGATCATTTGTTTCTGTTCAAACATCACTGAATCAGATTTTGAAATGTGTCAGATTTGTGTTGTGTCTAAGTTGTATACGATCCTAATTATGGCAATGTGATCATCACACAACAACACCTAGCCATCAGCACCTCCTTGCATCTGTTAGAGGATTTCACATATTTACTGATAACGCTGGTTCACACTTCTACTGAAATAAATAATTATAGCTCTGTTTAAAGTTAACATATGCCACCTGTATTAAGGAAGAACCTACGAGTAATGCAGGCTTTAAAAATATCCTCCAAATGCAAAACTAGTTTTAGGGTTTTCTCTAAAGATCACGGTTCAGCGAGCATTCATTAAGTACTAGATGTAAAGAGTTTGAACACCTGCTTAAGGCAGCTACATCACTGCTCTTGCTCCAAAAAACCCTTGTGCCAGAAACATGTTTCAGAAAAAAATACAAGGTTCGTCCATTCTAAAAATGGGACACAACTCCAATATCTTGCGATGTCCGCATTCTTCTACGTCCCCTTGGTTTGTTTTCTTTTCTTTAGTGTTCGGAGGCTGGAACACAAACATCATTTTACTGATCAGAATGTTGCCCGAGTGGCGGACAATTTTGTTATAGTACAACAATGTTTTGCCACTCCAAAGATGCCATGTTCACTTGCTCTCAAGTCCAAAGATGGCAAGTTTCCACCGCTGGTTAATGCATTTCTTGGCAACATTACAAAGTTACTGTGAACAAATTTGGTTCTCAGAGGTATGATACAAATGCATCGGAAGCAAATTAAATGAACAGGAAATTCAGAAAATGTCCTACGACATAGTAAGTAAAACATAACATACCCGTGTATAAATAGCTGTTTTGATCACAAAATATATATTTTTTTAAAACACAGTGAACTCTTCCTAAATTATACAATTGACCTCGCAATATCTGAACATGGGAAAGTAAACAAATTGAGTGTTTGGATTTAAAGAATCAAAGAAAAATGAAGACCCATCCTCTCTCTTTTATTTATGCCCGCTTATAGACATCAAAAAGTGTGACTGTTTCCTCAGTAAGATTTGTATACATTTATTTTGTATGTATCTATTGTTCAGATTGAGGGTGAGAGACGATGTTTAAATGCACCACGACACCACTGAATGCACTGTGCGTAATAGGCCCCACTTCACATATATAAAGTGGGGACGAGATTTTCCTGCCTCATATAGGCCTATATCGTTGTTGGATTCCCTATTTAAGATTTTGTGTCGTGCTATTCTTGTTAGAAAAGAGGAGTGGGTTACGAATATTGGGGTTCTCTTGTTGGTGCAGTTGGGATTCTGGCCTGGTTTGGGTACAGCCGAGCAGTCCCTTAACCTTTATTTGGTAATCGAACATTCTGTTTATATGAAGGAGGAACCGATCTACCTGGCATTCATTGATCTGAGAACTTCTTTTGATAAGGTAAATCGTGCTAGGTTACGTGCGTGCTCTAATCAATTAATTGCCCCCCTGCCCTTGTGAATTTTTCTGTCCACATTGCATAATTCAACATAGGCTAGTGTTACGATTGGTACCGATGGGCGTTGTACGTGTTCTTTTGCAGTAGAACTAGGAGTGTGCCAGGGCTGTGTCCTAGCGCTGGTCCTTTTCTGTCTGTATGTTAATGGCCTATATGGCCACCTCCTGAAATCCTCTCCGGATGTACCTAGGATGGGTGAACGGTCTCTGTAGGTTCTGGTATATGCAGACAATACCGTTTTGATGGCACAGCCCCCTGGGAGCTCTGAAGAAGCTTATTACTGACTATGTCCATTTTATGGATGGCTTGGACTTATTGGTAAATGCTGAGAAGTTGGCAGTGATGGCCAGTTTTAAGGGGAGGAGTTTAGTCAAATTTCAAACTATGTATTTTGAGCGTGTTGTGATCCCCAGAGTCAATAATTTTGACTATCTGGGGGTCAGATTCTCTTCCAACTTGGGCCTCACTCCTCATGTGACCAAACAGGCTGTCCAATTTAAGCAGGCAATGGGAAGGTATGTTTAGAGTTAGACTGATTGATCTGCTGCTTAAATTGTACAATGGTAAAGCAGCTTTGCTTCTGAGATGTGGGATGGAGATGTGGGGTTATACAAATATTAGCCCCATCCAAATGGTGGAGAACCGTTTTCTAAATACATTTCTGGGCTTGCCTTCATCAGCCCGGAACTTTGGCGCACATATGGAATTGGGTTGTAGGTTAATTTGTGATATGGTTTCTTTGCAGCCTGTTCTCCACTGGCTCAGGCAATGGGGTAATGACAGAGCAACCATTACCCACAGGTTGATCAATTGTATGACTGCTAAAGATTCTTGTGGTAAGGTCCGGTGGCTGTGAATATCAAAACAAATGGTGGCATGAATATCACACACTGATTTCCTCCTCCAAATGTGCTCTCTTTTGGTGAAGAAAAATTGTGTGCCAATCACTTTCATGCACATGTTGGGGCTAAAAGAAAACCTGGCGAACTTTGAATAGATCACACTACGCTTGGCGAGTTCGCAGTCAAATCAAGGACACGAGTGTCTGAAGACACAGACAGCACAGGAATAAGGGTCCACTTGGAGAAACACACGGGGAACATGAATTGATGCTAGTATCCCTTTGAGTTGTTTTGGTCGCCCGATCAAGGATCGGGCGAGGCGAAATCCGCACAGAGGAAATGGGCCATATTTACAAGATATAAACCACATCTTCAATCAAGGAAGTAATTCCTTACGGCTGTAACAACTACATGGAGAATATCCATTTGAAGGTAGCACAATACATTTGGGGCACAGCCGTGCACAGTGCTTTTGCAAAACAATGGTTGCTTCCACAGTAACACATTTGACCTGTTGAAGCATGGAACTCTGTAAATGGGAAAAAATTGTATATTGAACATTGGACATTTACTACATATCAAGCTGAATTATGTCAATAATAACTGTTTGTTTTTTCAAAACGTATATGTCCTGATGAGGTGCACTAGATGGAAATGGCACATGTCTGTCTAGATACCCGAAACTCGAGTGGACATCACCACAGATCCCACTCCTTTTAGAGTTGGGTCTAACTTGGGTTTATATAAAAAAAATATGGTAATTGGCGTATGTTCATAAGCAAGTATTTTTGAACATTTACCTCTTTTTGACTTTTAGAAAAATGATTGTCAACTATGCACTTTCAGTAGATAAAGGGACTAGCCCTCGCAGATGGGAGTTCTAATTACAGAACAGAACTATTAAAATTGCGTTTGTTGCACAAGTACGAATGGTTGTTTGTATGAATGTCAATGAAAGTGGATCTGAGTAATGATGTGTGATATGTGATCAATGGTTTGATATGATATGTGTCTTTCTAGATATGATATGTGTTTTTCTAGATTCGGTTTTTAATAGATGATATGTCAAGGTGTTACATGTAATTCTTTGTAAATGCTTTCTCATGATGATATTTGACTAATGAATAAAACAAATTAACTTTAACATACACATTGGGCCTCATTACGATTATGGAGGTAGCCATGGCGCTTTTAGTGGCATGGCTACCTCCATACCGGGTACCCAGTCTGGGTCCCCCAAAAGGGGACTTACTGGGCCATTCCAACCTTGGAGGGCCGGTAAATCCCTTTCGCGGGACCCGGACCCAGTACATCCCCATTCTCATTTGAGCCCCCATAGGGCTCAATGGGAATGGGGAGGATGCTAACAACGGGCTTATTAATGACAGGCCCGTTGTTAGCATCCTGTTCTGCTAGCGGGTCCTGCTAAGGACGCCTGGTCTGACCAGGCATTCCAGAGTGGGACCCGCTACAGATCTTGTAATAGGGCAGCCCAGAATGAACGGTGCCGGACCCTTATCTGCACCGTTCATTCCGTGGCTGCCTAGGTTTTAATGAGGCCCACTGGCCCTCATTACGAGTTGCCCGGTAAAAGCGGGTTCATTACCGGCATGCCGGGACGTGCGAGTCCGTGCTCGTATGAACCCGCTAACAGCGGGTGATTACGAGTGTGCGAGCACGTGCGTTCCCTCATGCCGGTAGTGGCAATACTGCCATGCCGGTAAAGGGCCACCAACCCCCCTATACTGGCATTGCGGGGCTCGCCCATTGCGTAACCGCCTCATAACAACCCCTAAATACTGGCACAGTATTACCGTTTTCGCAAAAAACGGACCCGCAAATTACGTCATCGCGCAGGAACGGGAAATGGGCCGGCGAACATCTTTAAAAACACAATCCATTGTCATCCTCCACAACCACCACTTCTTTCATGTTGTTGCGTGCCACAACAGAAGCAGGATGTCTAAGGCTGCCAAGAAGTCGACCCCAAGGAAGAGAAAGCAGCGTTTTTCAGATGCAGAACTAAGCATGCTTGCTAACACCCTTGCACAGCATGCAGATACGATCAGGAGCACTGACCTGAAGCATGCGGCCCAAACAAAAAAAAAGAAGTCTGGCAGGAGGTCGCACAAAGGGTGTCGGCAGTGGGGAGCACCCCAAGGAGTGTACGTGACTGCCGGAAGTGGTGGGACGACCTCTGCCTCCGGGTGAGGAAAATCCTGGCGGAGAACAGGAGGGCCGCAATGGCGACAGGCGGGGGCCCACACTCCCCTGTGAAGTTGACGGCATGGGAGGAGACCACAAGTTCCTTCATAGACCCTGAATCAATCGAGGGAATTGGAGACCAGGAGGTTGGTGCCGCATCATCCACAGAGGAAGGTGAGTGAACCATCACATCCATTTAAACTAAACCATGATGTGGCACAAGTGATGTGGAAGTGAGACTAGGCAAGGCAATGCATGTCCCAAGGCTACATCAACATATCCATTCAAGAATGTGTGCCACACCCTGCACCACACGCATGCTGAGTGCCAATCCCAATCCCAACAGAGGTGCAACATGACCCAACCATGCCCATGGAACTCACCACACAGACACCAAACCAATGCCATGCCACCAGCCATGCATTGATAGCCCACCTGCTCCCTCTGAACACCAAATGCCACACCCCAGCAATTAAATGATGCCTGAATGTATGAACATATCACACCTTAATACATCATAGCTGCCATTTGACACCATCTCTGATGACCTGCATGTCTTCTATCCCCCAGGCACCGTTGAGGAAGATGGAATGCAGGACAGGGGTGCAAGTTCATCCACTGCACGCCAAGGGACCAGGGCCACCGCCACCCCCCAGCCCAAGAAACTGCCTAGAGCAACAGGTAGTGTGCCACGCAAGGCAGTAACCCTGCAGGGGACACCTGCAGCCACAGAACAGCAGCAGCCACCCACAACAGTGGGAGGCGTTTCCATTGATGCTCCGCCCGCCACCGCGGACGTTGTGTCTACAGAGGTGGACAATGAGGGTGACATCATGTCCGGCACACCCACCCGAAGCCCCACTACCAGCCTCCCCACCTACAGAGTCTGAGTGCATGGACGATCCGTGCCTCCATGACTCGGACTTTGGAGACTCTGACATTGGCATCTTTGAGGAGGACAGTGCCCTGGACGTTGGCCCCATGCAGGTGCCACCCACCACCCTGCCAGCCACCACCCTGCCAGCCACCACCCTGCCAGCCACCACCCTGTCTACCGCCACCCCGGCCACCAGTACTCCTGCAGCCAACGACTCTTTTGAGGCTCGCCTGGCAAGGGTTGAGGCCCGACAGGAGTCCATGCTGGAACTCATGCGGCAGCAAGTAACCACTGGGAATGACGCCATGAGGGACATTGCGACAGCCATCACAGCCAATACTACTGCTGTGGAGGCATCAACATGTGCCTTTAGGGAGTGTATGGGGTCACTTACACAGGCCCTTCATGCGAATCTGCCGCAAATGCAGCGCCCACACCTTGGGGCAGCCATGGGACTGACCATCGACACCTCCACTGCAACAACCCCTTCCGCCTCGGCCCAATCGAGCCCTGTGCGGTTGACGCGGAGGAGTGCACGGCGCTTGACCATGGCACCCCCGGATCCAAAAACTGCCAAGAAATAACAGGACAGGCAATGACATATTGAAAATGTACGTTGGTGAAGGGACCACTGTTTGTTGGACATATGGGAACATTTCTGGGTTTGTGGGGTGGGTGAGGGAGTTTACTGGGGTATTTCTGGGGTTTGTGGGGTGGGTGAGGGAGTTTACTGGGGTATTTTGGGGGTTTGTGGGGTGGGTGAGGGAGTTTACTGGGGGTTGTGAGGGGATTATGTTCACAATATCACGTCTGTTGAAAATACACCATTGTGTGCAAGCAAATCATTGGCTGGACATACTTCTTTTTGTACATGTACATTTATTGTGTGATGGTGTACAGTGGGGCAGTTCTAACAAAACAAGTGTGCATATCCACATTCAGTCAGTGTGTCGCAGACACATAACTTTCATTGTCCCTGCTTTTCAAAATTATTAGTCAATTAGTGCTTGGCGTACAGCATGGCCATCCCGTGCATCACGTAATGGCAGGGGGGCTCCTTCGCCTCCGTC